>NW_016107589.1:2774051-2849778 GCF_001604975.1 Cebus imitator | reverse complement strand
GGAGTTTCACCATGTTGACCAGGATGGTCTCGATCTCTTGACCTCGTGATCCACCCGCCTCGGCCTCCCAAAGTGCTAGGATTACAGGCTTGAGCCACCGTGCCCGGCCGTTTTATGAAGTTCTTGGTTAGCCCATTCTGAGTTACTGTAACAAGACTTGGCTTTTAAAGAAAAGGCTGTTTGACACTTAGCATTCTAAAAGTTCGGTTTATTATGGCCCTAGTAAGAGGGAAAAAGAGAAGGCTTCAATTCCTGATTATGTTATTGAAATAAGACTAACATTTATAAACAACTGTTTTACAATAGCTTTCTATGGAGGTTTATTGCAAAAGAAATAACTTGATGATTTAAGTTCCTTGAAGCCTATTCAGTTTTTTGGTTTTCTTAGGAACTAAATATATTACCTCTTAGTATATTTAGATATATATTAATATATCTTATTATATTGATACATAAATATGTGTTATTCCCACTGATGTACTTTAGGATAGGTATGTTAGGTGGCTGAGGATGAGGATAACAGAGGTACAAATAGAATCTGCTCAGAAGCCAGATTGTCTAGGGCATTATTTCACCTGTATGAACTGTCAAATGCATCTTCCCTTGACTGACTAAAGAACTTAGAAGTAAACAAGCCCTGGATCACCTGAACATTCCAAGGATACAAACCATGCGTGCTATGCTAAGTGGGTTCTTTTTGAGGCAGAAGAAAAGTTCATTTTCATTAGATAGTTGAAAAGCAACACTGAGGAATATAGGAGAAGCTGTGATGAATGCAGAAAGTTAACACAAAAAAAGTTAAAAGAATGAGAACAAAAGAGGGGTAGAATGACAGATACTGGTGGCAAGTAATAGGGAATGTCAGAAAGGACTTTGAGAGAGGAAAAAAAGGAAAAGCTGCCATATTTCTTCTAAGATGTATACATTTTTTTTTTCTTCACCTCATACTTAACAGTTAATGGCTTCTGAGAATTGCTTTTGGCCAGGTGGCACTTTTGATCTAATTGTCATTGTACAGGCAAGGCTCTGACTTGCTGTTTCTGTTGCTGTCATTTCAGTCTCATTCATGCCCTTTTGTTTCTTGAGTTTCAGATTACTTATGCCCTTTTGTTTCTTTAGTCAGTAACATTGCAGCCCATGTTCTATGCCTTCTATAGAGGATTGCATTTAAAATGAAACCACTGAAAAATGTAGGCCACCATTTTATACTAAATGGTGAGTAAAAGGTCTGATTTTATTTTGAAGAGTGAGACTAAAATTTTGGGAAAACATTAGCTTATAGTAACTGTAAACATGCATCAATTGTTATAATGAACAAAGAATGGATCAGGTGTGAATGGATAAACAATTTTTCTCACAAAATAATTCAGTATCATGATATGACATCCTTCAATTTGACATTTGTGGCATTAGCTTTAAGATTTTTTTTTTTTTGCAAAAATACTGATAAAAGTGTATATACATTTTTTCAAGGACCTCTGTTAATTCTTTGATAGTCAAAACTATTCTTACCGCCCCCTGCCCCCCCGCCACCACACACACACACAAAGAATGTCTTGCTTACTGATTACTATAAAAGTGATAGATTCTCCAAGCTCAGTATTCCCCATCTGTGCATCAGGACTACAAAAAAGTACAAACTAATACATGTAAAACATGGAGAATCTCATAGATATAATACTGAGGGAAAGATTACATGTTATTCCTTCTATACAACATTCAAAAACAGGCAAAGCTATAAAATACATCATACTACCCCCATAGGTCTTGGGGACAAACAGAACCTCTAACATGTTGATGCTTATGCTGCTTGCTGTCCTCTGAGGGACAGAGTCTCTGACCCAGGAGTCTCATGTCCTTTGGCTGCATCTAGAAGACAGACTAACTTTGGCAGCATCCAGAAGACAGTAACAGACTAACTTCTAGATCCTACATTGTTTGCCATCATTTTTATAAACTTTGGAAATCTTAGAATTTTGGCAAAATCTGTAGTCTCACTCATTGTTCATAAGCCGTTATGGTGAAGGACACACTTGTGAATGGGGACTATATTTTGTAAGTGATCAGTCACTAGTATGTTTAAAAACATTTTTTTGATTGAGATAATCATATAATAAAGCACACAAATTTTAAGTGTATAGTTAAATGAACTTCCACGTGTGTGTGTGTGTGTGTGTGTGTGTGTGTGTGTGTGTGTGTGTATACTCATGTCATCATCACCCAGATCAAAATATGGAAAATTTCTAGCTCCCTAGAAGGCTGCCTCATGACCCTTCTTAGTACTGTTCTGGCCTGTGATGGCATAGGTTAGTTTTGCCTGTTTTTGAATGTTGTATAGATGGTATAATGTGTAATCTTTCCCTCAGTATATATGAGAATTCTCCATGTTTAACATATATTAGTTCTTTTTGTAGTTTGAAGTATTCCATTTTATGAATTTATTACCAGTATTTACCTGCTCTACTGCTGATGAATATTTGGGTTCCAGTTTGGGACTATGATAAATAAACTTGTTAGGGACATGTACTTGTTTTTTGGTGGACACAGCACTCGTTTCGTTGGATATATACCTAGGAATGGAATTGCTGGGTCATAGGGATCTATGTTTAGCATTAGTGGATACTGTCAAACAGTTTTCCAGAGTGACTGGACTAATTTATATTCCTACTAGCAATATATGAGAGTTCCAGTTGTTCTGTTTTATCATGAACAGTTAATCTTTTTTTTTTTTTTCTAAGTGTAGCCATTCTGGTAGGTAGAGAGTGAGATTTTACTGTGGTAGTTTTTGTTTTCTTTTTGCATTCATCTGATAACTAATGATGCTGAGCCCATTTTCCCATCCAGTGGATATTTTAATATTCTCTTTTGTGAAGGATCTATTCAGATCTTCTGCCTATTCACTAGTGAATTTTTATGATGAATTTTTCTTCCTTTTGTAACTTGAGACTTAGATAACAAGTACTTGGGTAGTTTGCACATAACACTTTACCAGTTTGGGAAGTATAGAAAACATTTTTAGAAATAATTTTATTAAAAGTGCTAAATTTTTTAGTCATTCCATATTTAAAGAGTTGAATGTGAGAGTTGCTCCTCTCCCTGTGCTAGTTTTACTAGTAGAAGTTCTAGGTTTTTAAAACTGACATCTATTTTTTTTTTTTTTTTAAGCTAATCTCTTGAAGTTTAACTAATGGCATACCCATTCACCAAAGTCACTGGCCTTTTCTTTGTTTACATTTGTTTTAAACTCTCCTATATGTTAAATCTTCTGCAGTACCACTGTATCTAATTCTATCTTTTTAATAATGCATTATCAGTAACTCATTATCAGGAAACTCTTTCCTAAAAGTGAACGTTTTCTAATATTTAGGCGTTTACTTACTGTTCTTTTCACTCTTTTGAAAACTTGTTTTTATTGTTTCAGCTCTTTGTATAAAATCTTAAATCTGCTTATCATCTTTACCTTGCTAAACTTGTATCTCCAGTCGTGACCTTTTCCCAGTGGAGTTTACCATCATATCTACTGACAAAGCTACCTTCTGAATGTTTTTAATTCTGTGGGTAGAATTCTCATTTTATCATTATCTTAGTCAACATGGATTGAAAATTTGAAGTTATCTCTAATATCAAGATACAGTTAATAGAAAAATCAGTAACCATTCATTAAGTATCATAGTGTATGGTATGGCACATGGAATGGTCCAGGTGCCAAAGACTACTTCTTATAAGGATTTTGTACTGTATTTGGGAAGTTAAGATATTATTAATGTCTTATTAATTAGTTTTTATGATAAATATTCAATGACCAAAGCCCCTTCAGCATGGGATGGTAAATGAAGTCTTCATAAAAAGGAATAGATTTGAGCTCATCGTTAAGAATGACTAAGATTTTTCTTGGAAGACACAGATGGGCAGAGGGGCAGGGATTTGGATTGGATCAGAAGGTGTGTTTAGAGGAACAGTAGTGGGTAAGGTTAGATTAGTACTGGATCTAGCCAGTCTCTTAACTCTTGTTTATTCTTTCTGAATACTAATGATTATGATTCATTTTTGAATAACATTGTTGAATTTGTAAAGCTTGTGTTAGCTAGGCATTATTTATTCAAAATTTTAGTGACTTAGGAACCATTATCTCTATTTTACAGAAAACTTAATAGGCTTTGAAAAAGTGATACTAGTAAAGAACAGAATCTGGTGGACACAGTGGCTCAAGCCTGTAATGCCATCAACTTGGGAGGCTGAGTCTGGTGTGTTTATTTCCAGACTTGTTTTTGTTTTCTCATATTGTAGGTATCCATAAATAACAATTTTTTTTGTTTTGTTTTAAGGTTAATATAGATACCCTTAGAAAGGTATATACATTATTCCAGGTCCAGGAGATCCAGTGGTTTTGACGGCAAATGAGACTACCTGTATACTAACATTTCGTTAGGGAAAACATAAAGTAAATAAACACAATTGATGATGTAGTATCAGACTAGGGTAAATGCTATAAAAAAATGAACAGGGTTGGGGATAGAGAATGTTATGGGAATGGGCTGTCATGCTATTTTCAATCAAGTGGTCAGGGAATTCTTCTCTTTCAGGAGGTGACCTTTGAGCAACTAAATTAATTTGATGAGTAAGCTGTGTTAAGTTATCGGAGAAGAGAATTTCAGGGGAGGAAACATCAGATGCAAAGGTCTTGAGGTAGAAATAACCTTAGAGTACTTGAGAAATGGAAAGAAGTTAAGTGTGGTTACATGCAATTAGTTAGGATAATGGTTAAGAAATGAGTAAGGAGAAGCCAAGGGCTTGGTCATGTATGATACTGTATTCTGAATTCTGGTCTTGAAGCTCTTTCTTTTTGCCTCCCTCTTCCTTAACTGTCTCTCTGTTGCTCAGACACATACTCTCTCACACATATGTACACCACCCTTTCTAGCCCTCATTGTATTCTAGTGTTCAGGAATAAGGTATCAGTCAGCCAGGCCTGTCTCTTATCTGGCCTAGGAAATGCTCTGTTGATATCTGCCTATATATTTTTTTGGTCTGTGTCTCTTTGCCTTTGACATTTCCCATCTCATCTCAGACAAACAAACCAGGTTTTACTTCTTGACCTAGATGGATTTTATCATACATCCTTGATGTAGATGCAACTGAGGTCAGCCCTTCTTACAGTTCGTTTAGTACATAACAATTTATATTCTGTTCGTGACAATTATGCTTTCATTCTCTTTGTTATATTTCTCTAGTTTAATGTGGCTAGTTTTGTTTGCCTAGCAACAATCATCCTACATAGGGCTGGGGTGTACAAGGCACAAGGCATATCCATACATAAGGAGTATATCTTCATTTTCCTGTGCTCTTCCCTACCATGGTTCCAGCATAGCAGACTGGATAGCTGCCAGTAGTTGATCAGCATCCAAAACTGTATCTGGTACTTTAGTAGGCTCTCAGTAAGTATATTTTGAATGAATCAATTTATTTACTGTTGAGATTAAACCCTACTTGGCATAACATTTTTTTTTTTTTTAAGTCCCATCGGGGCTATTCACAACACATGGGATGTAACAAGCAATCAATAATTGTTTGTTGAGTGTATCTCAGTTTTACTTTATGTTTACATTGTCTTTGTTTATGTTATTGTCTGGGCTTTAACTGAGCACGTATATTCCTTTCTGGGAAGATGCACCCCAGTCCAGAATAGTATTGATGCTAGAATTTTTCAAAGACAGAGCTATAGCATTTGACGATTTTAGGCACAAGAAAGGAAGCATTTTTTGTTACACCCTTTTTCCAAACATTGTTCTTGTTGCTTCAATAGGTACTTATTGTCTGTGGTTGGCTATGTAGTGATCTGCAGGAGATCTTATACACTCTTTTTATTTTTTATTTAGAGATGGGGTCTCACTATGTTACTCAGACTGGACTTGATCGAACTCCTGGGCTCAAGTGATTCTCCCAAGTAACTGGGATTACAGGTGTGTACCACTGAGCCTGGTGATTTTTACCGGCCCTTATCAGTGGAGTGCCTGTCAGTCACTTCCTCCTGTTGTTGTCACCAGAAACTTCTTTAATGGTACAGAACAGTAGTTTGCCTGGAGCAGGTTCATTAACCAATATGCTTAAAATATCATTTAAGCCAATAGGAATTATAAAATTAGAAACTGACCCTTTTTAAAATGAATTTATTTTCTTTAAATCTATTCAACATACTTAGTTTTAAAAATAGGTATTTGCCATTTTACTGGTAGTTATATTTGTTATAATTTATGAGGATTTTGTACGTCTTGCACAACCTTGAATACAATTTGCATCCAATAATGTGACTTCAGTAGTATCATGGCTTTTATCCAAACCTTCTCAGTCTGGGAAACATTTAAAGAGAATAATGACCTTAGAGAAGAGCTGGATTTCCTTAAGACTTCTGTTCAGATCAGGACATAATCTTATGTTCAAGACTGACATAGTATATAACATGGATTTCAATGAAGAAAAGTACTTCAGAATCAAGTTTTAGAGTTTAGTGGCCTAATCAAAAGGAGTCCAGAGGCTATTTTTGGATAATACATAAGAGGTAGAGCAACCTGGTTTTGCTTTTAGTTACCTTTCGACATGGCCAGTGTCCTACTTGTTCATATTATGGAGAAGGAATTGAGTGGTCACAGAGCTTTTGGAGAAAATTTATCACTTTTTGTTACCTTTGTAATGCTTTTCTGTTCTTGTTTAATAATAACATACCTTTCAATTATATTAATTTAAATGTGTATAAATTGAATTGATTTAAACTAGGATCCTTTCCCCCTTTCTCTTTCAGGACTTGAACCAATGAAAGAAGCATATGGCACTTCTGAAGATAAATGTCACTCCTCCCTTTTTAATTGGAACTTCCGCTTAGGACCTGTGTATGACGTTTCACCTGTGATCTGTACTTTTCAGTAGCCACTGACTTTGAGTTACAGCAAGGTCTCTGAAGATTTGTATCAAATGACGTCAATGGCCAGCTTGTTTTCTTTTACTAGTCCAGCAGTAAAGCGATTGTTGGGCTGGAAACAAGGTGATGAGGAGGAAAAATGGGCAGAAAAGGCAGTTGATGCTTTGGTGAAGAAGCTAAAAAAGAAAAAAGGTGCCATGGAGGAACTGGAGAAAGCCTTGAGCAGTCCAGGACAGCCAAGTAAATGTGTCACTATTCCCAGATCTTTAGATGGACGCCTGCAAGTTTCTCACAGAAAAGGCTTACCCCATGTTATATATTGTCGTGTTTGGCGCTGGCCTGATTTGCAGAGTCATCATGAGCTAAAGCCGTTGGATATTTGTGAATTTCCATTTGGATCTAAGCAAAAAGAAGTTTGTATCAACCCATACCACTATAAGAGAGTGGAGAGTCCAGGTAGGTCTTACTCCTGAGAAGAATTTGGAAAAAAAAAAAAAAAAAAAAAAAAAAAAAACAACTCTTCCTGATATGTATGTAACTAAATTTAGTAATAAAAGGTTATATAGCTTTGTGTTTCCATCAATTATTCTAATCTTAGAAGAAATACTGGATTTTGAGTTTAGCTTTTTATATGTAGGTGATACAATTCTCAGGTAGCTTACTCTAATTCATTATTCACTGTAAGCACCCATATATCTCCTCTGCCTTTTCCTGTGGGTGACCTGTCTCTGTTTTATTTAAAGCCTAAGCTGCAAGTGTGTACTATATCCTATTCCTTTTTGTCTAATTAAGAACTTTGTTCCTACAGTTATCATCCTTCTCTCCATCACTATATTTTCCCTTTCTATCAGAGTATTTCTGATAGCATACAAGCATGCCATGATCCTGCCTATCCTAAAATAAAACTTAAAAAAATTCTGCTTTCCATGTCATTCACATACCCCCAACCACAATCACAGCACTATTTCTATTGGTCCTTTTATAGGATTCTCCATTTTTATTATCTCCACATCTTTATGTTTCATTTTTTCTTGTCACCTCTCTAGTTAAGTCTTTCTTTCCTGCCATTTAACTTGTCAGGATCACTAGTGACTACCTTTTTATACATCAAGGAGTCATTTTTCAGTCTTACTGTCCTCTCAACTGCATTTGATACAACCGATCTCCTTCCATCCTACTCAGAAGTTTTTGTGTTTGGCTCCTGAGACAGAATGCAACCTTGGTTTTCCTACCTCACTGGCTGTTCGTGTCCCTCTTTGCTGGCATATTCTTTGTTGTCACAGGAGTCAGTCCATGGACCTTTTCTCCATTTATATTCTTTCTTTATATGCTTTCATGCTGTCACATGTCTTAAGATTGTCTATAAGCTGATGCTCACACTTTGGACTTGAGTCAGCTTCACCCTTGAGTTTTAGACTTGTCTATCCAGTTGCCTACTTGACACGTCCACCTGAATATTTATTAAACATACCAGATATAATATGTCTAAGCAAAACTTCAGTTTTTTCTCTGGTTTTTCCTATTGAAGTAAATGGCAAAAGCATTCATTTAATTGCTAATGCCCTAAACCTCAAAGGCCATCTTTTCTTCTTACTTGAGTCCTGTATTTTAGTTATGAGCAAGTGCTGTTTGCTGCACCTTCAAAATATATCTTGATAATGTCACCTCTCACCATATCTAACAATGAAAGAAATGATGAACATAAGGAAAATAGAGGGCCAACCTAGGTGGTCCTAGGTATTGTTGAATACAGTGGTCTTTAACCTTTTTGGCACCAGGGTCTAGTTTCATGGAAGACAGTTTTTTCATGGAACAGATTGGGGGATGGTTTGGGGATGATTCAAGCACATATGTATTGTGCACTTTATTATTACATTGTAATATGTAATGAAATAATTATACAGTTCACCATAATGTAGAATTAGTGGGGGCCTTGAGCTTGTTTTTCTGCAACTAGATTGCCTCATCTAGGGGTGATGGGAGACAGTGACAGATCATTAGGCATTAGACTTTCATAAGGTGTGGACAACCTAGATGCCTCAAATGCTCTGTTGGCAATAGGATTTGTGATCCTGTGAGAATCTGATGCTGCCACTGATCTGACAGGAGGTGGAACTCAGGTGGTAATGAGAGCAATGGAGAGTGGCTGGAAATATGGATGAAACTTTGCTCATTCTCACTTACCATTTACCTCCTGCTGTGTGGCCTGGTTCCTAAGAGGCCATGAATTGGGGGGTTGGGGACCCCTGATCTAATAGACAGTATTGTCTAGTGATTAAGACAGTGGGTTCTGGAGCCAGGCTTTCGGGATTTGATTCCTGGTTTTACCAAATACTACCTCAGGCAAGATACTTAAGTTTCTGAGATTTAGTTTCTTCATTATAAAATGGGAATAATACTACCTACCTAATAGGGTTGTTAGGACTAGATGAGTTGGTGCATTAAAACGTACTTGTTAAAACATTAACTGGCCTGGAATCAGTTTTAAATTAAATATCAATTCTAATAGAATAATCTATTCTGGAAATAGAGCATTGAGGAAAATAGCAGAGAGAAAATTTTCCAAGAAATACTATCAAACAGTTCCCAAAACTGAAAATTGAAAGGGCTCAGTGACCAAGTAATCAGAACAAAGGATAAAAAAAAAAGCCCTCACATGAAATTTTAGTATATCATAGATTAAAAAAAAAGATTCTGAAAAGTTTCAGACAGAAAAGACAGGAAATTTACAAAGGACTGGAAATCAGAATATTGGATTTCTCAATGCAGTTCTGGATTCTGGAAGAAAGTAAAGCAGTGCCCTCAAAATTGAGAGGGAAATGTTATCTGCCTGCAGACAAACAAAAATATAAGATTTTTATAAATGCAGGAAGTCAAGAAAATTTAACTTTTTACTTTCTCTTAGGACACTAAAAGAGGATGCAGTCCAGGAAATGTGATCCAATAGTAGGAAAGTCCAAGGACTTCAGATTTGTAGGAGACTTAAGCAGTAACCCATGTAGATTGCAACAAAAGGATGGAAGATCCAAGGGAAAACATGGAGTGAATAAATTATTTGATTTGTGGTATCCAAGAACAAGTAATAATAGGTGTTAACAGATCTGTTAGAATTCTGGAAATATTAGTGGTATGTACATAAAATTAAATGAAGAAACAGGCAATGGTTAACTTTAGTAAAAACACTGTTTAAGAAAAAAGAGACTCATAGTACACTTGTCTCAGCGATTAATTATATCTATGAATACTGGATATTGATTTAAGCAAAATTTTCTATTTAACTTTATTTTGGGGGATAGGAGTGGGCTAGAATAATATAAGAAAGCTGCCTCATTTGCCCTAAGAGCAAGTCTACACATAATATCTTGACTATTAAAGCCATATAAACATATTATTTAGCAGTACACAAAGTAAATGTTATAATATATGGCTAAGAGTTTAAATTGGTTTTCTATAGAAACAGTATGGGAGGGGGCTAGAAATTGCAGTTTTTGTTATAATCTCTAATAGCATATATCTTTTTTTTTTAACTGTCCGCATACTAACATTATTTTGGATGAATATAAAATAATTTTTAAAATATCATGTGCATAGGTAATGTACAAGTGAAAGAGAAGCCAATGATGCCAGTGATTTTAACATGCCTCTAAAAAAAAAAATAATAAATAAGCAAAGAAATCCTTACTAAACCAAATTCCTGAGTAATTTCACTAAGTCTTTCAGATTGCTAGCCTGCTAAATGTAGAATTTCTTGCTGCCTAATGCCCTACTCTCCAATGGCAGCTATCCCATTGTTCTGTAAGGGGAATAGTAGTTGTTAACACACAGTAGAACAAAACAACTGTAGTCAGATGTGAACCACATACTTAGTATACTAATGCAGTAGAATGAAGTGAAACAATAGACAAAAATAGTACAAATACTTAACAGAAACACTGAATCGTTGTGTACATTCCTACTTCAGGGAGGTGACGTATGACCTAGGTAACTTAAAAACAAACTCATTTTGTTGACGCTGAATGATAACAGGATCAAGTTGAGATTTTTCTAAGTGAAATTACATTGACAGATACAGGACAATTGTTAATGAGATAAATTCTAGTAAATGTTTGAACAATCAGGTTTGTTTAGTTTCCTCTAGGGAAAGGTAATCAGATATTTGAATGTGATTGGTCACTTGGGTCTTTAGAGAAAGTGAATATTTGAATAAAGTTTATGTCTTAAAAATGTATCTGTTAAAAATGTTGAGACTTTTTTGGGTATATTTTCATTATGGTCATACTTAGAAGACTGATTTTGATTGGAAGGCTTTTACCTAGAGAATATTACTATTTTTAGTATGGAAAACCTTACTGAAAAACGTAAAACATGAGATCTTTCAACCTAAGAAAGATCAAAGTGTTCAAAATTGAAAACCTGGAAGTTTTTAGGGCACATTCACATAGCAGGTTTCAACTTTACTCTCTAGTCTTACCTCCTTGTTCAGTGCATAGGCCAACTGACTTTCTCATCATCTCTGCCCACCCCTAGCACTCCCATGTGAAATCCTCCTGGATTTTTAAGGTTCACTTGCGTATGTTTTTTTCCTGCAGTATTTTGTTTGATTCTCTGCTAGCTGGGAGTGTTCACTTCTGTTTAACTCCCATTGTGTTAAATTCTTTGTTTTATGATTGTTTTTTAATATCTTTTATCTCATAGAACAGGAGTGGTATCTTTCTCTGGATTTTCTGTCCTGCAGGGCACCTTATGCAGGCCAAATGCTTACAGAGTTTTGGATTCAGTTATTATGTAAATAAAGATTCAGGGCTCTATAAAACAGCTCTTTCTAAAAGTAGATTTTAAAAAATAGGTTTACAGTCTTACATGAAAACTTTCTACCAACACTTTAGTGTGGATGGGGCATTTGTTTAGTCATTCCTGACAAATGACTTTTGATTTTTTGTTTTTCAGTCTTACCTCCAGTACTAGTGCCTCGTCATAATGAATTCAATCCACAACACAGCCTTCTGGTTCAGTTTAGGAACCTGAGCCACAATGAACCACACATGCCACAAAATGCCACGTTTCCAGATTCTTTCCACCAGCCCAACAACACTCCTTTTCCCTTATCTCCGAACAGCCCTTATCCCCCTTCTCCTGCTAGCAGCACATATCCCAACTCCCCAGCAAGTTCTGGACCAGGAAGTCCATTTCAGCTCCCAGGTAAGACTTTATTTTATTGATACCAAAAAAAAAAAAAAAAAAAAAAATCCCGAAGACTCATATTACTTTGGGCCCTCTGGGTGAACTGTTACATGTAAGGTATAGCTGTTTCTGACTCTGTTCTTTAGATAATTGTTTGATTTCCAGAAGAGTTTAGATTTTATTTGCCAAGTACCATGTGTTTAAGAAAATGGAAGTAGCCCTATTTGACTTAAATATTTTCTTGTATTACTGATACTGTGATGAAAGCTATGGCATTAAATTTAATCTTCAGAATGACTATATGAGATAGATATTCCTGTTTTATAGATGGAAGAGATTCTATAGTAAATTTTAAACTTTAAGTACCTTACCTAGGTTAGGGCCAAGAAGTAGAGGTTTAGACCCGGGTTTGTCTTAACTCTAAAGCCTGTGTTCTTTCAACTTTACTGTGTGGCTTTTCAAATTATTTAAGACTTTAGAAGTTTAAAGTGAATCCAGGTTATCTTTAGATAACTGATGAACTGATTTCACTGGAGAAAGATAAGTAGATTTTGTAAAGTTTCTAAATTTTGTTAATGGCATGTCATGTATGGACATATTATGTCACTGTCAAGAAATATTTGAACACTTACTGCTGTCAGGCAGAGTCATATGTAAGTACAGTAAGTCTTCATGTAATGTCATTGATAACTTCTTGGAAACTATGACTTTAACTGAAACAACATATTACAAAGCCAGTTTTATCATAGGCTAGTTGATATAAACAAGAGTTAAATTCTTGTGGTATATTTCTGGTCACAAAAATATCACTAAATTTATAAATAAAGACCCAAAACTCTTCTACTATTAAACATTGAAGTAAATGTGAGCTCTGCATAATTTAAGAAAGATCAATAAAAAGTAAGACAATTATTTACTTAGTTATTATAATTCACGGTCATGGGTGGCCAGAGCCCATTCCAGTAGCTCAGGGCACGAGGTGGAAACCAATCCTGAATGGGATGTCACTACATCACAGAGTGGACTCACACACACCCCTGCACTCACACTGGGACCATTTAGACATGCCAGGTCATCTAATGTGCATGTCTTTGGGATGTGAGAGGAAACTCGAGTAACCAGAGAAAACCCAAACATGGGGAGAGTGCTCAGACTCACACAGACAGTGGCCCTGGCTGGGAATGGATTTTTTTTTTCTCATCAGTGTCAGATGAGGCTGAACAAAGCAACACTGAACAAAACAACATTATTCGAGGACCTGCAGCATATTCTTTGTGGTTTCTGTACTGCAACAAAATATCAATTGGTATAGCTTTTTCTTTTGAAGATAAATTAAGTACCAGCTGTTTAATTTGCTATTAGGAATTTGCTCAAAAACAGATTTTCATACTTTGTCTTAGATTCAGTGCTGATTAATGTAGTTCTGTCTCAAAATACATTTTGTACAAACATTGGGATGAAAGACAAATTTGGTTGTTATTTATAGTTACTAAGACAAAAAAGTATAACTGTATCTTTTGCAAAAGTTTTCAGCTATATGTGTTGAAACTCAAAAGATTTTATGGTTAATGTTTAGTTTCTGGAGTGAATTACCTAACCATTTAATAGGACACAACCGCCATGTTTGGATGTTGCACAAGCCTTAGACAATTGCTGTTAGTGTTGATGGCAAATTTTGAAGGGACATAGTTTTACTTTGCAGTTTTAAATGACAGTATACAGTATGTGCTGATCTTAATAATTTAAAAGTATTTCTGTAGTATGTATATACCCAAATAAGGATAATCTGTCCTTCAGATTGATTTGTAATAGCTGCAGTTTCTCCGAGCACATAAAAATAAAGGCAAAATTATTGACCTGGAATTTGGTTAGTGAATTTTAGGACTGATCCTTGTATCCTGAATTACAAGGGATCTAGGCTAAATAAACTGAGCTTGTAATAGGTTTTCAATTGCTATTAGGTGTACTGTCTATTCTCTTTTTCCCTTGCCCCTTAGTATCCTGCATTTTCATGTGTGTGATGTTCAGTAATAAAGCTTGCTGGTAATCTTAAGAATTTTCTAAAGCTTTTAGAGTAATAATTTTGAGCAGAATGAGGATTTTAACTATTATTTTTTTCCTCTTAGCTGATACGCCTCCTCCTGCCTATATGCCACCTGATGATCAGATGGGTCAAGATAATTCCCAGCCTATGGATACAAGCAATAATATGATTCCTCAGATTATGCCCAGTATATCCAGCAGAGGTAAGAGAAGTACTCATTTCATTTATTTTGTAGTAGTAGTTGTTTTTAACTTATTGGCTACTTTTTAAAAAATAGCATTATTGAGGTATAATTTATGTGCTATAAAATTTATCTGTGTTAAGCGTATGATTCAATGATTCTGGTAAATATACAGTTTTACTTCACAGTCTAAGTTTAGAACATTTCCATAATTCTTCAAAAAGGTACCTCTGCATATTTGCAGTCTGTCCTCACTCCCATCCTCAGCTTCACATACCCTTTAATGTGTTTTCTGTACCTGTAGATTTATCTTTTCTGAACATTTTATGTAACTGGAATCATGTAATAATGTAGTCTTCTTTCACTTAGCATGTTTTCAAGGTTCATCCATGTTGTAGCATGCATCAATAGTTTGTTCCTTTTTATTGCTGAACAAGTGCTTTATATGAATATATCATATTTATTCACCAGTCAGTGAGCATTTGAATGTTTCCGTATTTTGATTGGGTGCAGTGGCTCATGCTTATAATTCTAGCACTTTGGGAGACTGAAGTGGGTGGATCACTTGAGGTCAGGAATTCAAAACCAGCCTGGCCAATATGGTGAATCCCCGTCTTTACTAAAAATATGAAAAAAAAAAAAAATTAGTGGGGTGTGGTGACAGATGCCTGTAATCCCAGCTACTCAGAAGGCTGAGACAGGATAGGCAGAGGTTTCAGTGAGCTGAGATTATCGTCCACTGCACTCCAGCCTGGGCAACAGATCGAGGCTCCATATCAAAAAAAAAAAAAAAAAAAAAAAAATTACATGTAAGTCTTTGTGTGTACATTGTTTTATTTCTCTTGGATGGATATCTAGGAATGGAATTGCTGAATCATATGGTAAGTTTAACACTTAAGAAAACTACAAAACTTCTCTGAAGTGGCAGTACCATTTTATACTCTCACCAGCAAAGTATGATGATTCTATTTTCTCTACTTCCTCCTAAACACCTGTTATTGTCTGGCTTTTTAATTATAGCCATTCTAGTGGGTGTAAAGTGCGTATTTTGGTTTTTAATTTGCATTTCTCTAATGAGTAATGAGGCATTTTTTAAATGTACTTATTAGCCATTTATCTTTTTTGATAGGTCTATTTTAAATTTTTTGCCCATTGGGTTGTCTTATTGAGTTGTAAGAATTTTTTATGTATTCTTGATATGAATCTTTTATCAGATATATGATTTGCAAATATTTTCTCTCAGTCTGTGGATTTCTTTTCATTTTCTTAATGATGTCTTTTGAGGTATAATAGCTTCTTTAAATTTTGATGAAATCCATTTTGTCAGTTTTTTTTATTTCTAGATGATGCTTTTAGTGTTGCATTCCAGAAATTTTTCTCTGTCCCAAGGTCATGAAAATATTATTTTATGTTTTCTTCTAGAAGTTCTATAGTTTTAGCTCTTACATTAGGTCAGTGGTTCCTTGTGAGTTAAGTTTGTGTGCAGTATATGGGGTAAATGTTTACATTAAGTTTTTTGCATATAGAAATCCAATTGGCTTTACCATTTGTTGAAAAGAGTATCATTTCTTTGGTGAATTAACATCTTTGTCAGAACTCAGTTGACCATAAATGCCAGGGTTTATTAAGGAGAATTGACTCACATGATCACAAGGTAAAGTTCTACAATAGGCCATCTGCAAGTTGAGGAGCAAGGAAGCCAGGGATGGATCAGCCTGAGTCCCAAAACCTCAAAAGTAGGCAAGCTGACAGTGCAGCCTTCAGTCTGTGGCCAAAGGCCCAAGAGCGCCTGGCAGATCATTGGTGTAAGTCTATGAGTCCAGAAGCTGAAGAATTTGGAGTCTGATGTTTGAGAACAGGAAGCATCTAGCACAGGAAAAAGATGAAGGTCAGAAGACTCAGCAAGTCTGCTCTTCCATCTTCTGCCAGCCTGCTTTATTTTAGCCACGCTGGCAGCTGATTAGATGGTGTCTACCCAGATTGAGAGTGGATCTGCCTCTCCCAGTCCACTGACTCAAATGTTAATCTCCTTTGCAACAGCCTCACAGAAACACCAGGAAACAATACTTTGTACCCTTTAGTCCACTCAATTTGTTGCTCAGTATTAACCATCACAGCACCGAATATTACTTCATTGTCTTGGTTGTACCACAGTTTATCTGTTCACTTACCGAAGAACTTTTTGGTTGCTTCCAAGTTTGAGCAATTAAGAATAAAGCTGCTATAAACATTCATGTGCAGATTTTTTATGTGGATATAATTTTAATCTCATTTGAATAAATAACAAGAAACATGATTGCTAGATTGTATTGTAAGAGTATGTTTAGGTTTGTAAGAAACCTTCTAAAGTGGCTGTATAATTTTTGCATTCCCAATTACGGATGAGAGTTCCTGAGGCTCCACATCCTTACCAACATTTGATGTTGTAATCATTTTGGATTTTGGCCATTCTAATAGGTGTGTCGTAGTATCTCATTTTTGTTTTAATTTATAGTTCCTTAATGACATAACATGTTGAACATCTCCACATGCTTACATGACCAGTCTGTAAGTCTGTGGCGGACTCTGTGTTGACATCTTTTGCCCATACTTTAATCAGATTTTTTTGAGTACTTTGTATATTTTGAATTTTAGTCTTTTATCAGATCGTTTGCAGATTTTTTTCTTTGTAATCTGTGGCTTGTCTCCTCATTCTCTAGACAGTGTCTTTCTCAGAGCAAAAGTTTTTAATTTTAATGAAGGCCAGCTTATCGATTCTTTCTTTCGTGGATTGTACCTAAAAAAAGGCATTGTCATACCCAAAGTCATCTAGATTTTCTCCTCTATTATGTTCTAGGAATTTTATAGTTTTGCATTTTACATTTAGGTCTGTAATCCATCTTGGGTTAATTTTAAGAGTGTAAAGCCTAGTCTAGTTTTACTTTTTTGACGTAGCTGTCCAGTTGTTTCCTGAATCATTTTTTGAAAGGAATTATTTTTTTTTCCTCCATTGTATTGCCTTTGCTCCTTTGTCCAAGTCTAGTTGACTGTATTTATTTGGGTCTATTTCTAGACTCTCTATTCTGCTTCTTTGATCTGTTTGTCTATTATTTTTTCATAATCTTGATTACTGTATCTTTATAGTAAGTCTTAAAGTCAAGTATAATTAGTCAGTCCTCTGACTTAGTTGTTCTTTGATATTGTGTTGGCTATTTTGAGGCTTTTGCCTCTTCATATAAGGTACAGAATCATTTTGTTTATATCCACTAAATAGCTTGCAGGGGTTTTGATTGGTATTATTTCTCTATAGATTAAGCTGGGAAACACTGCCATCTTCACAATATTGAGTCTTATTCTTGAATGTACAGTATTTCTCCATTTATTTCATTCTTTGATTTCTTTCATTAGAGTTTTGTAGTCTTGCTCATAGAGCATGTTTGTATTTTTTTTTTTTTAGATTTATGCCTAAGTATTTAATTTTAGGGATGCTAATGTAAATTGTGATTTTTATTTTAGATTTCATTTGTTTGTTGTTCGTGTGTAGGAGAGCAATCGACTTTTGCATATTAATCTTGTGTCTTGCAATCTTGCTATAATGCTTACTAGTTCTAGGGATTTTTTGGTCAGTTCTTTCTCATTTTTACATAGACAATCATGTCATTTGCAAACAAAGACAACTTCTTTCTTTGCTATCTGTATACCTTTTATTTCTTTATAGCATTAGCAGGGACTTCCAGTATGATGTTGAAAAGTGGGAGAGGAACCATACTTACTTTGTTTTTGATCTTAACAGAAAATCTTCCGGTTTCCTACCATTAAGTATGATGTTAACTGTAGTTTTTCTGTATCAAGTTGAGGAAATTCCCCTCTATTCCTAATTTGCTGAGTCTCACTTAGTTTTTTAATTTAACTTTTTGTTTAAAATACTTTTACAGATACTGATTATAGTTAAATATTTCAGGTTGCTGAAAAAGAAATGTTTGTCTCAAATTTAAACCTGAATTAGTTTCTGTTAGAGAAACAATTAAAAATTTGTTGTTGGCCGGGCGTGGTGGCTCACACCTATAATCCCTGCACTTTGGTAGGCCAAGGCGGGTGGATCACCTGAGGTCAGGAGTTCGAGACCAGCCTGGCCAACATGGTGAAACCTCATCTCTACTAAAAATACAAAAATTAGCTGGGCATGGTGTCATGTGCCTGTAGTCCCGGCGACTTGGGAGGCTGAGGTAGAGGAATTGCTTGAACCAGGGAGGCAGAGGTTGCAGTAAGCCGAGATTGCGCCATTGCACTCCACTGTGGGTGACAGAGCGAGACTCTGTCTCAATTTAAAAAAAAAGTGTTGTTGCTAATTTGTGTCTTTCAAAGTTATTCATGTATTGAGCCAAGGCCTGGGCACCACTTCACTCATTTAGTGGGTTAGAAGGGTAGATCATCAAACTGCAAAGGTTTATTTTCCTGCCTTAAGGCCTAGTGGAATTTGCTTTGCTAGATTTTCAATTTCCTTAACCTGTCATCACTCCCTTTTATATTTTTCCATTTTGGAATGGGAATGTCTATCCTGTGCCTGTCCCATCATTATAGTATTGAAGCACATAACTTACCTGGTTTCATAGGTTTACAGCTGGAGAGGAATTTTGTCTCAAGTCTCATCCATATCTTATGTAGTTCGTTTTTAGGTGATACTAGGCTTATGACATTAGAGTTGATGGCGAAATGAGTTAAGATTTCAGGGGCTGTTGGGATAGAATATATGTGTGTATTTTGCAGGTAAGAAGGATGTGAAACTTGGGTTGCTGGGTTGGAATGCTAACGGACCAGTTTTAATTGCTCTAAAATTCATATGTTGAAGCCCTAATTCCCAGTGTGATGGTATTTGAAGATGGGGATTTCTGGACATAATTAGGCTTATTTGAAGTCATGAGAGTGGGATTGTTCCCTTATAAGAATGAATGCAGAAGGAACTGCCAAACACTTATGAAGCCATCAGATCTTGTAAGAACTCACTCACTAGCATGAGAACAGCATGGGGAAAACCACTCCATGATCAAATTATTACCTCCACCTGGTCCCTCGACATGTGGGGATTACAATTCGAGATGAGATTTGAGTTGGGTCATAGAGCCAAACCATATCACTTGCCCAGCTCCCAAAGCTAAATCACTTTGGGCTAAATCACTTTGGGAGTGATTTGGCTCCCAACTAATATATTAGTTCCCTTATAAGAAGAGGAAAAGAGAGGTTTTTTCTAAGAGCATGCACTGAGGAGAGGCCATATGAGCACACAGTGAGAAAGCAGCTGTCTGCAAGCCAGGAAGGAGGTCCTCACTAGTTACCAAATCTTTTGGCACCTTGATTTTGGACTTCCCAGCCTCCAAACCTGCGAGAAATTAATTTCTACTGCTTAAGCCACTCAACCTTATGGTATTTTGTAGCCCGAGCAAACTAAGACTATTGCCTATCCTGGTATTTCTATAATTTTTTTTTTTTTTTTTTTTTGAGACGGAGTTTCACTCTTGCTACCCAGGCTGGAGTGCAATGGTGCGATCTTGGCTCACCGCAACCTCCGCCTCCTGGGTTCAGGCAATTCTCCTGCCTCAACCTCCTGAGTAGCTGGGATTACAGGCACGCGCCACCATGCCCAGCTAATGTTTTTTGTATTTTAAGTAGACACGGGGTTTCACCATGTTGACCAGGATGGTCTCGATCTCTTGGCCTCATGATCCACCCGCCTCGGCCTCCCAAAGTGCTGGGATTACAGGCGTGAGCCACCGCGCCCGGCCCCATTTCTATAATTTTTTAAATTTTCTAGTGCCTATTTCTAGTATCTGTTTTTGGATATAGATTCATAGCTGGGAAGGACAGTGAGACTTGTGAAATATCCGAAAATTTTCTTTTTCATGTAATGCTTGGGTTGGGTTAAAAGATAAACACATAGACAATCTGAGTTTCTGAAATTCATTTATTAAACTTTTTCTCTGTCTGATTTGTTCACAGATGTTCAGCCTGTTGCCTATGAAGAGCCTAAACATTGGTGTTCAATAGTCTACTATGAATTAAACAATCGTGTTGGAGAAGCTTTTCATGCATCTTCTACTAGTGTGTTAGTAGATGGATTCACTGATCCTTCAAATAACAAAAGTAGATTCTGCTTGGGTTTGTTGTCAAATGTTAATCGTAATTCAACAATTGAAAACACTAGACGACATATTGGGAAAGGTAATCTTGTCATTTTCCTATGTGTAATTGAATTCAATCATTTGTTGTACTTGCCATGAACCATTGTGAAAGGTGCTAGAAACATACAAAGAAGCTTAACACATGGCCTCTGCCTTAAGTTGCCAATATTGAAGAATGTATTAATCAAATAAAGACATGATCTTTCCTCATTTTCTTGTCCTGCTTAGTTTTTCTTCCCAGTGCTAAGGATCTAAAATCATACTACTACTTTGTTCTTGGAGTGTTACCCTGACTGAAACATAAGCTGTACCTGCCTTGTTCACAACAATATCCCTAGTAGCTAGAAGAGTGCTTCGTTGTAAATACATGGCACATATTTATGGAATATTGTGTATGAATGCTGGTGAAGGATTAGAATTTTATGATTACAGTATTTGTGGAGTATTTTGGTTTGAGATAACTTGTAAGAGTTACCATGATGTTGGATGAGCGGAATTAGAAATGGGAAATCCAGTGTGAATGATGTTCCAGTGGCTTCACCACCACCGCTCCCATCTTTTAAATTTATGCGATAAGATTTTATTAATAATTTATCCTGCAAGATAGTTGCCACAACAAACTTGGCCCTTTTCTCACTGCAATAAAATGTGAAAGTCTCATCCATCAAGTGGTCAGGAAGGAAACCCATCCCGGGTAGAGTGTATTGCCTGTTTCTTGAGATGTTTTTGTTTTTACCCCTTGCTGCATTTTGCTTCTTTGACTTGAGGGAGTCTTGGTCCAAAATAGGAACAAAAGGTAAATAAATATAATTGTGATGTGATTTCTTATAGAAGCGATTCAGAGAAATCCTATGGCCAGAAAACTTTAAGAAAGTTTTTATTGCATTTTGACTTTATTGCCAACTTGCCTTAATTTTTTTCAGTGAAGTGCCTCACTTCTGATTTTTTTTTCTTCTACTACAATGGAAATAAGAGAAATCTATTTTGTGAATTTTGAAATTCTAGAATCAAGTTTTTTCTTTTCCCCCAGCATACAGTTCTAGGACCTTTTCTTTCATGGGTTAGTTTTCAGGTGGTGGAGGGATATGTTGGGAAATACTAGGTGACTAGCTTTAGTTATATAATTTGAATATTTAATGTTAAAACAGTTTCCACATATTTATGTATTTTTAAAAATTTTTCTTTTTTTGCCCTCACGTCTTGCAAAGGAATGTATATATTTTTAAATACAAAAAAAATTTAGGTAAGATGAATCTGCTGTTTCAAAGCACTTCTTATAACCTAAAATTATATATGTAACTTTGGGGTTTAAGTGTTGCTGTCCTATTTGTGCGCACAAAGAGTGCAAAAGTATGTCAAATGACTTTATGATCGTTGATAGCACTGAGCATTTATTTGAAAAGACTCATCAAAAGAAGATTTTGGGATTTTTTTTTTAATCTTTCTTTTTTTCCTCATAGAGATAATAAATGATTGTTGGAAAAGGAAAAAGAGCCAGCCTAAAAATGTGTACCTTAATGTGCTGCCAATTTGAGGCTTCACTCTTGTAGATGCAGGCAGATACTAACCTTGTGACTATCTTTGGCAGCAGAAGGCCATCTAGTGGTAACTTCTGTCTAAAGATTATTGGAAGTTTGCTGTGGATTAATGAGTACTTTGGTTATACCATACAGTCTCTTTGGTTTCATTACACTGATTCTTCAAGCTGACTCTTGTGATGCCTGTCTTTTAAAGGTGTTCATCTGTACTATGTTGGTGGGGAGGTGTATGCGGAATGCCTCAGTGACAGCAGCATATTTGTACAGAGTAGGAACTGCAACTTTCATCATGGCTTTCATCCCACCACTGTCTGTAAGATTCCCAGCAGCTGCAGTCTCAAAATTTTTAACAATCAGGAGTTTGCTCAGCTTCTGGCTCAGTCTGTCAACCATGGGTTTGAGGCAGTATATGAGCTCACCAAAATGTGTACCATTCGGATGAGTTTTGTGAAGGTGAGTGGGTTGTGACCTCTAAAGTAATTTGAGTCCCTGTAAATATGTATATTGTGTCTTTAGGTTATAATTTTAAAAAATTATTTGTTAAATGAAAGTCGATGATTACTTTTGATCTGATTTAAGAGGTTTTTAAATAAAATTATTGAATTTATAATTTCAACTACATAGGATACATCTAAGATTGCATTTTGTAATCCAGACATTATAAAATGCTTGGTTGATAATTGATTTTGATATTGAACAGGCTTGAGATTATAAGGAATTTTAGTTAAAAGATTAAATTTCTAGAAAGCATTTGTATTAATCTGTTTTCATACTGCTAATAGACATACCCCAGACTGGGTAATTTACAAAGAAAAAGAGGTTTAATGGACTCACAGTTCCACGCGGCTGGGGAGGCCTCACAATTATGGCAGAAGGCAAAGGAGAAGCAAAGTCATGTCTTACGTGGTGGCAGGCAAGAGAGAATGAGAGCCAAGTGAAAGGGGAAACCCCTCATAAAACCATCAGATCAGTTGGGTGCGGTGGCTAATGCCTGTAATCTCAGAACTTTGCGAGGTCAAGGTAGGTAGATCACGAGGTCAGGAGTTCAAAACCAGCCTGGTTAAGATGGTGAAACCCCGTCTGTACTAAAAATATGCTTGTAATCGCACCTACTTGGGAGGCTGAGGCAGAGAACTGCTTGAACCCAAGAGGTGGAGATTGCAGTGAGCTGAGATCGCGCCACTGTACTCCAGCCTGGGTGACAGAGCAAGACTTTGTCTCAAAAAAAAAAAAATTAGATTTTGTTTCTCATAGTAGTGAGAAACTGCCCCCATGATTCATTTATCTCCCACTGGGTCCTTCCCACAACATGTGGGAATTATGGGAGCTACAGTTTAAGATGATTTTTGGGTGAGGACACAGCCAAACCATATCAGCATTTAATATTAAAATTGCTATTTGAGTCTCTTAGCTTCAACAGTTTTGATGATTATTACTAGCTTTCATTAGGGTGACTTAGCAGAATTCTTTAGAATATTATTTTATTTCTAGCTAAGTGCTATTATTAAATGGCAGAAGCCACAATTTTGCACCAACCTTACTATGAAGGATTTGCAAAGTTCAAAGGAACATTTCAAGTTTATCATCTACTCTCCATTGGCCTGATTTTATTGACATTCCAAATATTTGTGCATAAAATTTGAAAAGAATTTTAGTTATGTATTTAAGCAACCTGTACTGTATCTACATGGTACTTACGAATTTAGCACACGAAGAGCACCTGCTACATGCTGTGCATGGGGTTTTTCTTTTTGGTATTCAGCCCCTGTCCAGTGTTTTCATGATACTTTGCAGTAGGTCTATTGCATGCATCAGTTTACTGGTTGCCCTGAAGGCATTTCTCCCTTCTTCTATAGAAATGTGACTTTTTCATATTTATTTTAATCTCCACTCCCCAATCTTCACTCCCCTGACTGCCCTCTCTCCCCTACCCAGTTTTCCTGGGCTAGTACTACTATAAGCAGTAAACCAGAGAACTTGATAAATCAAGGATAATAAAAGTGAAAATTTTATTATTTTAATTTTTATCTGGAGTTTTAGGCTAAAGGTTTAGCTCAGTTCATCCCTGTAATTTCCCATCCTAAAGGATAATCCCTATGTGATTGCCACATTAAATTATGCGCATGTATTGATCAATCTCTGCAATGCCTTATCTGATAGTCAAAGAACTTAAAAAATATTTGGTTAAAAAAATTTTGACATCTTCTATTTTTACATAAGGCTATTTATGAGTTTTATTTATCCCATTAAGTGAGAATGTATCTCACTGCAGAAATATTTATATTTTAATTATGAGATACTGTACTGTGTCACCTAAGATTTAAAAAACAAAAATTCTGAAATATATCTGGCTCCAAGGGTTTCTGTTAAGGGAATTATATATTATTTTAAAATTCATGTATCTTTAAATAATGTAGCTGTTGTGTGGCTTTTTATTTCTTTATTTCATGGTGAATACAGTTTTGTAGTAGTTATTCTCGTTACATAAATTCTGCATATCTCTACTGTTAAGCTATCTTTTTGTTATGGTAAAATTGGTTTAAAGAGGGATTTGTGATGATATGTGTTCATTTTCATAGGGTTGGGGAGCAGAATATCACCGGCAGGATGTAACCAGCACCCCATGTTGGATTGAGATTCATCTTCATGGGCCTCTTCAGTGGCTGGATAAAGTCCTTACTCAGATGGGCTCCCCTCTGAACCCCATATCTTCTGTTTCATAATGCAGAAGTGTTCTTTTCAATTATATCATTAGTGGACTTGTTTTAATTTTAGAGAAACTTTGAGTACAGATACTGTGAGCTTACATGGAAAACAGATATTACAGCTTATTTTTTTTCTACATAATTGTGACCAATACATTTGTATTTTGTGATGAATCTACATTTGTTTGTATTCATGTTCATGTGACTAACTCTCAAAAGTGTTGTAAAAGATGCAGATGAAGTATTATGCCCCAGTTCAGAAATTTGGCATTGATCTTAAACTGGAACATGCTTTTACTTTATTGCCCTAACAATTTTGTATTTGTTAAATTTATTTGAAAATGCATCACATAATGAAAAGTTAAAATCGCTTGTAGGAGGGTATATACAGTGAAGAGTAAGTCTTCCCTTCTACTCTTGATCTTCCAGAAGCTGCATTTTTACCAGTTTCTTTGTCCCTCCAACTTAAAAAAAAAGAGTAATTCATTGTTTTGCTAAAGTGTGTGGTAGGGGCTTAAAAGAAACTATAAAAAAAGTTTTATTTGAAGAAACATTATGCACTGCTGTAACCAGTAGTGTTCAGTAAAAGCAAAATGATAGTTTTCTAGATGACATAAAATTTACATTTAATACAGATAAGTGTTCATCAGTATAATGTGACTTCATGCTATATATCTTTTGTAAAACATTTCCTTTTTAAAAAAAATTATTGCAAACAACTGATCTCAAGTATATGGCATTTACTCAAAATCTGTCATAAGCATTACTTTATAGCGACAGTGCATGCACAGCCTTGTTCAACTATGTTTGCTGCTTTTGGACAATGTTGCAAGAACCCTGATTTTGACATGCATTAATCTTTTATTTTGCACTTTTATGGGTGACAGTTTTTAGTGTAAACTTTGATAAAACACACTCAAGTGACTTGGACTTAGATGCTGATCGTTAACGTCCTTGGTACATTTTTTGTATTAAAAAACATAGCAATTTATAGATTACATTTTTAGGAAGTTAAGCTTTTTTCTAGTTTTTGTTATATTTTCAACCTAGGTAAAGACTGTTATTCTATAGCTCCAACTTAAGGTGCTTTTTAAATTCCCCACAGTTTTATGGGTGTTATTAATGCTGGAAAATCATGTACTTAATCCCATTGCTCTTACTTGCATCAGCCTCACTATGTAAAGACCTATGCCGTAGCTGTAGAAGGCTCTTCAGTTGGGCCCTAAGAATGAGGCTACTGATCTAATACTAAATGAATCAGCAGTGGATGTAGGGATAGCTAATTTAAAAACCCTCACTTGGCCGGGCGTGGTGGCTCAAGCTTGTAATCCCAGCACTTTGGGAGGCCAAGGCAGTTGGATCACGAGGTCAGGAGTTCGAGACCAGTCTGGCCAATATGGTGAAACCCTGTCTCTACTAAAAATACAAAAATTAGCAGGGCATGGTGGTACAGGCCTATAATCCCAACTACTCGGGAGGCTGAGGCAGAAGAATTGCTTGAACCAAGGAGGCAGAGGTTGCAGTGAGCTGAGATTGGGCCACTATACTCCAGCCTGGGCGACAGAGCGAAACTCCATCTCAAAAAAAAAAAAAAAAAAAAAAAAAAAAAAAAAAAAAAAAAAAAAAAAAAAAAAAACAAAACCCAAAAAAAAAAAAAAAACCATTCACTCATCAACAAATACAGACTATAGACTCTTCTCTCACTTATCAATGATGCTCTTTTTCCATTTTTTAAGTACCTGTGTGGAAGCTAGTCTCCCAAAACACAACCTTTAGAAAGGAAAGACATGAATGAGAACTCTAAAATATCCCATTAATGAGTCATGATTTTGGCTTCGGGTAAAGGACTTTGAACCAGTGTTTTTCTCGAGAGCCGTCAAATGGACACTTAGTTATGACATGAGAATGAAGAAATTATTTTGGGAAAAAAATGACCTAATTCACCTATCAGCGAAAGCTTTATTTTCTGGTGCCTTTTAAAAATATGTGGAGCCATGTCATTCTTCTGTTTAAAATGTTAGTTTGGTTTGATTTTCCATTTTGTCTTTCTGCTCTTGTGAAGAAAAAAAAAAGCATTTTTGAGGAAAGAATTATGCAATTCCTTTTGTTTTCTGTGTCTTATTTATTGCTTTTTCAATGTGCAGCCAATGGATGGTTTTGGTTCTTTCAGATGAAGTGCCTTTGTGTTTCAGTTCACAGTTCTTTGCTAGGTAAAAGAAATACTTTCTGACAGTCACCTGAGCATTATATGTAAGTATTACATGACAT
Organism: Cebus imitator; assembly: GCF_001604975.1. NCBI lineage: Eukaryota > Metazoa > Chordata > Mammalia > Primates > Cebidae > Cebus > Cebus imitator. Next base: position 2,822,793 of record NW_016107589.1, on the reverse strand, counting down.
ACATTCTGTTTCTTCCAGAGTTCTGTCGGCCACATGAAAGAGAATATTTGCTTACTGGTAGAACTTTGGCATTTTCATCATTCTTTTACTTAGCAGGCTTATGGCACGATCTCTGGAACAAATTTGTAGAAACAATTACTCCAGTTGAATGACAGATATATGTATTCAACTTCATTGGGCTGCAGTAAACTAGTGGAAATTATAGAATTGTTTTATTGGTGTTTTCTACTGAGTTAATTAAAAATGGTTTTTATTTGGGGTCATTATGTCACGGTCTTGAGTTAACAAGATCTTATATGATTGGCCTTTTCTTTGTTTTCTCTTAGGAATTAGTTCTCATGAATGACAGTACTAAAGCAATTAACAAGAGTTTGACAGAGAACCATAAGCCTGTTGTATTTCCCAAAAGTTGTCAACTCCACACTCTTGAACTAGAAATGAAAACTTTATATAATCCAGCTATTTTTACAGTCCCTAAGGATTTTCATATATCTATGTATAGGAAATAAAATTTGCTAGTAAGATTTTTAGAAACTTAAGTAAAATTCTGGCTAGTGAAAGGAAAGTACCTCTGAAAGAAACCATTTTAGCAAGTTACAGTTATACATTTTAATTTAATCTACAGAATGTTTTATAGTAAAATTTATTAAAACAGCACCACTAGAATCACATGGCATGTACAACATAATTTACTGGCTGAAACGACAGAATCTGGGAATAATAAAATTGCAACCAGTTTGATAATGCAAAAAAAGCAGAATAGAATGAAATCTCAGTAATGAATTAAAGCAACAAAAGGATACTGATTGGCAAAAAGCAAGATGCCTGAGGTACATTTGCTTAACATCTCTACATAGTATTTATGGTCTGGTCAGTATTGCCTGGCTAACATGAAATGTAAACTAGTAGGCATATTATTGATCTACTGAAACTAATCTTTTTTTAGGAGGAAATTTAAGGAAGACATCAATACAAAATGTCAAATATGTGTTTTAGAATATAAATCATTTTTCACATTTTATTGTTGCTATATAAAAAAAAATAGAATTGGCTGGGTTTCTGAGGTGAAATCCAGAGTAATATTACTAGATAGACAGTTCAACAAGCCACATCTAATAGCACAGATAGAGGATGTAGCTATTTTATACCCTTCGTAACATTTGAGAGTAAGACATCCTTTAGGATGTCAAGTGATCATTAAGTACTCATATTTGAAATCTATTGTCAAGATTAGAACTGGGGTTCATGTTAAAAAACCTTCCATATTACCTGAGGGTACCTGTGGGAAACAGTTCCTTCCCCTGTGGTAGTATTTTGTGGAAGAGAAAGTTTATACGAAAAATGAAATCCTACCAACAGCAGAGAAAGTAAAAAGTTTGATATACCTATCAAAGTGCTGTACTTCTGTAGAGAACATCTGATGTACCGATTTAGATCTCTTTCTTTATAATTTTTCTAGTCATTTACTTAATAGTACTTTGGATCATTATCACCTTTGCCACTTAAAATATATAAATATCCTTTTTACTTTGTGAGGAAGGAAGAATTTTTTTATAATTACTGAGTTCAGCCTTTTGTGATGACTTATATTTTGGACCTATATTTTAACTTTCAAGAGTGTCAGATCCCTTCCTTGTCTTACTAGTTAAATCCTCACTTAATTTCTTGGGTATGAATATAAATGTGTGTCATCATTATATTGTTCAGCTAGATGAGCAAGTATCTTAGGGTAGTAGATAGCCTGGTGGTTTTAGAAGTGTTTGGTGATTTTTATGGAGGGAGTTTTCCTAAGTGGTGGTTTATAGGTGGTATCAGATATTATTAGGGCAGCTTTTTGGGGAGTAATCTCAGGTCCCTAGAGGAGCAGCAGCATTTTTCTCATTGTAAGATTCTTGGGAGCTTTTCTTACCACACAAGATGCATGAATCGAATGTGAGAAATGAAGGCATTTCTTCTGCATAAACAAAGAATTCTACCTGCAGGACAGAAACCTGGACAGTTCTTTAATTACAGTTTGTCCTGATTACAGAGTGACAATATTTTTCAAGCCTTTGTATGTTGGATTATCTTATCTCCTAAAATATAACTGTATTATAATTGAAATGACACCCTAAAATTGGATGGTTTACCAATACCAATGAAAGGGATTTCACACATCAATTTTTATTTTTGTTTTGAAGTAAGAGCACATGCTATATAATAATTGTTAGCAGCAATTGCTATAAAACAAGTGATGAGTTATTTCTCTGAAAAGAACCAGTCCTAGAGCAGGATTCTTTGATCATTCATGACAGAATGAAAAAGGTTTGTGTGGTTCTTGTCCAAATAACTCAGTTCTTAAAATCATAAGCCATTATCCTTTAAAGGTTTATTTGAAGATGCTCTTAAAGTACAGAATTTTGTGTACAGGTAGACTTTTTTACCCCTCATTAATAGTGCCTTCTTAATACAAGCTGGTGTTAGCTATAACAAAACTCCAGTAAGGCCAAAGAATCCCAAGTTCTTTGTTTTAAAAAAAAAAATCTTTTAGAGTCAGATTTTCCCTTCTAAGAATCATTGGAGATGATATTGCGTTGATTTATTCATAAAGTACTTTATAGGAACTCTAGAAGATAATTGTTAGGCAAGTGATTTTCTTTTTAACATGGTTGGCTTAAGTTGTACTTTGAAATTCACTTATTTTTAAATTGAGGATTTTAATCATGGAAATTGAATGTTTATCTACCTGCCTACATTTTCTTAAAAAAATATTTCATATGCAAATAATGAAGACCAAGCCAATGGCTGCACTGTAGGTCTGCTGCTTATTTGTATTTGTTTTGTTTATGTTGTAGAAGTTGAAATTCTAGCAACATACTTCAATTCTGTTATTTTGATACTTATGTATTAGGTTTTACTATATTGTGCTTTTCAAAGCCATAACTCTTAAAAACTTTGTTTTTGCATATTGTTTGCTAATTCTTTATTTTAATAAACCTCAAAAACTGCTTAATGTGTCTTTTGTTTTGTTTTTCCCTGTTTTGGCTATGGATTTGGCCTGCTGTGTTGTCATGGGTCTCATAGCTTAGACAAGTTGCTTAACCACTCTATGCCCCACTTTCCTGACCTATAAGTAAAAGTCTACTTCATAGGAAGGATTTGAGGGAAGATTAATTAAGTGTAATACAAATAAAGTATTTAGAACAGTACTTAGAACATAAGAACTCATATTTTAAAATTGTTACTGCCTTTTATATTTCTACTAGTTCTTTGATTCAGAATAATTATTTCTGATGTTGCTTGACCTTGGTATATCAACCTTTGATTATCCACTTTGTGTTTTACCATGATTTTTTATTTTCTTCAGCCTTCTCCTTTTTTGAAAAAATTTTAAATCACAGACTGACTTTGTATCATTCTCACTGTGGTACACACTTTTACCAACCTCTGAATTACATGTACAAGATGTGCAAACTCATTCTAATTAGAAAGGAATGGTTAAAAAATCATGTGCCCTAGCCAGAAAACTAAAAGAAAATGAACTAAATATTTTAATCCTAAAGGATAAATGTAAAAGCATTTGTCTTTTGTTTGTTTGTTTTTTAAGGAAAAAACGACTTCCTCTATTCAAGCTTGTCCAACCCGTGCCCGTGGGCTGCATGTGGTCCAAGACAGCTTTGAATACGGCCCAACCCAAATTGGTAAACTTTCTTAAAACGTTATGAGATTGTTTTGCAAGTTTTTTTATTTTTATTTTTATAGCTCATTGGCTATCGTTAATGATGTGTTTTATGTGTGGCCCAAGACAATTATTCTTCCATTGTGGCCTAGGGAAGCCGAAAGATTGGACACTCCTACCAATTTCTGAGAATCAGTTCCTTCCTCTATGTCTTTTTACTTAAAAGGCATTTTGTAAGGTATTTTGTAGCAACATCACTGGTTGTTTTAGAAGTGTATTTTTTAAAAAGCACACTTGTCTTGGCAAAAGATTTCAGTGAGCACTAAGAGGATGTTGGCTTCTCTTGGGTTTAAGATAGTTTTCAGGTTGCTGTAGCCAAAACAGTTCAGATGATGAGGGGGTGGGATAGTGGCTAATACTATTTAGAATTACAGCAGCTTTGATGCAGTTGTTTTATAAACATTTTTAAGCAGGTTACCAGTAGGCTGCAGCAATGCTTTTAAGGAAGTACTTATTTAGAACTCTGTAGTATTTACGCTTGAAAGAAGGAAACATTTTTAAAACACCCCTTCCATTTAACATTTTAAATATTACTCTGTGTTGTTGAATTTGCAAGTCTATAATAAACTTTTTGCTAAAACAAAAATTTTGTTCTTTCTATCTAAATCAGTTTTTCTATTTTTAAAGAAACAGGAGTGGGGCTATAGGGAAAATTCAAAGAAGAGCTATGGGCAGCTTGCTTAACCATCTCCATGTTAAAGTATGTTGGATGGGAGGTGGGAAGACAGATTTAGACTGATTGGTGAGACTTTGATTGTCCGTGTTTCAAGTGAGTGTGTCTAATTCCTAGGAGAGACATTTTCTGAGGCAGTTTATTGATGTTTAGAGATGGATTTTGAAAAAATCCTTATACTTTGTCTTTAATCACTTACTCCTTCACCATCCAATAAACCTCTCCCATTATTTCCTTTTAAATAGTATTCTCATCTTGAGATAAATGCTGAAAATTTTAACAGTAGAGAAAAGTAAAACCTGAAACCCCCAAATCAATAGCAAAGGTTTATGAGTATGCCCTTCTAACCTGTTCTGTAGTCACTATACATTGATCTTTGGCTCTCTTTAACAGATAACTTTGCTGATTATGGATGAAGCTCTAGCTCCTTTTTTTAAAAAGGGTTCTCAGAAATTGGTTTGGTTCCAAAGTGTTTCATGAGTTCTGTGTACCTAAGAAAGCTTTTCTTCTGCATAGTATTTGTCACTATCCAACATACTAAATATTTCTTTACCCTGTTTGACTGTCTTACCTCATGGGAATGTAAGATTTGTGAGGACAGACCTGTGTTGCCACTGCTAGAGGAGCTCTTGGTATGTTGTCTGTAAGCATGCCAATATTTGTTGAATGAATGAGAGCACATTCACTGAAGCAAGATGTGAATTTTTTAATCCTTAGAATATAACTTTTAAATAATGTAATAATAATATACTTCTTAGTTGAATTGATTCTAGCTCAATGTTTTATTAGATCTCTTTATGCGTGAGAAGAAAGGGGGAAACTCATCTAAGAAATTAGAGCACTTACGTCCTTTCTCTGAACTTTTGGATTTTTGCTCCAAAATTATCAAATTCTTGGAATTGTTGCCTGTGGAACCTGCAAAATTAATAGTCAAGTTGGACCTTTAACCTGTTGACATTTAATATTTTCCCAAAGATAGTAGAAAGGGCATAGTTTCCCTGATGCATACTTTCCTTGATACACTTTCTATTTTCAAGAGAAAATAAAAAAGTATACTTTTAATTTCAGAGCTTACAGAAACTGGGTGTTAAGAATTTTGTAATGGGATTTTAGTTTCCCGGCTTAGACCCCATAATAGCCTTCCCTAATTGTTGTACATAAAGGGCAAACTTTCATTGCACTCAGGTGGGAGTGGGAACTAGGAATACCTTTGAGAAAGAGAACGTTTGACAGAACAAATATATGAACCATATTTGTACTTCAGATAAGCGATTTTGCTGCAGAGTATGTGAGTGATGTAGAAATTCAGGAAGAAGAAAAAAAGGGTCTGGAGGGCTTTTTAGATTTTTCCCACTTTATAGTTTTGCCAACATTAGTTCAGAAGTGTAATTAACAGTAAATATTCCCTAATTGCCTTCTGTTTACATAAATTCTGTGATATGTAGTTTTCATTAACTTAGAATTGTTTAGACCAAGTTAGTGAATTCAGCGAAGGTGAAGATGAATACAGGCACAAACCAGTCATGTGAAAATAGTAAGACTGCAGAGATGATGTTCATATGAAGGTCCTTTCCTTTTATTGTCTGTTTAATAAACTGCTGGAAGCTTACCAATGCCCATTTGCCCGTTTCATTGCAGAACACCTGTGTCCAGCTGGATACCACATTTCTTAGCTTTCTTTTCAGGTAGGTATGGTCAAGTGACTAAGCTTGGCCAGTAGGATATTAGCAGAAGTGATAGTCACTACTTCTGCATTGTATCTGGAAGAGGAATGCACCCCTTGCCCTTTTCCCCTTCTTAGTGGCTGGGATGCAGATAGGATGGCAGGATCTAGAGTAGACACCTTGAAGTGGACATGGGAGCTGAGGGATGAGGATGACGGTTGTGCTACCCCTGAAAGAGTACTGTGAGAAAGAAACTTGAGCTGTGGATGGCTTTGTTATAGCAGCTTGGACCTAATTAATACTAACTTGCTCATTTAGTGATTACTACAGGTCAAGCTTTATGCTAGGCAGTAGAGCTGGAATCAGTTCTTGTCCTCACAAAAAGTGAAGCTGTAACAGAGTAGTTTCTACTTCATTAGGTTAATCAGTTTTGGAGGGTGGAGAAGGAGGACCCACAAATGAGGGAAATTTTAAACTATAAACTCTACACCTGTGTTCCTGAATATTTTAATTTTTTCTGACCCTGAATCATATGAGCTTGTTCATTCATTTGACTAATATTTGAGGGCTTGTTAGACGTCAGGCTGAGGAATACAGTGGTTAAAGCAAAAATTCTTTCCCTTGAGAATCTTCATTGTGGTTAATGAAAACACCAAACACTAGTAAGTTCCAAAAAGAAAAACAGTCAAGAAAGGAAGATATCGGGGTTGGGGAACAAAATTTTAGATATAGTAGCCAGGGAAGGTTTCGCTGAGTAAATAATCTTTGAATAAAGTCCAGGAAGATGTGAGGAAGTTGATATGTGAAGCAATGATTTAACCAATTCTTACTCAAGGCAATTCAGAAGGCATATGAATGTTACTGCAATGATCTGTGCTTTTCTGCAGGAAAAGGAATAATTCAAGCAGAAATAGCTAAACGAACTGTTAAATTGCTTGTTTTTTAGTCTGCAGGAGATACAATAATAACTGAAGTGTTACATAAGTGGAGACAGGAAATGTTAGTTGCTAACAACTTTGTGGATTACCACCCCCAGGAAACTAGCCACTTGGAGGACCAATCAATAAAGGAGTGTTCAACTCAATATTTCACCTGATACAAAGTTAAAGTGGAAAAGCAAAAGAGATGTGCTCAGATGTAAATATACCTTTAAATTTAACCTCTAGCTCTGTTTTCCCATTATATTTCATTCAGTAAATATTTATTGCCTATTTTCTGTTTAAAACTAGGCTAGGCATTGGGAAAACAGTGAACAGGACAGATGCTGTCCCTGTTGTCTGTTCATACAACTTACATGTTACTAGCAGGAAGAAGCATTAGGCTACTAATTATTGCAGTTATTTAGTGGCTGTGATTGGGGAGGCAGTCTGGGGCGATGGGAGAATATAATCTTATCTGAGGATTTAGGAAGGTCCTTTTTGAGGAAGAAACATGTAAGTGGAGACCTGAAGAATGAGAAGGCATCAACCAGAGGAAGGAGAGACAAACAGCTTAGGCAGAAGGGCCTTAGGGATTGAAAGGCCACTGGAATACAAGAGGAGCATGAGATGAGGCCGGTGGGGCCCGATGATTCTGGGCCTTATTAGGCTTTTGTGTTTAATCCTGAGAGCGAAGAGAAGCCCTTGGTGTGTACGCTGGGACTGGAGGCAGATGTGTTTATTGAGTGAAGAGAGACAAAAGTGGATGTAGGGCTTTGAGTTAGGGTTGTGTTGGTGGACATGGAGGGGAGTAGATGGAGTAGAGTGGTGCCTAGGGGGTGAGGGATTACTTATTGGAGGATGAAGAAGAGCTTAGGGTCAAGAATGACCACCATGCCTTTTTTCCTTTGGGCAGCTGTATGCTGGTGCAGTCTATTCAGGTGGAGAAGACCGAAGGAGGATCTAATTTAGACAGAAAGATGATGAGTTTTAGGCCTGTTGAGTTTGACGTTTCCTATGAGATACCCAAATGGAGGTGTTGAGTGGGCTCAGGGATCCTGTGGAGAGAGTCATCCGAGAAGCAACTACAGCCATGAGAGTGGATCAGATAGTTTAGGGGGAAAGTGCAAAGTGAGGAGAGACCCAGAATAGCTGTCCTCCAACTCTGGGCATACCTGTTGGGAAGTACAGACCTCTTTACTGTTTCCTGACAGCATATGCCTGACAAAGGACAAGGTCACTGACAGCAGTTGCTTGTACCACTGCAAGCACTTCTGAAATGGCCACCATGGTTAATGATGATAGCTCACATTCAGGGCATTTACTACATATCAAATATGAGCTAATCACTTTACCAATAATGCTTCACTCCATGTTGAATATCCTGTGAAGCAGGTATTGTTCTATTTTACAGATGAAAAAACGGACTCTCAGAAATTCAGAAATGTGAAGGCATAGAGTGGATGATCAAGCTCAGGTCATTGGCACCAGGGCTCAAGCTGTTGGTCACCACTGTGCTACCTTTCCTTGGCTCCTACCATCTGCAACTATCTCCCCACTGTGATCTCTAGCCTCTCCCCCAACCCCCACCATAAATAATGTCTTTTTCTCCACCCTCTTGGCTGCTCATGGTGGCTGGTTATAGCAGAGGAACCCAAATACCTGTGACATGGGCCATCTTCCTATCTTTAGCCTGCCATGCCCTGCTCTCCAAAGGTAGTTTCAAGGCATCTTGGAACTGGTGGGAGAGCAAAGGGCAGGAGGATGTGTATGCACAGATGTCTACTCCCAGGCAGTCATCTGTCTTAGCTTGGGCTGCTTCAACAAAATACCATAGACTGGGTGGCTTAAACAGAAATTTATTTTCTCACAGCTCTGTAAGCTACAAGTCCTCCAAGATTAAAGTTCCGGCTGAGTCAGTTTCTAGTGAGGGCCCTCTTCCTAGCTTGCAGATAACCATCTTTTCACTGTGTCCTCACACGGCCTTTTCTCAGCGCCTGCACCTGGCCAGAGTTGAGAGCTGTATGCAGTCCCATAAGGACACTAATCTTACCAGAACAGGGATCCACCCTTATGGTTTCATATAACTTTACTTTCTTACTCTAAATACAGCCACTCTGGGGATTAGGGCTTCAACATATGAATTTAGGGAAGACATATGCATTCAATTTTAACACCATCTAAATGTCCAATCACCACATTGTAGTCCACTTATTCTAAACATCCGTAGAGGGCAGATGTGAATTCAGCCACATCCCTGCTGCCGGGGAGAGAATCTAGGGCTGGGTTCAACATGAGAAAGAGCCCATTACCCCTCAGCCAGTGCAATACTATCCTAGAAAAGGGAACCAAGTTACTCAGGTTCACAGTGCTGGTCAGTTCACTTACTGACCCTGTGTGCTTTCTAGATTCCAGGTCTACGCAGGCTTAATTTCCCAGAAATTTATTCCCAAAGTGTCTGTTCATTTGAAGTGGCCAAGCCTTTGGCTTAGGTGGCTGAGAACACTGCAACACTGTAGAGACATTAGAGAGATGCTTTCCAAGTTGCGTTTATCTTAGTACTTTTTGGCTTTAACCCCTTGATGCCTTATGCCAATATCTTTTTAAGGCATCCCAAAAGTCTCCTGGAGGGCCCAGGAACTACAGGTGAATCCTAAGCCAGTCATCTTCTCCTGTTCTCCCATGAAGGAACCAGTCTTTGCATTTGTTTGTGGTCACAGAAGACAATGGGCCCTACTGAGAGCACATCCTGCTGGTGGGGTCTGCTTCTTCCAGCAGCAGTGCAGCTTCAAGCCTATAGCTCAGTTATAGAAATAGCTGTCATTTGCACACTCACTTTGTACGAGCATTATGCTAGCATGTTATTATTGGTTATAATAACTTTGGTTATACTGTTTGTTATTCAACCTTATAGAGCTAGGTGATACAACACCCATTTTGCAGATGAGGAAATAGGCTCAGACAGGTTATTTGCATGAGGCCATACAGCTAGTGAGAGGTGGAGCTGCGATTTAAAGCCAGGCATTTGAACTCCAGAGCTTGTACGTTTGATCACTCTGCATACTACCTTCAGATCTGGCTATCAGGACATGCGGTGGAGGAATACTCTGCCTCTACATTAGTCCCCTCCCCCTTCACAAGCACTTCAAATGAATAGACACTTTGGGAGTAAATTTCTAGGTAATTGAGCCTGCATAGACCAGAATCTAGAAAGCACACAGGGTCAGTTAGTGAACTGACCAGCACTGTGAACCCGCCAGCAGGGTGAACCTGAGTAACTTGGTTCCATTTAGACCAAGGCTGAAGGGTCCTCCATTTCAGCAGCATGTGATTTTGTATGCCAGCCAGGGGCCCTCATATTTCTCACATTTATTTCCATTTAGTCCTCTCTGCCACCAAGGTTCATGCAGGTTAGCTTAGGTTACCTTTATTGTAGGCTGGAGAGGTTTGGCTACCTTTCCTAAGACTAAGCTAAAATGCCATATGAGGTGATCATAGAATTGGCACCGGTAGGACCTGGCGGGTATTAGTTCTGGAAGACATGGAGAATCAAGCCCAGGGAGGCTTTCCTGGTTTCTATGCCTCCTCTCCAGTGCTTCCTGGGATAGGAACCAGGAGGGAATCTTGGGCACTGACAGAGGAGAAGTGGTGGGCTGTGCTGGGCTGTGCTGGCCTGGGCCTCAGTCTGGCCTCGGGAGCCAGTTTCAGTGTCACAACCCTTAGAATTGTTGCAGAATTTCGTGCCTATATGCATTTGGCCAGTGGCAAGAGTCCTTGATTTTCTTCAGATTGCCAAAGCCTGAGTGACCCTGGCATGGGTTAGAATGACTGGATTAGACAGTCTGTCAGATTCTTTTTCAGTCAAACCTGCTCTAAGTTCTAGTGCCCCATTGAGCCAGGTGACTCCTGAAATTATTTTAAAGCCCCATAAAAAGACTACTTGGAAGAGGATTAACTTTGGTTAAGGTTTTCACAAGGTTATCTACAAGCCTTTTTAGTTCCTCTCAAGTTTTTTGAAGTTGTTTTTCCTCTGCTGGGTTTATGCATCCATTCCCCTCCTGCCAGGTTCTCCAGGGCAGGTCCCCACTCCTTTGGGAGGAAGTACTGGGCAGCTGCTCTACCACCTGACCTTCAGGGTATTCCTTCACCAGATGGTTCTGGTCCAGACATGGCTCTTCAGGGGTTTCAGGCCGAGGGAAGCTCAGAGCAAAAGGGAAGATGCCAGGTGGAAGGGAATGCCCTGCAGAAAGGGTCCTCAGGCGCTCTGTGAATGGGAATTTATTCAGCAGCTCTGGCAGCAATTTTCCCTGAGGACCACCCTTAAAAAACTTCCCCGAGGAAGTAACTGACCTGGGGAAAAGCTGAAGAGGAGGAAGTATTATCAAAATGTCCTGGGCAGGACATTCACCCTCCTTGTCTGGGTCTCCTGCTCGGGACTGATCTCCCCTTATCCCTTTTTCCAAAGCGGCGCAAACAATTACCAGCACGTTCTCAGCACTTGGTCTAATTGGGTGAGTTTTTATTATAGAAATGCGGCCCATGAAGATGTGAGACGTGTATCCCCGACTGAGGTGGGACCCTGCGCCTCTCCACCGACCTCCCACTGCCCGTGTGCAAATAAGGAACTGGGTCCTTACACCTGGGCAGGATCCACTGAAACCCCTGGTCCTGTCATTTCCCCTGGGGGACGCGGCCCCCGACTGCCAACCTCCCAAAGTTCAGGTGAGCTCCCACTCGGATCCTAGTGGGGTCCTTCTCAGTGTCAAGGAGGAAGAGAGGCGGTAGCAGGTGTGGGGAGACAGCCACAGGGCTTGCGAGTCCTGACAGGTACCTCCAGGCTAGTTGCAAGCTCATGGTTCCTGTCTCTTCCGTGTGCCAAGTAAAGAAGTCAGCAGGCAGTGGGCAAGCCTCCTGCGCCGGGGCTGGCACGCAGTCTTTCAGGAAGGTTTTCCGACTGGACCCTCTGCCGGGAAGGGAATTAGGCCAGGGGATAAGAACGACGGTACCTACAGGTACTGGAATTGAGACCCTACACAGCCTCCCGACCCCTCGGTCTCCCTTTCCCCCGGGTTGCCACTCTAGTTCAGGAATGGTCTTTGGGTCAGGGCGCGGTGTTCCCACGGGCCAGCGACCCCCGGAGTCATGCCCTCCCTACCCGGCTCAAGCCGGCTGTCTTGGCGTGGTCAGGACCGGCCTCCCGGCAGCGGCGGCTCAGTCCCACACTACACCGGCCGCGTCTTCCAGGGCGCGCGGGCGTCGCGCAGCGAGCGGTCGTGGGGCAGCGCGGCGAAGGCCGAATGGCGCAGCTGGCAACCGATGAAGAGGACGACAAGCGCCACCGAGAGCAGCAGCAGGAAGAAGAGCAGCAGGTAGGTGGGCAGGTCGGGCTTTGTGGCGGCGCCGTCCCGCATACCGCGCGCAGTGGCCAGCTCCAGCGGCAAAGCGCCTTCTGCCTTGACCGTGGCTCCCGGCGCCAGCGCGCTGCCTACCGCCGCCTCGGGGCCACCCGTGGTGTTGAATAGGTCGCCGTACATGGCCCGCGGGTCCCACCGACCCCAGCCGGATCGCCTCACTTCGCCTCCAGCAGACTGGCGCGACCCGGCGCATCCATGGCGCGCCCTTCCCACCCCGCCGAGCAGAACTGACCAAGAGTCGGTGCCTTGGGGCCAGCAGGGGTTGCAGAGACCCCAGGACGTGTCCGCTCACTCGCCTCCGCGCTCAGCTGCCTTCCCCGCCGGCCGGCGGACCCCAGCGCTCGGAGCTGGACAGTTCTGTGCCTGCGCCTCTTCTCGCCGTCTCCAGCAGGACGGATGTCCCAGTCCCAATCACTGAGTCGTCTTGCGGCTTTACAGCAAGCAGCTCTCTCAGCTCGGACCCCCAGCTCCAGTGAGCTCCAGATGCCGGGCGCCTCGGGGCTGTGGCAGGGGTGAGAGCTACTCGGGGAGTGCAGCCGCAGCCCGGGGTCTCTGCTCAGTGCCCGGTGACAGAGAGCACGGAGGGCGGGTGGCCCGCGAGTCCTCCGCGTCCTCCGGCGCCGCCGCCACCGCAGCGTCTCGGAGCAGTCCTGCAGCCTTGGGTCCTTGTCGAGATGCCCGGTGTGCAGCTAGCTTGTCCCCACTCGCTCTGGCTGCTGTGCTCCTGTCTCGAGCAGGAGACTGAGCTTTCCGGCGGCTCTGAGCGCGGTCGGGTCCCAGGCGGGGGTGCGGGGGAGGGGCGGGACTGGCGGCGACTGCCCGGGGAAATGGCTTGAACCAATGAGTGCAAGAGAGGACGCGGCTGCGACTGCCCCCTGCCCGGCTTCACATCACTCACGGAGAGGGACAGAGACACGGGGAGAGAAAAAGAGAGAGAGAGAGAAGCACAGGGTCACAGGAGGACTGACGGGCAAAGACACAGTTACAGACCTATGAACAGAGCCGCAAGCCAAACAGGGACAAACCGTTGAGGTAAGGAAACCAACTCAGAGACAAGGCTCAGCCGAGCGTGCACACTTGCCCTGCGTTCGTTCCCCTCCTTGACAGGCTCCCTCCAGGCATGGCCTGGTTTGCTTCAAGTGCTCACTGGCTGCTGGGTAGCTCAGGCCAGGCACACGACCTCCAAGGGTGTGTAGATGCGCCCCCAGACAAGCGTATTCAAGCCGGGACTGGTTCCATGGGCCTCGTGCCCTCTCCGGCTGCGTCCTGCCGGTCTGTGTGCTTCCTGCACCGTGTGCACGAATGTTCAGCTCCCCTTTGCCTGTTCTGCCTGGGCGCAGAGGGGCAAGAGGAGGGGATGGTACTGGCAGTGGCCTCCCACCCCCCCACCCCCACCCTTGGCAGCCCTGGAAAGGCAAGGTGGCCAGGACAGAGGCGGGCAGTCAGTTGGATTGAGTAGGGAGGTGTCTCTTTTCTCAGGAGTCCAAACTGCTCACTTCCTCTGAGAAGTCTTCCAGGCCCCCCACACTACAGTGGGAACCACTGCCCTGGACCACCACAGCCCCTGCACTTCTCAACAAGCACCTACCTCTTACCCCTGGTCTGTCATTTTCTTTCAGGGCCAGAATTAGGGGGAGGTGGGTGAAAAGCCTAGGGCACAATACCGAATGAGACACTTGCTCTCAGAGTCTGCAAGTGCAGGGTTGAGACCGCCCCAGATGCCTCCCCGCTCACCCTAGACCCAGCCCTGTTGTCTGGTCACTTGTCAGAGACTCTCAAAGGGTCAGCGAAGTTCACATCTGTGTCTTTTTCCTCTTTTCCTCTTCCCCCATCAAGGGGTGCGGTACTGGGGAGAGCTTGGTAACATTGGCTGAGTGAGCCAGTAGAAAGATGAGTAGATGAGTTTGTTATTCTCTCTTCCCACTGCACCTCATGCCTGGCCACCAGCATAACAAGAACAACCAGGGTGTGCAAGGCAGACCTGGGCCATAGCTCATCTTCACAAATCCCTGCTCAGCCTGGCAGAATCACCTCCGTGAGCTCTTTGTCTAAGTTGAAACTGAGGTTCCAAGTCCTGACTCTAAAGTGTTTGTCAAAGAGGTATACAAATGCCCTCTTCAGTGTTTTTCACTTAGTCCCACAGATGGGCCTGTGGGGGTTTCAGCAGGGCCTGGCAGGATTCAACACTGCCCATCTACCCAATCACCATCCCAGATGGGATCCCCCTTGGTCCTGGGGAGCTGCCTAGTCTGCTTCCAGGGCACAGGATTTTGGGCCCCTCCACTTGGCTGCTGCCACAGTGCCTCATTTTCCAGATAGCAAAGTTGGCTCTGAGAGGGGCCAGGGCTTATCTGTGTTAGCACAGGACAGCCACCATATATCAGTGATGTAGCAGCAGCAGTGGCAGTGGGCCGCTCAGGAGATGAGGGAGTCCCTTTCTCTGAAGACTTAACCTATTTCAGACAGCATTTTTCTCAGCCAGCAGGATAGAGAACATTATGTAAAACCAGAACAGGCTTTCTCACCAGCACTGTCAGGCATGGGGAGACTCAGGTGGTGTGTTGGATGGAGGGGGTTTGGATGGAGGTGATGTTCCTGCTGTCAGTAACTTCCTGGGTCCTGGGAAGGCAAGAATGCAGGACTTGGGTAGCTCAGTTTGGGGTTTGGCCTTGAATTTCCTTCTGGGGTCTATATGGGAAGTGGCATGGCCTGCCTTCCCCACTTTCTCTCAGCTCCATGATGACCCCAGGTATGAACCCAGGAAGGGGGCTTCCTAATGCCAGGCAGCTCAGTTGGGAGGCTCTAAGTGGAATCTGGGGCAAGCCTCAGCCCTTTGAGCTGTAAAATGTGGGGTGATGGTAAATAAGTGTTTTTCTGGTCCTCCTCTGGAAACATGCTGTGATTATCCAGGAAATGGTGTGGAGCAGTGTGTCTGCAAAGTGTTTGGTGTGGATGGAAGGTCCCTGCATCTCCACTGCTCATGGTGACAAGACAGGGATGGTGGTGGGACAGGGATGGTGGTGGTGGTGTAGGGCAGGGAAATCTTTGAACCTGGTGTCCCCAACACTGCTCATTCCTTCCCCACAGCTGCTGCTGTTCCCATGCTGCATTTTATAGAAATGACACATGCAAGGTCTCCCGCCTGTGAATGAAGAAGCTGGGGCTCAGATGTGGGGAGAGGGGCTCCAGAGTCCATGCCTTTAGCCACTGTAATGAGCCAGCTGCCATGGCAGAATGATTCTAGTAGATACCGTTCCCGACTCTCTTACCACAAGCTGAGCTCTTGGGGGTGGGAGCTTAGCATTCATCTTTCTCCCCACAGCAGCCTGTGATAGGCACTGCTGTCACCCTCATTTTCTCAAGGAGAAAGCCAGAACCCAGTGTCACTTGCCAAGATCACACAGCTGGTCATGGTGCAGGGGACCCTCCAACTGTGGTCTGTGCCTTTCCACTCAGTCTGACGCCACGTTTTCTAAAGAGAAACTCAACAAAGAGCATGTGGTCAAACTGCCTTCCCTTTTAGTACAGTTGGAGGAGATATTTTGCCTTTTTGGGGGGCCCTGAAGTGGGAAGGGTATGGTTTCTTTTCTGAAAGATGTTCCGGGCCCTGAGAGGGCAGTCACGTTCCCTGCACATCCCTGGGCAGGAAATTAAACAAGGCTGGTACTGAGTAAATGCAGAGATGAAGTTTACACAGCTCTTTATACAAGCCAGAGCGACCTTCCATTAAGGGAGCTTTGTGTACCCATACATTTAAGTCTTTGGAAAAGATTATGAAAAGGCGCTTAGAGGTTGGCTTTGACAGGCAGAGGTCACAGGGCTGGGACCTCAGGGCAACCTCTTTCCCATTATGTAGTTGTTGAGTGACACATGTTCCTTCCCTGCCGACCTGTCTGCGGAGAAACCGAGGGAGGCAAGGCAAGGGTGCCTTTCCTGCCAGCGAGAGCCATTTGGCAGCTGTTTAATGGAAACTTGGGAGCCTGGAAGCATTAGAGCCCCAGGATATCATAAACTGTGCTGTGCAGGCCTGCGGTGCCTGGTGGAGCTATTTCTGTTTCTTCCGCACGCCAAGGGAATCATTATTAAACTACTCAGCGTCACGCAGAAGCTGGGGGTGAAGATCAAAGGTGAAAAGTTGCTGTCTGAAGGTTGGAGTTTGTTGCTGCTGGCGTGGGTTTTCCCTGTGTGGGTGTTAGTCTGCTGGAAAACGGAATGGTCACTTCCTCTGAGAATGCTGATGATGCCCTTGCTTGCAGAACTGTTTGGTTTGTTTTTCAAATCATCATCCCTGGAAATGGCTTTCTGTTTGTTTGTTTTAGATGGCTTTGGCAACCATAGTTTTTGGTGACTTTAAGGTTACATTTTAGAATGACTTTTTTTTTTTTTGGAGATAGAGTCCTGCTGTGTCGTCCAGGCTGGAGTGCAGTGGCATGGTCTTGGCTCACTGCAACCTCTGCCGCCTGGGTTCAAGTGATTCTCCTGCCTCAATCTCCTGAGTAGCTGGGATTATAGGCACCCCCCACCACACCTGGCTATTTTTTTTTTATATATATATTTTTGGTGAAGATGGGGTTTTACCATGTTGGTCAGGCTGGGCTCTAACTCCTGACTTTAGGTAATCCGCCTGCCTCGGCCTCTGTAAGTGTTAGGATTACAGGTGTGAGCCACTGTGCCAAGCCTAGAATGACCATTTTAAGAACTAAGTGGTGCCAGGCCCAATGGTTCATGCCTGTAATCCTAGCACTTTGGGAGGCCAAGGCAGGCAGATCACAAAGTCAGGAGAGTTCGAGACCAGCCTGACCAAGATGGTGAAACCCTGTCTCTACTAAAAATACAAAAATTTTCCAGGCATGGTGGTGCATGCCCGTAATCCCAGCTACTAAGGAGGCTGAGGCAGGAGAATCGCCTCAACCTGGAGGTTGCAGTGAGCTGAGATTGTGCCTCTGCATTCCAGCCTGGGCAACAGAGTCAGGCTTCGTCTCAAAAAGCAAAGAACTAAATGGCAAGTAGCACAAGCCTAAAAGGAAGGAAGCAGCTTTCCTAATGAGAATAGTCTATAGGAGTCTTGGAGAATGGTCTTGCCAGAGCTTTCAAAGTGGCTGCAGTTTGGTTAGTGGAGTGGGGTAACTGGAGAGCGTATGGGGTGTGAGGGAGAAAGGATTCTGCAAGGAGAGAGCTCCTGAGCTGGCTTTGTCTCTTATCCCAGAAAGAGTGCCTCTGGTTCTGTCCTTTGGTCCTGCCAGCCTGCCGGTTTTTCGCCAGATCAGATGATGGATGGAGAGAGTCAGTTTCGAGATTCACTAGCCTGGTGAATGGTGTGCCATTTATTTTTGAATCAGGTCTCACCACTCATTAGTTAATACCTCAACATCTTTCTCCAGGATCCCAATGACATGTGCCCTCATCTGCCTCTCTGCGTCCCCTTAGCAGTATAACCTCAAACCAGGTCGGTTACAGTGACCCAAGGCTTGCAGAATCCTGAGACTGATAGACTGATTGTCAACCCCTGGGCCCAATCACCTCACCTTCTCTGGCAAGGGCAGAGGTTTGCATAGTGGTGAAAGTGCATTCCTCCTGCTGTCTGAGTTCAACTAGGGGTGTTGGGTGGGGTCATGGGTGGGGTCATTGCATATTAAGGGATGTGCCAACACTCTGGCCAAGAACTGAAAAGGAGCCTAAAGCTGGGATAGAGCCAGTATATGGCCAAAGACTGGGAACAGGACTGTTGTTTGGGATCAGTTGCCAGGCTCGGGGCACCTGGTAGTCTAGCTGGCATCCTCAGGTCCGGGTCCCTGGACTTCCAGGATAGGGGACTGGGCTTTTGTGGTTACACTTATGGAGAGACTGGGGGCCAGAAGGAGTGCCTTAGACCCAGAAATGAGACAGGTAGCAAGGCTGGGAGCAGGTGTGTGGAGTTACTTTAGAGGCCCTGACTCATCTGTGGCACTGATGCAGAACTGCTTCATGGGAAGGTCTGGAACTTGGTAGTGAGGCTGGGGCAAAAGAGCTCCTTCAGGAAAAGTTTGTTTTTGTCTAGGGTTGCATTTTCTAAAATTTGGCATGAATACTTCAAGTGGGATGCTGTGTTACTTTAAGTAGTGGATGGGTACAGCATTAAACATCATGAATCATAGAATGACAAAATTTCTGTATTTTAATCTTGTTTAATTATTCTGATTACTCTAAGAAGAAAAATTCAGTCTGGCTCAGTGTCATCTCAGGTCCTCCAAGAAGCACATGCAGGAGATGTATTAGGGGAAACAGCTGCGATGGACAAAAAGGGGGCAAGAATAAGGGGCAGCAGGGAGAGCCTCAGGTCACAGTACTGTTCTGACCCCTAAGAAGGAGAGGGAAGGAAGGACTTGGTAAGAAGAGCCTTAAGCTCAAAGTGTCTCGGCCTGGCTGTAAGGAGTTCTTAAGCAAACCCCACCTGTTAGGAGCCCCCCTGCCAGGCAGGATGTATGAAGCTGGTGGCACTGTTGCCCTTGGTAGCCAAGCATGGAGTCATCTTTCCTCTGCTGAGGCTGGGGCTGGTGACCCTTTGCAAAAGGCTGTCAGGTCCTAGTGGAAGGGGCAGGTACCAGTGTTGAAGTTCCAGCAAGACTCAGACCTCTAGGAAGCCTTCTCTCCCAGCCTTTGACCCCAACTAACCCTTCCTTTCTACCTTCTCTTTAGGGGATGGACCCAGGCAGTCCCCACCTGATGACTGTTGGTCTTGACTGTGTGCCTCACATTCAGAGTCTTCTTAGGGTAAGAGTGATGTCCTCCTTCTAGGGTTGGGCCTCTGAGTCTGGACTGAAGTTGGAGCCCAGGGTGTCAAGCAGACACCCGTGTGGCTACAGCTTCATGTCTGTGGTCAGCGGTGTCAGGCCCACGTGTGTCCTGAGCCGTCATCTCTGCTCGACCTTCTCCTTCTTCTTGCCATCAATATTTCCACAGGGCTGGTTACTGCCCAGGCCCAGAGACCCATTGCCAGAGACTGAGATTATAGCTGCCTCTTGTCTTTCACTCACCCTGTGGTCCATCCTTAGGGGCAGTTCTAGGTTTTTTGGAATCTGCAGCTTGAACCTCTTAGGGGCCCTCTCTGAGAATAAGAGCAAATAATTAGGTTTTAAAGTGAATATTTATTTAGAATGAGATATGGAATCAAAATGAAATGAAAATGTAAAAAATCTGACAAAGCTTCAAAATAGAAACAAAACTATCCAGATTGGCTTTTGGCCACAAAGGAAGGACTGGGAAGGGACATCAGGCTCCACCTTTTTAGGGTTCAGGGACAGGCTGGCTGGGAGGCTGGGAGGCCAGGGAATGGTCCTGTTGACTTGTAACCCCACCCATAGCTGGGGGCAGGACCAGCTAGAAAGATTTGGTCTGAGTCAGCAAGAAGCTCTAGGACTGGGGACCTGCCTTTTCTCTGCATCCTCAGGAGTCAGTGGTCTGGGCCAGCTGTGGGGGGCTGGGGCTGGGAGAGCCAGCAGCAGGAGGTACAGGCTTGCACTCTCCTGAGCTTGGGGCTTCGGCGGGCAACTAGGAGCCTGACTTCCCTCTCGGGATTATTCCTGGCCCTGCAAGGACAGGCACCTTCTTCCTACTTACCCCATCCCTACCCAAACACCAGGTCAAGCCTACAGACCCAGTCCTCTAGAGAAAGCTCTTCTTTCCTTTGAGGGGCCCTGTCTTCCTGGGCACAAA
This sequence comes from Cebus imitator, assembly GCF_001604975.1. Taxonomy (NCBI): domain Eukaryota; kingdom Metazoa; phylum Chordata; class Mammalia; order Primates; family Cebidae; genus Cebus; species Cebus imitator. The sequence continues at coordinate 2,802,715 of NW_016107589.1, read as the reverse complement.
TCCTGAGGTTGCTTCCCAAATTAATGGGCACCTGGGATCAGAGAGACATCCTTTGGACAACGTTCACTCTTTATGCCCATCCCCGCCCAGCATATGCACTGAAAGGATAGGGAGAATTTCTACCCTTGACTAGAAAGAGGAAGAAAATCCAGGTTTACAAAATTCAGGTGCATATTTCTCCAGGGTGTGAAATTATGTTTTCTTTTCCTCCCAAAGTTCAAAAAGAAAATCCAACCACTTGGTTTCTCTTTGATAAAACTACTAGGGATCTTTGTTCTCTTGTCTGGATAAGTCCCTCCCTACAGCCACCCACCACCAGCTTCAAACCTCGCCCCTGGCTGCTGTCCAGGCAGCTCTCATTTCTTTCCCAGTCTTCTCTCCCGCTCTGTCACTGGGCAGCACATGTCACGGGGTGTGGCAGAACTGTGACTGGTTGCTCAGCAGCCCCAGGCAGAAGGGGCTATGGATATGGTGTTGGGCAGAAAAAGCCCCCTGACCAAGTAAGTGGTGCACATTGGTCATCAAAAATCTGGGGAAGGATCCCTTTTGCTCTGTGAGTCCTTGATGGGGAGGAAGGGATGAATATGCCATGTCCTGATTCATGAGGAAATGTGATTATTTTAAAAAAGTTTTAAAAGAGAACTGAAGCTGTCCTTTAAAGTGGCATTTTAAAACCTAAATTGGAAACTACGTTAGCATTGCCATTTTATGCTGAGGCAAAAGAAATTCAACATGCTCCTCTCAGCTCCCAGGTCAGATGAGAGATTGTCTCCATCCTGGAAGGCATTCTCTGCACTCCAGTTCTGCTGGGGAAGGCGCTTCTCCCGCATCCTTCCAGTAGGAGGCTGCTTGTGGGCTGCCTGTGGATGAGAGGAGTGGGCTGGATGGCCCCTCCTAGAGAAAGCCTGGCCCCTTCTAGAGAAAGCCTTTAAGATGATACTCCCCCAGAAGTGGTTCTGGGACTGACCAGTGAGCGGATGGTCTCAACATCTCAGCTAGAACCAAACTGGGAAAACAAGAAGATACTTGAGGTTGTACTGGGCTTTTTAAGATAAGAAAAGCCACCATCCATCCTGGCCCTCTCAGCCCTGAATTCACTCATCCAGGCAAGAAAAGCATCACCCACAGCTCCCCAACGGGAGCTGAAGGGCTGGGGATAGCAGTTCTCCAGGGACTGATCTCAATTTCTTTGCATGGGATTTCTCCCCCAGCCCCTTCACAACTACCTGGCATGGTTTTAAAAATGCAAGTTTTGGTTCCTAACCTCAGAGATTTCAACCTAGCATTTGGAGCTGCGAATGGGCATATACATTTGTGCATGATATTGTGAAATATTAACCAAGGCATCCCCCTGTGTTTCCTGACAGCTGTGGTCCTTCCTGGCAGCCAGACAGCGGCCAGACTGCTCAATATTAATTGCTTCAGGGAAGGGAGGAAGTTGCAGGACTCAGCTAACAAAACAGTCAAATTACTGGCTTTTGAGTTTCAAAAGTCTAGGCCTGGGTATAGGTTTGGAGCAAGACATGATGAGTAAGGGCAGCGCTGTGGCTCAAACACATGTTACCTTTGGGAGAATTACAGAAAGGTGCCCCAGGCATGTTAAATTTCCCTGTTGTGGAGCGCACACACTGCTCAACTTTCTATGGCAATCCTGCATAAGAGCAAAATTTCTCATCTCTAAAGTTAGAAAAGAATCTCCCTGATCTTGGGGCAGGGTAGAGCAGGAGGTGAGGAGAACAGAGTTCATGGGGACACAAGGAGACCTTAGATGTGAGTAGGTCTCTGAGAGGGGCTAGAATAGTTTTCTGCCTTGGGAGAGATGACAGAAGACCAGATAGTTTGGTGGATCAGGATGCAGAGGAAGATGGTAAATATCTTTCTTAGGTAGAGCCCCCCAGAAGCCCTCAGATCATTCCTGCAAGCTCACCTTATACATGCCTGTGTTATAAGTAAAATTTCGATGCCGTACAAGAAATAGCACTCAAAAGATAAATCCTCCCAGCAAGGCAGTTTACTTCTATAGAAGGGTTCAGTGCACGGGTGGAGCAATGATGGCCACTGCATGCTTGTACAAGGAGGGAAGAGGTACTTATACCTGACAGGGGTCGTCCCTACTGCTGTGTCGTTCCCCTATTGGCTAGGGTTAGACCGCATAAGCTAGACTAATCCTGATTAGCTATTTTAAAAAGAGCAGGGGTCTGAGCTGGAGTTGCAGGGTAGGTGTTTTGGCAGGAATGATGGTTACGGGTGGGGGATGGTGGGGAGACCTAGGTGACCAGGATGAGTCAGGATGGAGCCAGGGGGAGGGGGAACAGATGTGAACTGCTGATTAGAACCGGTGGAGAAGGTTGTTTACTGGAATTACAAGGAAGTTAAACTTTAAAATAGAGAATTAAAGAATAAGAGAACTGAACATACTGACATACTGATTCTTTGAAGAGAAACTTGGGGTTCACTATAACACCTGCAAGCTCACCTCAGTGTGCATGAAGTGCTGAGGGGCCACAGCAAGCTGCCTCCAGCTCCAAAATGATTTGGAGACAGAAGGGCTTCTGAGTCAGTGCTCTGAGAAGGGCGTGAAAGAGGCAAGCAGGCGTTCTGAGGCTGTCTTTTTGATGGGAATGAGGTTCTGTGCAGCAGCGACCCACAGGACTGACCTTTGGGAAGCAGATAGGCAACAGAGGTTTGGTGGATGCCTGCATAGGCAGAGAGGGCTGTGGGTGGGATGATCGCCTGCCTTAAGCCTGCGGAATTTATCACAGGGTCAGGAAAGTGAGTGTGGGACTCAGAACTGAGCTGAGATTTCTACCACCTCCGAGGAATGAGGGGAAGGAGGCTCCTAACAGAGATTGACTAGTAATCTTTCATTTCTTACCCGCTTGAGTTTGTGGATTCGATTTATATAAATATGTAAAGAGAACCACAAGCAAATACCTCCTAGTAATTATCTCTGGGTGGCTGGATTAAGAGTGATTTTCATTTTCTTGTTTTCTGAATGCTGAGGTTTTTGGAAATTTCTCCAGTGACCATGGTTTACTTTTGTAATGAGAATAACATTTTTAAAGAAACAGTATAAAACAAAACAGCAAAAGTAATTTGCATTTTAATTTTTCTCCCCTGTCTCCTGGGCCCTCTTGCTTCCTTCAGTCCCCTCTGCAGAAGCCTGGGCACTGGCCGGGAGGTGGGCTGGGGGCTGGAGGGGACGGATCAGTGTGCTGGGTTGGGAGTCCTGGAGCCCTGGGCCTCGATTCACAATGACAGCGGCAGTAACATCGCAAAGGATAATTTTCCACCCTCCCTGCGCCCACTTGAGAGACAGGAGGACGAGAACCCTCTCATCATTTTTGGCTTCCTGGAGATGGTCTCCTCCCCGCAGGTGGGAGGGTCCCGCCGGGCTCTGCTGACTTAGAGGGAGAGTGGGTTGGGCTTGCTCACCGTCCAAGCTCCTGAAATAGCGCCCTTTCCCGGAATCGGCTTCTCTGGTTCCTTAGACCCTTGCCTCGGAACCTCACTCTGAATCAGAAGGGAAAGGACCACCCTTGAGGGCCCCAGTAGGACCATTTGGAAAGAAAGGAAAAGGATGGCAAACCAGCTGGGCCTCTTTAAAGGATCCCCACCTGGGAGGGGACAGGGATGAAAATAGAAGCAAGCAGGCAGGAGGGGGAAGTTTAGTGGGCTGGTGGGAGAAGCCTGCTGATTATTAAAGAGCGTATTACCTGGGTCTAATTATGCACGCACAAGCAGCACATTTCCTCCTGATACAGATCGGAAGTGGCTCAGTTTCAGTCACAAAGAGTAGAAAAGGCTGATAGAAATAAAAGATAAATCTCAAATGTGAGGGACGCCCCACCGCCACTGCCCTGTGTCTTTTTCTCCCTCTCTGCCCTTACCCCACGTTGGTTTAGTTGGGAAGAGGAGTGGAGCCCCCACCCCACCTCCTTTTTAATTGTCCCCGGCTCCATTTATTATCGATATTAATAAATACTGAAATATATTATCTATATTAATAAATATTGATATACGTCATCTACATTAATATTATCTATAGTAATAAATTAATAGTCTCTCTTTCTCTACACACACACACTCACTCTCTCTCACTCTCTCTCTCTCTCTCTCTCTCTCTCTACTCCCCCATTTGCTCCCTGCCACCTTTGTCCGCAGAACCCATTGGCACAACATGGGATGAGGCCGTGTCCGCCCCACCCTGGTGCTGTAATGCCAGCGCACCCTGGAAGCCTGCTGTCCTGGGCAGGTTGTCCCCCTCAGCGCTCTGCTTTCTGACTTTAGGTGAGTTCTGAGTTCCGGGGAAAGAATGGGAGCAGAATTTGCCCACGCCCCAATTCAAGAATGACATTTCCTTGCCTAGGAGAAACAGGAGACAACATGGAGACAGGGCCATCCCTGGAGCTGGGGTTATTAACCCAAACCCTTGTTAGCACTGGCTGTCTATTTACTATGAGTTTTTAACCTAATAATGCCGTTGCATCATGGAGATGCAGCATAGGAAAAGGTGGAAGTGAGCTATTCACCCTTCCTTTTTCCTTGGTGCCTTCAATGCTTTATCCCTTATCTTTCTGTGTGCCCAAATCTTTATTTTCCTTTTATTATTTATTTATTTATTTTTAGAGACATGCTCTCACCCAAGCTGGAGGGCAGTGGCGAGATCATAGCTTACTTCAGCCTTGCACTCCTGGGCTCAAGTGATCCTCCTCCCTCAGCCTTCCAAAGTACTGGGACTATAGGCAAGAGCCACCACACCTGGCCCCTGATCTCACATACCCTTCCAAAACTGGATCAGTCCCACCTTAAGGAAGATCAGAGAACTAGCTGGAGCATTGGCCCAGGCATAGGGGGCAGTCCTTTCTCTGGTGTCCACCAGTCAGGTGACCTGATAACCATGCCATCTGGCAAAGGGCCTTCTGTGGCCAGTGTTCAAATATAGTTGATCATCAGAGTTGTTTGGAGGCCTCTTAAAATAGAGGCTCCTAGGCCCAACCCTCAGCCATTGAATCTACATTATCAATCTGTGTCAAGGGATTCTGAGGGAGGAGGTCCCAGGACGGTATTGGGAAATACCCCACAGGAATGTCCCTCCTCCCCAGGCTGCCTGCTAGGGACAGTGTCTCTACATCTGCTGCCTAGCCTAAGTGCATTCCTCTCATTCAGTTCTGTTCATTGGCACTCATCCTATGCTCGGTCCAGTTTATGGACCCAGGACCCCAGGAATTGAGCTTCCGGTTCATGCTCTACTTACGCTCTTTCTATGAAAAGGGGATCTTGAATCCTGCCCTACCCATATCACTGGACTGTTGTTTTAAATAAATGAAATAAGGGATGTGAAAGTGTTCAGAGAGCTGTAAGATTAGAAACTGAAGGGGATGTTATTGTCCATCAGGCAACAATTCACCAACTGCCTTGTGACCTCTCCTTCATATTGCCCGCCACTCTTGCTAAAATCTCACAAATCTGCTTACCTATTCACAGGCTTGTTCCTTTTCTCTTCAGTGAAACCGCAAGCTCCTCAGAGTTGGAGTTCATTGGATCCTTCCAGCCCTTCGCACACTGCAATACATGAGCTGAGGTGTGACTGAGTTGACTGGCTATATTTAGCTTGTTCAACAAAACGTGCATCCTTCTGGGATGGCCAGAACTACTTTTGCAGGCGGTGGGGCTGGGGGGGAGGGGCAGTTTCCATTGGTGTCCAGACACAGGGTTTCTTTTTAAGTGTAACAAAGCCAACCTGGGGAGGTTGGAAACCCTGACTGTGGCTTCATAAACAACTGCTGATTTGCATTCACAGGCTGCTGTTGTTTGAGGCACCAGGCCTTATAATTCAGAAGTAAATCATTCTTTTGGGATGAATGGATGGGATTGATTACTCTCCTACAGACAGTCTAAAAATGGTATGAAAAGTTCCTGGATCCTTCCTCAGCCCCTCTGTTTTAGTTATTACCGGGTCACATACCACCTCAAAACTTCATGGCCTAAAGCAACAACACTTTATTATTTCTCAGGATTTTGTGGCTGACGAAGCTCAGCTGGGAGGTTCTTCTGCTCCGCCGAGCTGAATCACTTATGCAGCTACACTTAGCTGGGAGCTTGTCTAGGCTGGAAATGTAAGAGGACCCTCAACCTCCAAGATTTCTCTCTACACAGCCTCTCAACATTCAGCATCCTAGCTGAGATTCTTGATAAGGGCTGGCTTGTGGTAAGACAAGCTGTCCTGGGCATGTGCTTGTCAAACCACTGCTTGTGCTATACTTGCTAATGCTCCATTGGCTAAAACAAGTCCCATGACCAAGCCTAGCATCAGTGGGGTAGGGGAACACACAAGGTCCTGAGAACTGGTAAGCATGTTTCACTGGGGCAATGGATGGTATAGTTCACCACAACCGTCTTTTCCTGTCTTTCTTGGGAAGTCACCCAAACACTTCACAGAACAGAACAGCAGCCATGCCAGGCATTTGTGTCTCTTTGGGAAATAGAACATCTGCCCAGTACCATGTGTCTCTCCTGGGACCCAGTGCTGCTGGCCCTGCTGTTCCCTGGGCTTGGTGGCCTGCGCTGTGACTTGGGGGAGGTTACACAGACCTAGACTCCTCTGCTCTGTGCCAGTGGTGGCCCATGCCCCTGGGTGACCTCAGCTCGGGAAGAGGAGACTCCGAGGCCTGGCAGGAGGGCAATGTCTCTGATTTTCCCTTCTGCCTCTTGCACATGCATTTCTGATGGTGGCCTCTGTGCAGCCTGTGGGAGTCCATCCCTGGTGATGAAGCCACCGACATCTCCTTCACATCTCTTTGTGTTGCCTCTAAGTCTTTGCCACAAAGTAGAGGCACCTCATACTTGGACCCGTGTGGGAACAAGTATGGGGCCCCTCTACACCCCTCCTCTTCTTTCCTTGTGTCTGTGTGCCTAGGCACTTGGGCCCAGGTCCCATTCTCACCTCCAGATCCCCCTCCTTGTCTCTGCCTCTGCATTGGGGCACCAAGGATGACTAGCAACATCCCGTGGGTGAGCTTAGGGCACACCTTTAGTCCTTTTAGAGTTACCAGGTGTCTGAGCCCTGGGTGGGTGCACACCGGCTGTGTGGGAAGTGACCGTTCCCTTGGTTTCCTCATATGTCTGTGTTCTCGTCTCATACCCTTTGATCCCTGTTTCAGAAAGTATCCCTTATGTTTCACTTTGGGTTGACTCTTCCATGTCATATGTAGGCAGGGGGAGTACAGGCTGGAAGGTCTTTAAGAATCAGGAAAATGCTGTTTTTATCCTTTGGAAGAAAGACTGACAATCTGTCCAGAGTGACTGGAATACTGATCCATGCCATCCTCTTCCTGCAGCCTCAGCACAATGGAAACAACTCACCTCTGAGCTGGTGCTTGGGGACACAAGGCTCGGAAGTCCCAGGACAGAACATCTGTGTTCTTTGAGGGAAAATATCATGAGAAGACAACTCCATGGCCTTTGCCGAAGCACAGAATATGCATTCTGTTCACACTGGTGGTGACAGACAGTGATAGTACTGCAAGCGTCTTTATGTAATGATGAGCCTAAAAGGCAGCCTCGGCTCTCAGATCGAATGTTCACCTTCACCAGGGCTCAACTGGCTCCGGGGGCATCTAATAGAGTTCTGCAGTTTAGGAAGGTACCACTGGCTCAATTTTGCTGGAGTCCCCATTCTGTGATTGATTGGAGCTAAGCATGATACCCTCGGGCTGTGTTCTGTTCTATCACTGAGATGATCCAAAGTCACTTCCTCTCTCTCAGTGACTGACCCTGCTTGAGTCTGGGACAGTCTCTGCTCCCTTCCAGCACCACTGGTCTAAAAACCCTATGAGTCAGTTGTATGGCTGCTGACACTCATGCTGCTCTCAATGATCTACACTCATCAAAAGCAGCAGAAGTCCCCAAGACCAACATCACGTTGTACTTATGTAACTTGAATAGCCACTTCGACAGCCTCTACCTACAAAATAAAGCTCTATGTTTCCTATTAATAGCAGCAACCTCACCACCTAGAAGCTGGACCTGCTCACAGTGTCTCCTGGTTATTTCTGGAGTCTCCGAGGGGTGACCCCACAAACAAGGGTGGTAATGGTGGTCACCATACTGGCTGCCCTGTCACCCTCTCTGCTTTGCTCCCCCTTCACCTCTCTGCTACCTGCTGCCTCCATAGGTGTTGAGAGATGTCTCACTGGGATCACTGTCCCTACAGAAATGCCCAACCTGCCAATTCTGGGTCTTCCCAAAGCTGACAGCTGGGCAGAGCAGAAGGACTCATCTCTCCCACCCTGAGGTACATGCATGCCCTGGGCCACACAGCAGTCCTGCTCTGCCCCATAGCCTTGCAACTTCTCTCCCAAACATTTTAACCAGCTTCTGTCCCTTATCCGTTAAACAGAATCTCACCACATCTCAAGAAAAACAGTCCTGGCACTTTCTGGCCCTCCTTCCTTCAACCACAGAAGCTCAAAACCAGCCCCAGGGTTGGGAAGGGTGACAAAGTCATTGCGCCATTTCTGTGTTCACCAGGACTCCGAAGACATAAATGACAGAAACCCAGAGCAAATTTGCGTAAACAAAAATGGGACCCATTTGGTGGGGAAGCTAAGAAGGTTTCTGGAACAGGTCACCAGCCCTGAGGAAGAGCTGCAGGAAGCAGGGCCTTGGGGTGGGCCCCACTTGGGGTCAGCGGCCCCCCTTCTGCTTCCCTCTTGCCCTTCTTTTCTCTCCTGTCCTCCTCCCCCCATCTCCTCTTCTCTCTTGCCTCTATTTCTCATCTTTGACTTCATTTGCAGACAGTCCCTCTCCATGTGGCAGAGGGGTGTCCACTGGTGTCCCAAATTCATATTCTCCTGTTCATCAACCCTGCTGAAGAAGGACTCTTCTTTCCCGGTGGCTACTTATATAGAAAACCAAGAAAATACCAAGAGCAGTTCTGTTTGTGTCTGCTGTTGATTTTGAAGGTGGGGGCTCTGGTTGGCTGCCCTGGAGTTGGGTGCTAGACATGTCTGGGGTACAGTGAGATCTGTTACCAGTCAAAGGGGGGGTCACAGCCAGTAGTACCAAGCCTACATGCTGCATAGCCCACCCCCTCCTCTCTCTGGCTTCTGTGCGGGCCATCTCTTTGCTTTATCCCTGGATAAGGCACTGGAGTGGTGGGGGTGGAAGTGGCAAAGTTAAATATGTTGTCTATCCTACCTAAAAGTGACTTGTTACATCTTTCTTTGGCATATTTAATTGTCTTCTTTTGTCCTGTTTCCCCAGCATGCTGCCTGTCTGCTGGGCGGGGTGGGGGCTGCTGACCTGAGGGGTGTGGGGTCAGTACCAGGCAGCAGCCTCGGTGTGTCAGCCTCCATGGGACACTTGGGCCTCTTCGGGCAGTGGCACAGTTGTGCCACCTCCGTGTCAAGGCACAGTGGGCTCTGCTTTGCCCAGTTATTTTTAACTCAGATACTCTGAGGATATGAAACAGGACCTTTAAAATTTAGTGTAAGGAGAGGACACGTTGCCCCTGCCTCAGCCCAGGAGAGCCTCTTCCTTCCTCTTCTCCCTCCTAGTGCAGGGGAGAGGCTGACAGGAGGCAGCTGGGCTGGTCCCTGCTCATTGTAGAGGAGGTGAGGCAGTGCGGAAGGCAGAGCCAGCCAGGCCCCGGTTGCTCTCAGCGTGGGAGCACTCCCCTCCCTCTGGGGTCTGAGCCCCTCTGCTCTCCCACCTCGCCTCGTTCCTCTCCTGCCCAGTCTGGGTAGGGGAGAACCCATGCTCCTCAACTCTCCTTTCTCTCAAACTCTGATTCTTCCCTCATCCGATCTCTCCCTTTTCTAAAGCCTCAGGCCTGTGAAACCTGCACATCTTAATTTTTTCCTGCCCTCTGTCATTCCTTCCCTGAAGCAAAAAGGGAATTGACGGCATTGGGGAAACAGTGGGGAAATACCGGGCCGAAGTGAGTGTCTGGACCTGCCATTCCACAATGCCGTCCAGCTCATGCGGGCCCTACTCCCAGGACGGGGATGAGGTAGCATTAGCCCAGCTCCTGCTGGCTCTGCCCAGGAGACCAGGCCGGAAGTGGCTTCACTCCTGTGTTCTTCATCAAGCTGATTGACATCTGTGCGTCTCTCCTGGAGCTCCTTCCCTCTAGTACTCCCACCCTGCATGGGATACAGGAAACAGCTGGGATAAACATAGCGTGGAGGCGTGCCTGCCTCTGCAAATGAAGCTCTGCCTGGCTGCCAGCCTCTGGGGCTCTCAGACTGCACTTTACAGACGCAGTCATGGGCATTTTGAGAAGTGATGGGCTCAAGGCGGCTTGTTTGTAACCAGATACTGCGTGCTCCTAAGCAAGGGAGGGTGTCAGCCTCCTTGTGAAGGTGTCTGGTCAGAGCTTTTGAGGAGTTGGCCCTGCCTTGGGGAAGCTCCCCTTGCCTGGCTTGTGTGGGCCAACGCTTTGTCTTTGGGCCTTGCTGGGAGGGAAGGAGATAGCCTCTGATGGGCAGAGGCGGCCACTGTGCTTTCTCAAGTGTGTGAGCATGGTCCTTTAGGAACAGCTCAGGGGACTAATTGGGGGCTTCTGCATGGGAAATGTCACTGTGATTTGTCAAGTCCTATTAGTGGCCATTGGAAGGTGACAAGACACTGGAGAACTCACTGCTTAACCACTGGATACCCAGGAAGCCTGGACAGGGGCTGCCACTCCCGCATCAGAGTGTGCCACATTAGGGCAAGTAACTAGGCCTCCTTCCAAGCTGTAACTAGAAGGGAAATGGGTTGAGCTACAGCAGAGGATGGCTTATGTTTCTGCAAACTCACTGAATTTCCCAGGGCCCGATGATGCTGTCTGAAGGAACTTCAGAAAACTGGGGACTAGAAGGGCCCTGCAGTAATTCACAAGTAATTCAGCAAGAGTGGCTACTCTTTGGCCCTGTGCCAGTACTCAGTGGGGAATGGAACAGACCCAACCCCCTCATGGAGCTTCCCTGGAGCAGTGGAGACAGACACTGAATGCGTACATCAGAGTTGTAGACAGAATGATGGCAAGTGTGCAGAGCTGCAGGGGACAAATGGGTGCTTCTGGCAAGATGCACATCTTGGGGAGTGTTTGTGAACTTTCCAGGGAGGACCTGGGCCCTTTCTTCTCCCCATCTGCCCTTGAGCCCCTCTCAGTTTCCATTCCTCACCCTCCTGTTTGGGTTTCTTCAAGAGCTGCTTCCTCAGCCTGGCTTATTCAGCGTGGGCCCAAGAGATGGGGCAAGTGAGGGAGATTGTTAGTGCCTGGAAGATGACTGAGCTCCTTTCCCTGCTCAGGCTGCTGATCTCTGCTGGCCCTCAGTTCCAGACCTCTCCAACAGCTCTCCAACAAAAAGGGGCCCTTTTCTGCCCTTCCTCATGGCCATCTGGCAGCCATGAATTCATTCCTGAACTACCTTTACCTCCTAGACATGGCATTAAAACCCTAATGGATGGTACTAGTTTTCTTTCCCAGTTTTTAATTACTTAGTGAGACTGGTTTTCCTTTATAAGGAGTAGATCTGAGACAGGTTTGATAGGAAAAGGGTGACCCATGGTTTGAAAATGGGATTGCCAACTGCCTTTGGCTGAAGGCTGATAGAGAAATTGTAGAATGCATCTCAGAAATGTTTATTAGCATCCTGATGAAGATAAATGACGGATCTGAAAGGCAGTCTTCCAGAAGTGTTAGCAATTTGTCCCCTGGATGAATCAATTGCTCTTTCTACAAAGCACTTCAGCCTCCCTTTTCAGAATCTGGGCTTAAAAAGAGAGCCCCACTGGATGCATATGGCTCTGTCCCCAGCACTTGGCAAGAGGCTCCGTACATAGCTGCTGAGTAAAGTCATTCATCACTTGTGGGCTTGCAGGAGGCGTCTGGATGGGCGCTTGCGAAAAGCTACAGGTGTTCTCTCCAGAACAGTGTACCATCGCAGGCAAGCACACAGCCTGAAGGGCACCTTAGGATTGGCAAGCTCTCTGAAATCCATCCTTGGTCCTCTATGGGTCCTCCTCCTGGGCCACAGTTTATGTCTATCAAGCGCCCTTGCATGTATGGTATGCCCAGTACCCATCAAATGCTTCTGTTTCTGTCTTGCTTGAATACTAGGTGGTGGTGCAGATTGGGTTGGGAAGGCCCAGGTGTGGAGCCATGTCTCATCTTCTGCTGCCTAACTGGGCTGCTAGGCGCCCAGCAAATGTTGACTTTTTCTTTTTTTCAGCAGTTGGGAAGATGTGGCAAAACAGGACCTATATTCCTTATGGCAGCAGTGAGCTGGGTGGAGTGTCTGCAGCCTGCTTTAGGTAGGGCACAGCTGTGCAGTCTGTCATCATCCCTCACCATCCCCATCAATGCTAGCACTAACTCCACTTCTATTTATCACATCTGATCAGCTGTTTTCTTATAGCAGAGTTAAGTAAAAAAAAATGTCCCTGAAGACAAAGACGTATTGTATATCTTGAAACACAAGCTCCCTCTTTCTATATATATGCATGTATATACATTTACACATACACACATGCATACACATATATATTTATTATATATTTATTTTTCCTCTTCTAGGACGTCTGCAAGTCATGTGAATTTGTAACCATCACCCTCCTGACAGGATTGGTGTAAGGATCCGGTGGACTGATGGGTGCAAAGCCCAGAGCACAGTGCCTGGTACACAGCAAGTGCGCAGTACTTCTGGCCAGCCCTAGGAGTGTGTTTCCTTGGGACCAGAGGGCTCTTCTGGAAGCCAGTGGCATCTTTGCGTACTTGCTCTGAACGAGAATAGTTTGGGACTCAGCGCCCTCTGGTGGCTGCTCTTCCTACTCACACTTAGCCCCTTTGGTGGGGGGACACTTTGAGGCCTCATTCCTGCCCCTCCCCTTCCTTTCACAGGGAAGAAAGCTCTACAATGGGAGAAAACTTTCCACTTCTTCTGCATTTCCTTCACCTCCTTCCTGACCTTAGGTCTGGGCACAGGAGGAGGGGCTTGGAGGTGGAGGCTGGAGCTTCTGGGGATCCTGGCTGCACAACTCTCAGAGGGGTGGGGCCTTCCTTCCCCACCCTACCCCCACCGCACCGGCCCATTCTCCTCCCAGAGCGTCCCTGGGCCAGGGGTTCCCAAGGCTACCTCCAGACAGGGCCAGCGAGTGGGGCGGCCCCGGCAGCGGCAGCGTATCCACAGAAGTTATTATGAGGTAATTTTATTTCTTTCCATTTTAGGTAAAAATAGTAAATACAAGATAATCTTAATAAAGGTAAAAATACATCATTTGGATTTTGTTGTTGTTTGCTAAACAGTGCTACCTACAGTACAGTTTTTGATTTTTAAACTTTTTTTTTTATATAAACAAATATAACTATTTTGCTATTAGGCTATCTGTGTTCTCATCTGGCACTTAAGAATAGATCACAGGCCACCTCCTGGTTCTGTTTGGATGTGTTGAGGGGTGGCAGGGAGGGAGTGAGAAGGGTTTGGTGGGATGAGGTGTTTGTCTTCCCAGGATACAGCCAGAGCTGCAGTCCCATTTGCAGTGGGAGGGCACAGGTGTGCACCCAAGATGGCCTTTTCCTGCTCTGGCCACAGGGACAGGTTTCACTGCGGCTGGACCAAAGGTCTCACATGCGTCGGGGGGGGGGGCTCTTCCTCCCCTCCTCCCATGGTAGCTTTTCTTACCCAACTGCCTATATTCACAGCAGTTCTGGGTCTAGGCAGGCCAGTGGGCTGGAGATGTCAGTCATACTGCAAGAGACTGAGCCAGGAGATCCCCTTTGTGTCCTAGAGGAGTGGGCTAGGGACCCCTCCCCACCAGGGGTGGGGGCCAGGGCATCCAACCTGGCCTTGGAATGCTGGTAGAAGTCACAGATGCCGATATGGGCTGCTAAATGTCTTTGCCCTTGTTCACCCTCAGGTGGTCTTTGTTTAAGTTCTTTCCAAACTTCTCGCTGAGTTGTTGGATCAGGTCTGCCAGCTCACCAGTAGCTTGAGACTTTTCCTCAAGAAGCTCATAGCGCAGGCTAGAGATGTCTTGCTTGATTTCCTTCAGCTCGCCTGCAAGGACAGAGGAGATTTTGCTGAGTCTGAGCAGGTGGAAGCTGAGGGCTTGTCTCATGCGCATGTGGGCATGTGAATCCTTCCGGCGGAATGTCACAAATTATCCCTGGGCCAGCCCACCAGGGATAAAGGTGAGGCAAGGGGAGCTCTGTTTGAACTGAGAACCACCCAGCTCCCCTAGCACTGAAGGACACATCCATCCATAGAAACCACTTCTCCTCCCATTCCAGGAAAACCTTTCCCTTAAGAGTTTGAAAGAGGAGTCAAGATCAGGGCTGTGAATTGTGTCTAGCGCCTGTTTCATAAAATGCTTATTAGGAAGTTTGTTTTGGAGTCATTAAAGGCAGATTTCAAGACTCCGAGCAACAACTCCATTAACTGGGGCACTGATTTTGATGATGCTATGTTTTGTTCTGTCCTTGTTATTTGTAGAGAAGAGAAACTCCCAGGAGCCTGTAGAGAATGGCTGGTCACAGCAGATGCAGCCATGGTAGGCATGGAGCTGACCAGCCTCCCGGGAGTGAGCGGGCCACCTAGCAGTGTCCACTCAGCCCATGCAAGCAGCAGCACCACCTCACTGACAGGAGCTGTGACAGTGCCTGCTGCCTCCTCCTTCCACAATGAGGGACCACCTAGCAGGCAGGGACTTTCACTTTTATTTCCACAGCAGACCTTGCGGTTAGAAGTCTAGGCTGTGGGAATCTTCTTATTAACCACAAACTGGTTTCAAAAGGATCCTTCCTAATACTGTAGATACTGCACTTGGCTCATGTGGGAGTCCACTGTCTGTGGAAACATTACTTATCTATTTTTCAGGTGTGCTCTACATACATAAAAGGCAGAGATCTTAAAGGTACAGTCTGATCTATTTTGACAAATGGCTACACCCCCTATTTTTTTTTTTTTTTTTTTGAGACAGAGTCTCTCTCTGTCACCCAGGCTGGAGGACAATGGTGCGATCTTGGCTCACTGCAGCCTCTGCCTCCCAGGTTCAAACCATTCTCCTGCCTTAACCTCCCAAGTAGCTGGGATGATAGGTGCCCACCACTGCGCCTGGCTCATTTTTAGAAAAGATGGGGTTTCTCTATGTTGGCCAGGCTGGTTTCACACTCCTGACCTCAGGTGATCCGCCCGCCTCAGCCTCCCAAAATGCTGGGATTATAGGCGTGAGCCACTACGCCCAGCTGAGTTCCAGGTTTTTGACTAAGTCTAACAGTTACTTCCTTGCACCAAATAGCCTCTTCCTTAGTTTCCAGTTTGACATTATAGCTGGACAGCAATCACTTTAGTATGAATCCGAATAAATGATTACATTTGTTTAGAGAGCTTAGTCATCTCCGGCCAGAGTCTAGGAACAATGTACCTGTGATTTACGTTGCAATATTTCTCTCTAAAAGTAAATAGTTCCCCCCATTTTTATCAGGTGCTTCACTGAGCCCCTGTTTCATGGTGTAATTTAAGTAGCATGACACCTGGGTACCCCCAACTTCTATGATGAATGATGTTCACATAAATCAGTTACACACTGCTTGAGTGTGTAGGACAGGGGCTGGCTGGCATGATACATAGCCATTGTGTGTTTGAGACCTACAAGTAGGTAGGTAGGCTGCTGTCAGCCTCTAAACCATGTCATCCCAGGGACAGTTCAGTCACTGAGGTTCGAGCTGCATGCCGGGTACCCCAGGATGAAGCGGAGGATCACCCAATGACCAGGCTTTTCCTGTACTGCCCTTGGCCCAAACAAGGAGAACAGAAACTTCATTCACGGATGAGGCTATTTCTAAGTAGCAAATATTTATCACAGGCGTCTCATTAGTAACCTGGTATAAAGTAATTTGCTTTTCATTTAAGAGTAACTGCTTACAATCCAAACAGTGAAAATAATATAGTTGGTAAACCTCAGTGTGCATCAGAGACCCTTGGTGCAGTTTTCCAAAAGCAGATCCCCAGGCCCCACTTCCGAGATGCTGATTCATTAGGTCTGGGTGGGGTCTGGGATCTGTAGTTTTAACAGCTAGTTCTGAGGAGGGGAACACTTTGAGAAACCTACTGCTGGCAGTTAGATGCTGAGAACCTTGAACTGAGGCAGGACAGGGGCAGTGAGAAGCAAGCGGCGGCAGACCCTGAAGGCAGTGGGCGCCTGCTCACTGTATATGCACCACGGAATGAAGTACAGCATTGGAATTCTGAACCATCCTGCACTTGAGGCACGAGGTTGGCTCCCTTAACAGAGGGAGATTATTCTGGATAATCCCGGTGGCACCAATTCAATCACATGAGTCCTTAAAAGTGGAGGAGGAAGGAGAGGAGTGCGTCAGAGATGGGACGATGGAAGATGAGGCAGGGCAGGTGGCAGCGTGAGGGTATCTGATGCCTGCTGCCAGCTCTGAGGCGAGGGGCTGTATGCACAGATCAAGTGCTGGAGCTCAGGGCAGCCCAGCTGTGGCCAGCAAGGAAACGGGACAGGCCTGCAGCCCCGTGCAAATGCACTCTGCCAACAACTGAATGAGCAAGGAGACTGAGCCTCCCTGGAGCCTCTGGAAAGGAGCCCAGTGCCCAGACAACACTGTGGCCTCAGCCCTGTGAGACCCACGTCCAACTTCTGACCTGCAGAACCCGTGTTTTTTTAGGTCACCACAAGGGTGGAAATCCAGTCACTCACCTTCATTGACTTCGTCATTTTCTCTGTCCACCTGGGCTTTCAGGACATATCTTTTTATGAGCCGTTTCATGATTTTCTGAAATGCCAAGCAGGGAAGGGATCAGACAGGCCTGGCCTAGCATAGTGGCAGCCTGTGCCGTGTAGCAGGACCCCTCCCTCCTTTGAAGTGCTTCAGCAGCCGCGGCGACCCTGCTACGCCTGGCGCCCCACTCTGGTGGGGTGCCGTGCACAGTGTGGGGACCTGGCCAGTCTCTGTGTAGCCAGGATGCAATGCCCACCTGACCCCAGGATGTCCTAACAGGATACTTCTCAAAAGCTGAGCCAAGCAGAGAGGGGGTGGGGGCAGCGGGGCAGGGCGTGGCGGGGATCCTGGATCCACGGCTCTGCTCCAGGGGCCTTGGCCTGGCTGTGCCCTGCTCGGTCATGTCATCTTTCCTGGACCTCAGTTCTGTTTCAAGGACGGAGGGCTGGGGAAGACTCAGCAGGCCTGCCTGAGTGGAACTGCCTCCCTCGGAGGTCAGAGTGAGTAGTGTGTCCTTCATGAGGGCAGATCCGGTGGGTACAGAAGTCAGGACCAGGCTTGGAGGACAAGTCCACCATACCTTGGAAAATTCCTACCAGGAGCAGAAGCAGAAACAGCTGAGCCTCTGGGGTTTTACAGAGATGCCACTTCCCACAGGCCTGACACTGCGCTGCTGGAGTCACACTGGAGAAGGATTTGGCCCTCAAGTCCTGTTTATTATGCAGATACTGAATTTGTTAAGCAGGTGAGGCATGAATAAACACTTAAGAGACACCAAGAATAGAGCCAAGTGTAGGAAAGACTGCAGGAGGTGAACTTTGGATTTTGCCAGCTAGTTGGTCCAGGGTTCCTGTGAAATGACAGGATTTAAAAATACTCGGGTAGCCGAGACTTGTGAATCTTCCAAGAGATGAGCAGTGTGGAAGAGAGGAAGGGATTTCCCAGCTCCTTGGTCCCCCCTTCCTGTGGCCTTCTCGCTGCTCACTCCTGAGGACCAAGAGGATAGAGGCAGCATTTTCTAGTTTGAAGAGACCTGTAGGGACCTGATTCTGTTCCTGGCTTTGCTATATAGGCTGAGGAAAAGCATCTTGCAAATAAGTAAATGAACTGGGTGCAAAGAGCTGGAGGATTTACTCGTTACCACCAATTTATGGTTCTTTCCATCTCTTTAACCGTGAACAGCTTGCTACAGAGATGCTTCCTGGCCTGTGATTTCCAGCTTCACTTGAACCCAAAAAGGCTCTTTAGGATAACACCAGGCTTAGCTCATTCAGGCTAGCGCTGCCCCTTCTCAGCCCTTGGGCTCATGAGCCAACTAGCTCTGTGCTTTGAGTCGTGATCTGATTTCAGGCTGAACAGTTAATTGGCAAGTTACCTCCCTGCTGCTCCTTGTCAGAGTAAGCCTGGGTCTTATCCCACTAGTGGTTAAACTCTCAGTGCTGAATTTCTCATGGACATAGTCTAGTCAATAAAGCAAGTTATCTACGTTATAAAAATATGTCCCTTTTGAGCCAGGTGCGGTGGCTTATGCCTGTAATGCCAGCACTTTGGGAGGCTGAGGTGGGCAGATTACATGAGGTCAGGAGTTCAAGACCAGCCTGGACAACATGGCGAAACCCCATCTCTACTAAAATACAAAAATCAGCCAGGTGTGGTGGCGTGTGCCTGTAAACTCAGCTACTTGGGAGGCTGAGGCAGGAGAATTACTTGAACCTGGGAGGTGGAGGTGACAGTGAGCTGAAATTATGCCACTGCTCTCCAGCCTGGATGACACAACAAGAAACTATCTCACAAAAAACATCTGTATCTGTATCTCTATATCTATGTAATATATATAGATATCCCTTTCCATGAGACTCAGTAATGCTGTTTTCACTTTGAGTTGGAAAAACAAAACAAGACAAAAACTTTGTCCTAAACTAGTTCTCAGGAAAAAGAAAATGTAACAAAACAAGACACCTAGGTATCTGTCATTCTTACTGAATAAGAAATTCAGAAGTGTTCTTCCACTGCAAGCTTTCAAGCTGACACAAGTTAAAAAGACCTAGTTAAATTGGTTAACTTTCCAAGGCAAACCTCAGGAATTAAGGGCTTTTCAGTTTCTGGATCCATCGATTAAAGAACTTTACTGTTTCTCATGTAAAATGATAAGCCAGAGATGGGCAGTCAAGTGGCGTTGAGGAAAATCCTTTCGTAGGTGTAGCCGGAATTACAGCCCTTCCGGTGTGGTGTGCACTCTGTGTGTTTAAGAACGTTCCGTAGCATATATTTACTAGTAATAGAAAATGTGCCCCTCAGACTCCAGTTGGCTGGGATAGGTGATATCCTCCTCACAGCCTTGTTTGGTGCAGAGGAACCCCTCGGGAGGAAGGGCGAAAGGATGAAGAAGAAGCAAAGAAGCAAATGCACTGAGTGCTTCCATAGACCAGGATCATGCCAGCCTCTCACAAAAGTGATCTCACTGACTCCTCCAAGAAACTCAGTGAGATGAGAGTTGTCATCTCCATTTACAGATGAGGATGCTGAGGCTCAGAGACTGATGTGACTTCTCCAACGTCACACAGCTGGAAAGTGGCAGATCTGAGATTTAACCAGCATGGAAACCAAAGCTGGGGCTTCATCTGAGCATCAAAGTAAAGGCTCAAGATGGTTTAGGGAATGAGATGTGGGAAACTGGCTCCCATTAGTCAAAGAGCGTTTGGACCGTGTCTGAGTACTGAGTCTTTTTATGCAAGGGGACAACCTGAGCCAAAGTTTCTGTAGACCTAGGGCTCAGAGGGTAGAAAAGCAAAGGTTTACTTTGGAGCCCTCAGCATGCATTAGGATTATAAAGCTTCCTGTGGAAGCAGAATCAGATGAGCACTGCAGATGTGCAGGGACACTTTGGCCTTCCTCCTCACCTCCAGGGCACTTACAAGAGTGACAGGGACCTTCAGGGAGAGCAGTGTGACCACCTGCCAGTTCTTAAAGACTTCATGTCCTGCTGGACACAGTGGCTCATGCCGGTAATCCCAGCACTTTGGGATTTGAAGGCTGAGACAGGTGGATCACTTGAGGCCAGAAGTTGGAGACCAGCCTGGGTAACATGGCGAAACCCCATCTCTACTAAAAATACAAAAATTAGCTGAGTGTGGTGATGCACGCCTGTAGTCCCAGCTACTTGGGAGGCTGAGGCAGGATAATTGCTTGAACCTGGGAGGCAGAAGTTGCAGTGAGTTGAGATCGTGCCACTGCACTGCAGTCTGGGTGACAGAGCGAGACTCTGTTTCAAAAACCAAAAAAACTTCATGTCCTCATAGGGACCTGACTTCCCTTCTGTATTTGCATGCTAGACAACTTGGTATCTGCAAAAGCCAGTTTTGCCACCAGAAAGTCTGAAGTGGTTGGAGAAAGTTCTATTTGGCATGGATAGTACAAAGAATATCTATTTCTATTCTATTTCATTAAAATGGTAAAATTGCAATTACATTTGCTCCAACCTAATAGAAAAGATGGACATAGAAAGCCTTCCTTCTTTCACTATACGGGGGAAATGTGTGTATGTTGTGATGAGTTTGAGATACCTCTTTGCTATCTTCCATAGAGTTCTTTCTCTTCATGGAAATAATAAGCTTTCTCCAAGTTACTATGTCCCTGGTAGTGGCAACTCTCCCTGCCCTGCCCGCATGCATTAGCAAGTACTGGAAATGAGTGTATTTAGTGCACCCACTCAGGCAAAGAATACTCAAGTGGATGAAGACGAGATACACAATGGATAAGAGTAGTTGTCACACAGAACCCTACATCCGGAGAGGAAGGCACACAGTTCCCACAGTCCAGACTATGAGGGGCCAGATGGCCTCTGGCTGCTGGTGGTAAAGGGGAACATATGACATCTTTCTATGGGAGACACAACTCTCCCTGTACAGCCAGGGCAGCTGAGGACATAGACAAAGAAGAGAACACATACTGTACACTGGCGATGGCCAATGAGGTAGGATCCAGAGGGAAGCAATATGCTCACCTAGGAAAACAGAAATTGAGGAACATTTGGAAGAGAGTGTACCAAATGGATCACAGGACAAGTCATACGTTAAACAGGTTTATCAGACACAAGAATAGAAGAAATAGGCACCGGCAAGTTGTCCATCCTCTTTGATGTCTTCAGTAAAGCCCATTTAGAAGATGAAAAAGACAACTCCCCACTGGGTTTTGCGGAGCAGATTGCAGCATAAAGATTGGAGTGTATTTGAGTGATGGATGTGCCTGGATTCTATGGTTTATTCGGGATATGGCTTGTTTGCTTTGACCATGAAGAAATGTGCCTCTGAGAGAGAGTATATGGATGTGTATCCTTCCTACCCCAGCAAACGGACAAGCTGGATCTTGGAACAGATCACAGGGAGCTTGGAGAGGGGGCATACTTTGGTCATCTCACCGGTATCATAGTTTTGTTTCATTGTTTGGTCTCAGGTCTGCAGAGCCCAAACTGGTGCAGAGCCCAAACTGGAAAACACATTACAAAAAATCGTTTTGTAAAAAATAATTCAGACGACCTGGAGCCTAAGGAAAGAAAAACACAGAAAGCCTCTGAAGTCTGAAGGAGCTGTCTTCCCTTGCAACAAAGACCTCACAAAAGCAGAAGGATTGACAAACAGCTGAGTAAACACCTGAAACTCTAACAGTCGAGAAATCTAACGAAGAGAAAAAAAGGCTGCACGTTTGATAACTAAATGTGTGTGAACGATGCTGCTTTTATCTTCTTGGGAACACTAAGTGATTTCTCAGAACCACAACACGTGAGAGGCTGACAGAACATGTGCTCAGTGAGAGCAGCTCTGCCTAGGGCCTGGTTTCTAAGAAGGAGGGGGTGAATTGGGCTGCTCATGTTCTCTGCACTTGGGAAGCTGCTGTGGGTGGAAAGCAATGCTACTTGAAAGGTCACTGGTAGGCCCAAGAAAAGAGAGGAGCCACCGTCTGAACCCCACTCAAATTGTCCTTGCTGCTGGTGATAGCAAAAGTACCCCAGTGCCGCCTTCTGCTCCTTGCCTCCTTCCAAGCCCTCACTGTGGGCTTGGAAGGCTCAGATAGGTCTCTTTCTGGTGACTGTCAAACACAGGCAAGACAGGCTCTGAGGAAGGTGCTGGTGGAACACTATGAAGATACATAACAGGCAGGTGTCCAGGCAGTATGATGTGGTGAGACTGGGGGGTCTTCTGAGTCAGAGATCTCAGTTCAGTCACTTGTGTGGCCTTGGCCACTGAGCCTCAGTTTCCTCATCTGCGAAATGGGGTTGAAGACAGTGCCCATCTCCAAGGAATATGGGAGATGACACCTGAGCTAGTGTCCAGCCTCCATCCAGCTGTCTTTTAGTGACTTCCCAGGGTTTCTTCTATTGTGAGCAGATCATGACTCAGGACGATACCACACAGCCTAGCAGGGTAGAGCCAGGAGCCCATGTGCAAAGACTGCTTCCCCTCAGCCCCTTTCCTCTGATGCCTACTGGCTCAGTTTTTCTTTCTTCTTTTCTGTGACAGCTATTTGAATAAGTAGCCTCAGGCTTTCTCTGTGGAGTCACAAATTACAAGATGAGCAAAGCTTTCCAAGGTCATCAGTCGCCTGAAGCTGTAGACGACCAGTCTTTGTAATCACAGCAGGAAGCTCCTGGGGAGATTCAAGGCAGCAGGAACTCAACCATTGAGGATGGAAGATAGAGATGGGACTGCTGTGAGCTTGCTTTTGGAAATGGTGTCCTTCAGAAAGGATTCATTCTGGGATGGGACATTCACAAGAACTGATCTTCCTTTATCTCAAGATCTGATTCGGCTTAAAACCTAGGAGAGATTTGGCCCTAACCCATTGGGTATCTATCTTTTCTGTGACACAAATAATCTACACTTTTTGAAGAGCTGAGAAATAGAAATCCTTCCATTGACCAAAGGATTTGGTCTGTAAAGTAGCTCAAAGCAGATCAAACTAGTGAGTCCCAATTTTGTGCACGATTAAACACAAGATTTGCCCATTGCCAATTTTTTGCCTGTCATCTGACAGAACTATAAGCTCTTTGAGGGATGAGCCATTTCTTAATTGTGCAATTAGATCCTCCTAACTGCAGAGCTGGCTTCCGAAATATGGTTGGAGAGATTCAATTAGAGACCTGCATCTAAAAGATCTAAGTCTGTAATTGCTCCCTGTGGGAAGGTGGCACCAGGGGCACATCACCTCCACCCCAGAGGAATGCTCAGAACAGCTTAAAATTTACATCTGGTAAGAAATGATCAGCCTGGGTGAAGCTGCTGATCATCAAGAAGTAGAAGACAGGAAAGGAGTGGCTTGAACTTTTTTAATTGATCATCTGTAGCTATCGTTTATCACTGGCATGTGGGCTGATTCAAACGGGTACAGAGATCTGGCATTCATTTCCAAAAGCAATGCAAGGATTGCAAGCACAAAAGACCTTTTTCTAATTTTTATGACAATAGATTTGGCAGGCTTGCAGTCCAAGTCTGAAGACACCTATATCTACTTGACTGTTTAAGACGGACACCTGGGGCCATGCTGGGTGCAGCTAGCCCTCCCTGTAAGTGCCCAGCAGCTATACATCCAGAAAGTGCATTGAATCTGTCTGTTTTTCTCCATCACCCTACTCACACCTCAATCCAAGCAGCCATGCCTTGTACTTGAACGACGTCACATCCTCCTCACAGGTCTCCCTGCTTTTACTCTTATTCCCCACCGGCCTCCTCTCATTATAGCAGTTAGGTGGTTTTCTTAAAGCACAAAGACAATTTCATCATCTCCCCTCCTCTGCAAAGATACCCTCTCCCCTAGTCTTCTTGGAGAAATCCACATCCTGACAGTGGTCTGGCCCTCTGACCTCACCTTCCTCCACTCTCTGCTTCCACAGGGCCTGGACCTGCCACTTTCTCTTCCTCTGCCTGGAAGGCCACACATGGCTGCCTCCTGTATCCGAGTAGTCTTGGCTGACTGTTCTGTCCTTGAAGATGTCCTCTCTGAAAACCATATCTGAGCAGGAGCTCCCTATTTGTCTCCGTTTTCGAATCCTCCTGTTTTCTTCTTGCCACTGTTATCAGTTTGAGGACATACATTTATCTGTGTGTTTACCTGTTCATTGTCCATTGTCACTAGACTGGAGGTACCACTGAGGTAGAAACCACATCTGTATCTGTATCCCCAGGAAGCAGCACAGTGACTGACATATAGTAAGCACTCAATAAATATTTGTGCAACAAAGGAAGAAATGAAGCTGTATCCTCAAGGGATGACACAGCCATGGGACTAAGTCTGTGTCTTAGTGGAGTCCACTTCTGCCCATGCTTGGATGTTTGGGAAAGGGGTGGTTACCTGGTATCTGGTGGGCTTGCTGAAAGTGTTATTTGCTGTCAGATTTTCAGAATTTCTCATGCCAGCCTGGTAGCGAGTCTTCTGGGGGAGAAAGAACACACACACACAAAACATACATACATCCCTACATATCTCCTAGGCCTTGAACAGTATCCACATACGGGGCTGTCTCAGTAAGGCAGCTTCTGAAAGCTGATCTACCTGCTGCTGCTTGGCTTCCTAAAACATTGTTCCTAGGACCTTTGGCTCTGCAGGATGTTAATAAGGGTTACAGAATGTTGTTTAGTCAACTTGGGTGGAAAGCACTGAGTTAAGGTTAGATGGATGTCTTTCCTTCAGGGTTCCCTAGATGTTTTAACACGCTAGTAAACATTGAGAATCCCCAGGAGAGGCAGACAGTGGGAAGGGAGCCTTCTTCTCAGAGATCATTTTCCAGTTGCTTTCTGAGAAAAGCTGGTCCAAGTCCACTAAGAAGTTCCCTTCACTGGGGTCATGGCTCAGCCAGGCAGCTTGCTAAGTTTCCAGTAGGGCACCTCTCCAAGGGGTTGCAAGGAGAAAGGGAGGTATCACAGTAGCCTCTGCTGGCATTTGGGCTTTCAGATGTGTCTGGGTAGACTCTACAGAGTACCGGCCCTCCTTGCATGGGGTGGGGACAGCCATCTGGCTCAAACACACTCAACTCCCCCGCCCCTTCCTGTTGCCTTCTCCAACCCCATAAACCACATGCCACCTACCTTGAATTTGGAATTCAGCATGCCCATTTCAAGGTCATTTTCACAGCTTTTGGCCTTAGATTTGCAGAGTTTTATGAGGCACATCTTGATTCTCATTATGAGATAATAAAATGATTTAGGACTTGGCACTAGATTAAAAGGAGCAGGTAGAGTTCTTCCTTCATCAAAGTAAGACAGCCAGAGTTTTGCTCGGGCAAATTTCCATTCCACATCTGCATCCTCCTGTGGAACAAGGGAGACAACAACACACCCTCGAAGGCCACGATTTAACCACGAAGCCCTTCCACCCTGAGGAGCGGAGACACAGCCTGCACATTCGGAGAGCAGACTTCTAAGCAGAACTCAGTGCGGTTTTTTTACAGATGGCACAGGGAAGGGGAAATTACTCTCGCTGCAACCATGCATGATGGTCACTCTTTCCGCCTAGCTCCTTCGGACTCGGCTGAAAAGCCTCGATCAGTTCATACTGACTGCCCCTATCCTTCACTGGGTATTCTCCCCAATATTCTCCACTTGCAGCTAACCAAAGAACGTTTCACTGCCACTTCATCTTGTTATTCATTAATTTTTATAGCTCTGCTAGCTGATGCACCAGCCACCACAGCACTATTATATTTGTTAATCTCTAAAGAAGTGCTGCTCACTAGAAATATATTGTGAGCCAAAAAGATGAACCACGTAGACAAGTTTTGATTTTCTACTAGCCCCATTCTAAAAAGTAAAATTGAACAGATGAAATAAATTTCAGTAATATATTTAATGCAGCAGATCAAAAATATCATTTCAACATGTAAGCATTATAAAACAATATTAAGCTAGCTCACTGTATTGTTTCCATACTAAGTATTCAAACTCCATTGTGAATTTTATCCTTACAGCACATCTGTTTGGGCCAGCCACATTTTAAGTGCTTGATTGGCATATGCGGTTAATGGCTACCACATTGAACAACACAGTGAATTTATTAGACCGTGTATTTCTTATTGCTCAGAATGCTGCCAGGGAGGATGTTTATAGATCTAGCATATGTAATTCAAGGGGAGCAAAGCCTGAGTGTAGATTATAGGAGGTAATATGGCTGTGTTCTCTTTGGGGGTAGTGGGGTTAGACTTAAATCCAGGTTCTATTCCTTCTGACCTTGTATCTATGCCAGAATGCTGAGTGGGCCCCTGAGCGTAGCAGGTATATTTTATCTAGACAGGTTCCTTGGACCTCTGTCCTAGGAGGACAGTTGGAGACCAGGAAAGAGGCATGGGGTTTGTAATCAGACGGACCTGAACTCAAAAGCCGTTATTAGCTGTGTAACTTTAGGTGAGGTTCTTGAGCTTATGGAGATAAAACTGCTTCCCTCACATAGCCTTGAGGTCGGTAGTGCATGTGTGCTCCCTGAGCAGTGGGTTCCTCTTTCCACAGGCAGAGGCTACACTCTGAGGAGCTGTGAACCCAGCAAGGGCCCAGGAGAGGCTGCTGGGATGTACCACAAGAGTACAGGGTTATAACCAGTAGGCTTGACCACTTGGCTTTTGTTGAGGATCAACACTGGGCCTGGTCTACTTGGGGACATCCTATAAGGATCTTTTAGATTGGAAGCTTTATGAGGGCAGGGCTCACTCCTGGTCTCGCTGTACAAGAGAGGTGTAACGTAGACACCTGACCTGAAAGGAAGTGTGGATAGTGCAAAGTGCACTGGTTCTGCAGTCTGCATGGGTTTAAATCCTGGCTCTGCTCCTTACTAGCTATGCAACCATGGCAGGTGACTGACCACTCTGGGCCTCAGTTTCCTCATCTGTAACAAGAGCATAATAATACCTATTAAACAGACAGTGAGAATTAAAGGAGTTAATGCATAGATGACATTGAACAGTGCCAGACACTTAGTAAGCCCTCAATGAATGTTGTTTTCACCTCCATAGCCTAGCATAGGCCTAGCAGTCAACCTTCAGCCACCTAGCAAACATTGATGGAGCACCTATTATGCACCTGGCATGTGTTAGGGAGGCCCTGGGCATGATGATCCATGCCTGGGTGGAACACACAGTCTGGCCAGTGATGTATGTTCAACAGCTAGTCAATTAGTCTTTTACCTGTTGTTGTACCCAGAGCTGGAGGAGGGTCTAGGTGCTGAGGCCACTGACCCAGTCTGGGGGTCAGGGAAGGCTGGCTGGTGTTTGGCCTCAGATCTGAGGAGTGAGCAGTTCTCAACAAGGTCAAGAGTGGGTGGGATGGGCGGTAAAGAATTCGTAAGAGTTAACTTGTGGAAGAGGCAGTGAGAAGTGTAAATAACTCTTGAGGATGCTGGCAGTAAGGAGCAAGGGAGAAAGAGGTTGGGAGCTGGAAAGTAAGATAGAGGGAGGAATTTTTATAGTTACTTGTTTTTTTTTTTTTTTTTTTTTTGGATCAAGAGACTTATTTAAATGCTGACAGGAAGGATTAGGTAGCAAGGGGAGGGGTGAAGACGCGGGCGGGCAGGGTGCCGTGCAGTGGTGGCTGCTGGGGAGGCGGGATGAGCAGAGTGGCGCAGGGCAGAGCTGTCTGCTGCTGGAGAAGCCTGTGCTGCCTGCAGAGGCAGTGGGGGTGGGGTGGGGGTGTGGGGGGGTTAAATGGGGAGAGGCAGGCACAGGTGAGTTGTGAATTTGGACAGCAAGGGCTCAAGATCTACTGATCCAATAAATCAGTGTTCTCATGGACTGGTTTACAAATATTTGCATCATCAGAACTACGTGTGATATGAACGCCTGGCATTTTCCAGTGGTACCTACCATGGTCCAGTGAGACAGGTGGGAACATGTGCCTGCACCTGCCCCAGAAGTCCAGAGCCCAGAGGGGAGGTGTGGGGCTGTAATATATTCTCTACATGTCGGGGCCCCTTTCCGTGGTGGGATTACTTGAAATCATATGCTGTGGGCTTGCCTGCTCCTGCCCTCAGCTAGTGGTTATCCCTCACAGCCAACTGCAAGGCTTCCCATGTTACTGGCATTTCAACCAAAGCGTTACATGCCTGTTAGGATATGGCAAGCTGCCAGGGGGCGTGGTGCAGAGACCTACAGCTTTTCTAGGCACCATGTGGTTTTCTCCTACACATGGGGAAACTGAGGCCCAGAAGGCCAGGAAGGACTAGTGGACAACAGCTCATTATCCATGCTGGTGATTAAGTATGCAAAATGCTTTAAAAATATATGTGTTGTTTGTCCATCCACGATGTGCTGTATTTTCCTGGAGGGCAGCAGCTGAGGCTTCACGGCCAGGCTCACCTCTTCCTCTCACCTCTTGCCTTTTCATCTCCCTCAATCTACTCTCTTGAGGTGCTGAGCATACCACACTGCTCCACCCCTCCCTGCCTTGGCACATGTGCTTTCTACTGTGTAGAATACTCGGTATAGAAAACTAACATAGAAGGTGACTGTATTTGCAGATGGAGCCTTTAAAGGCTGACTGAGGTCAAATGAAGTCATGAGGGTGGGGCCCGATCTTGTTGGACTGATGGCAAGGCTGTATGAGGACACGGCAAGAAGATGGATATCTGCAAGCCAGGCAGAGAGGCTCAGAAGAAGCTGACCCAGCTTGGATTGGCTTCTTGGATAATCTTGGATTTGTGGCCTCTAGAACTGTGAGGGGAGAAATTTCGGAGGTTTAAGCCACACAGTCTGTGGTATTTTTTAGGAAAGCCCTAGCAAGCTAATACACAGGGATCTTTGCTTTTTTCTACAAAAGAAGCACATAAACAATTGTTTCTTATAATTTAAGGACAGAGGTGCTCCAGGAAATGTGAAAGTCCTATTTCAGATCTTCTATCTCCTTTCACTCCCTATGGGTCAAGAGCACTGTAGCCTCCTTGGAGTTCCTTTCTTTTC
>NW_016107589.1:2719027-2773959 GCF_001604975.1 Cebus imitator | reverse complement strand
AATATTTGCAAAGCATTTATCATATCTGATAAGGAGATCTCCAAAATATATAAGAAACTCCTATATCTCAATAGCAACAAAAAAAAAAAAAAAAACAAAACAAAACCAAAAAAACAGAGACAGAATATCCTGAACCTAACACTGAACATATTACTGTATATTTATTTGATTATCTAGTTGAAACAGACAAATTATGGAGTTAAGAAAAGCAATATTTTTTGCTGCAAAGTAACTAGTGAACCCATGTAAATTCAACATAAAAAAATTCACAATAAAACCAGAGATTAACATGGCAAAAAATAAGATGACAAAACACAAAAGGAAGTAATCGAGAAATCTGAACATAGTAGGGCTTTAGTTTCATGGGCAAATTCACTATATGTAATTACTTAATCTGAAAATGCTGGAGGAAATCTGAATGAGAGAAGTTAAATTGTGTGGAATATATGACATGAATGAAAAATCTGGCTGTAAATCAGGCTAGGAGGGGGTGATGAAGCAGAAATGATAATACAGAAGGACTTTTACCTTGATTAAGCCAAAGTAAATATAAATTATTCAACCAGTTCAAAGTTAGATTTGAAGGATTGTAAAACTGAGTGTAAGGAGTTTTAACATAGACAGAAGTGATTCCAGAGAAATGATATAGTCAACTGGTAAATATTATGACCTCAATTTGTTTTATACTGATTATAAAGGGAAGAGTACTGTTTTGAAAGCCCACATATAAAATCAATATATTATTTTCAAATATGTTTCAAATGCTGAACTAAGAAACATAGCAATACCATTATAAAAAATAAAGTTGGTAAAGCACCTACCTTAATACCACAAGGTTCTGAAATGAGAGTCTCCGGATCTAAAACTTCCACAACAGCTTCTGGAATAACAGCTTTCTTCATGCAGGACATCTTGAAGCCATAGACGTCATCCCAAAAAGCAATTCTCTCAGCATGTTTATTCACATCGCTCACTGCTACAAGGCTGATAGTGCAAATGTCAGGGTAGACTGTAACAAATAAAATGTCCGACAGGGCAAATGTCAGGGTAAACTGTAACAAATAAAATGTCTGACAATTAAGCATTAGCTCCCTTTATTATGGAATATAATTTTTAAAAGGCTACTACCAAATCCATCAGTAAGGGTTACTAGCAGTGGGAGATTAAAGAAGGTATAGATCAGGAAAAACAATCAGGTTTCATCTTGTAGCATCTTTTAAAAAAAGATACCCATTATCATGATGCTAAGATTAAAACAGGGATTCCGATGATAGGGTCTGAATTAAAATGGGATCATGGAATTAAACAATCCTGAAATAAACATATTTATTGATATTAAAACTTAAAGTATGCTAACTTAAAAGGTACTAGATCTTTTCTTATTTCTATTTTCCTCTAAAACCATGCAGAAAGGGGCAAATCATTTAAACAGATATGTAGCATGTAAGAAAATCATTTATGGAGTTTTATAGTTATACAGAAGACTAGTTCATATTCCTCTCATTTAATAGAAAAATATAAGCATCAAGTATGTGCCAGACATATGTGCCACATTAATTTACATAGTATGGACATATACCACTACCCTCAATAAACTTATATTTAGAAAATTTTGACAAAGAAATGCACAATTATTTGTGAGGTAATAAATACTAAGAACAGGAGTGTACAAGGTACCGTGGGAGCTCACGGCAAAAAAACAGCTAGAGGAAATAAGAATAAATAAAAGCTTCGTCTTCAAAGCTTTCCTCTTAGTTCAATACAAATAAATAATAGTTTATTCAAAGGTTAATTTATTTTAAAGCTTTGCTAATAATCTTAAAGTAGCTGTTACTCATAATGAAGAAATAAGTGTATCCAATGTTCTTAGTTGGTACACTTTAGCCTAGATATTTGCACTGACATGCCTGGAGAAGTTTTAGGATGTCCCTAAAACTCTTTACGGAAGTTTTAAGTTGTTAGCCAACCGTGTACAGCCTAGAGTGTAAAGTTCAGGTTCAGCTAATGGAATCAGAACATAGCAGCAGGGCGGATATGTTAGACATAAATGGCCCTGCCTCCTTTGTTCAGTGTCCTCAGATGGCAAGATGGCTAACGGGAGCACCCTTTCTGCAGAAAGTAATGTTGTCTTGCTGAGAAAATTAAATTTATATTCAAGGGCTACTTCTTTTGCAGTACCAAAAATTCACATATAACAGCAGCTAATTCATACTTGGCTGGAGAAGGGGAGAAGAGATAATAGATAAGAACTGAAGCCCAGTAAGTTGAGAGTGGGGAGGGAAAGCCTATTCTAGGCAAAGTGAGCAGCAGTGTGCATAAAGGGTCACAATAGATGGGATAGACCATATACAATCTAATTAGAGAGAAACAGACACAAACCTAGAAAGGTAAATAGGGACCAAAGACTATATGCCAAGTAAACCAAATTACTAAACTGGACTTCATGAATAATGATAATCCAGTAAAAAATTTTACATAGGGCAGCAACATGACTAGATTTTGATTTTAGACAAACCACCTGGAATGCAATGTGGAGAATAATGGAGGGTCTAAGATGAAAACAGAGACAAACTAAGAGATGGTTAAAATAAACCAGGTGATCTGAACTAGGACACTGCTGTGGGAATGGAAAGGATGAGTTTTTCAAGTGATATTTATGAAGTAGAACTCAGAGGACTTTGAGACTGACTGGCTATGGGGGAAAAGGTCAAGGATGACAGTATTTAGCTTTAGTAACAGCACAGATTGTGGTACTAACCATTGTAATAGGACATAAATATGAGCAGATTCAAAAGGAAAGGAGCAGTTAGTGCTTAAGAGACAGATAAAAATGTCTGAAATGTAGCTGAATATAAAGGTCTGAAATTCAAGAGATTATCTAAGTTCAAGACATAAATTTGGAGACCATAAGCATATAAATGAAAGATAAGTAATGGGAGTTCATGAAACCTAGGGAGAATAGATAATGAATAACAGAATTCAAGGGACTTGACCGAGAAACTGGGGCCACAACAGTAAGAAAACCAAGAAGGTAAGTGTTACATGAGTTAGGGAAAGAGTGACTGAGGGAGGAACTCTCCACTAATAACATGTAAAGAACTTCATAACACAAAACTATAAATAATGCTGATCCTTTTTTTCTTTTACAATAAATAACAAAATTAACGTTGTCTTTCCAATATCTCAAATATCAACTTTTAGAGTACTCATGAATTAAAAATATAAATCACATGTTCCCATATCAGCAAACTGAAACAAGTATAAATGTACCAAAGAAATACAGCAAAAAACCCCCCAGATTATTGACCAGCTTTCAGATGTAAACAGTAGAAAAATTACCATCTCCTCCCACCAAAAGTTTTTATACACAGCCTTACCAATTTTACTATTCAATGATAGCAACACTAAATTATTCTCCAAATAAAGCCCATGATAAGATCTACTGACATCAAAGCAATTGCTTCCAAACCTAACTTGTGAGATACTCAGAAAAAACTAACTAGTACTAAGTCACTGATAAGAAATTTCACAAGTCTTCCCTGATAGGCATTGAGGGAGGTATGCTAGCTGCACCTGCCAGAGTCCATTGCCATGCAAACTCTCCCCTTCTTCCACAAACAGGTAAAGCCTCTGGATTGTGTTTAAATTCTCGATTAATACAAATTCTTCAAAGTAATTGATTTGTTATTGAAAATGTTAGTAAGAGGATCAGCTATAAGGAGGTATATTTAGTGTCCTGAACCAGATCCTTAAGATGAGAAACACTGAATTAAAAAAATAAGAATTCAGAAGGAACTTTAGGTATGTGGCTAACTTCCTGATATATCCCTTGTTGGACTGAAAATTATAGAAGCATTCCCACATTATGCCCTGTTATTTCATCATTAAAGAGGAACATCATAAAGGTATAGTCAGGGGTCAGCAAACATTTTTTTGTGACGTTATCTAGGTTTTGTGGACAAAAATGATTTTTGTTGAAACTACTGCTTTCTGCTATTGTTGGTGTGAAAGCAGCCACGGCCAATATGTAAACAAATGGGCATGGATATGTTCCAATAAAACTTTATCCACAAAGCAAGCAGCAGGCTAGACATAGATACCCTTGATATAAATGAGGAGAAATGGAAGTGGGTAGGGTTATTATCAGGGCCACCATATGGTCCTACTTCAGGGAGTGCTATTCACACTATATAGTTCATGGGAACCAAATAACCTCTGGAGTTGTGCAGTGCACAGACATTCAAGATACTTAACATGGTTCATACAGTTCTGCTATTTTAGAATATCTTTTAAAATCTTACTGAAGTTTTAAAATGCC
This sequence comes from Cebus imitator, assembly GCF_001604975.1. NCBI lineage: Eukaryota > Metazoa > Chordata > Mammalia > Primates > Cebidae > Cebus > Cebus imitator. The sequence continues at coordinate 2,769,641 of NW_016107589.1, read as the reverse complement.
ATCAGTCTATCAGGATCAGCAGACTATAGCCCATACTCAAATCCAGCCTGCTGCCAGTTTTTGTATTAATATATAAAGTTTAGCTCTAACACCACCACATTCATTTGTTTACATGTTGTCTATAATCACACTGAGCTACAGTGGCAGAGTTGAATAGTTGGGACAGGGGCTCTATGGCCTGTAAAACTGGAAATACTATATTGCCTTTTACTGAAAAAATTTACTGATCTCTGGCTCTACATTAAGTAATATTAGTACCACCATTAAAAAATAAAGAACTTTTTTATAAGAAAAATTATAGCTTACTGAAAGTAATAAAACAATTTTGAAATTGTTGGTAATTAGAAGAGAAACAAACTAAAGAAGAACATGATTTTATTTTTGGGTGTTGTATATTTTTCAAATTGTCTTTCACAAAAATACAGAAAAGCACAGTTTTTATATTGCTAAAATTTGGAAATGAAATTATTTTTAATCTTCCAGTAGTAAGATCTATGAATATTCATAAGGATATGTAATCAGTGTTATGGGTCAATTTGGTTCTATATCCACCTCCTCACAGCTGACTAAAATCTTGGACCACCTGCCAGAATCCTGACTAACCCTTTACCTTCACATTCTGACACATTTGTCATTTGATTTTTGTCAGATAGAAGCTATAATTGAATAATTATTCCTTGTTGTAGGTGAAATTAACAAAATGCTGATTGGACAAAAGCACCCTCTTAACAGACCATTTATAAATTCATGGCTTTGACATCTGTGTCCTTCTCGATTCACTGACCAGAATTCATTTGTCACTAGAACGGCTCACATGGTGAATAGATAAAGATGGGAAATCCTTTATCCCTTAGAAATGCCTCATAAAATTTTGGACAATAAAGGATAAGACAGAGATGCATAAAGAAACAATTTCTAGTAGACAGTAGAAATTTAGTATCACTGTTTGTATATAAATAACCACATAGTAAAAAGATTTAAAACAAAGGAGATAGTAAATAAGTCAAAATAAACCCTTTTTCACAATATATATGAACAATATGGAGATTTTAGCGAAATAACAATGGTAGCAAAAATGCTCGATATGCATAAAAGAAAATTTAACATAGAGTCACCAAATGGGAATTTAAGTAAGCTTGAAAAATTAGTTTCTAGTTTATATAATGAAGGTATCTTTAAAAAGTAATATTTATTTGGAAATTGAACTCATCTCCCCATCATTAATTTATAAATAATGACTAGACCCACTAAAAGTTAGCTAAGGCTAACATATAGCTATAATATGCTTTGAAAAATTATATGCTGAAAAATAGAAAATGATATGACTTCTATTACTGAACAAACTCAAATTAATAAATGTGAAAAAAGCAGATCTGAAGATGAGGAAGTAGACAGTTGTAAAAACACTAAAGGAATCCTTTAAGCACTATGAACCAATGCCAGTGGCTGATTATATTGAGATAATCTATGCAAAAGTGTAGAAAATGTGAAGTGCTGTATAAAAGATAAGTGTTAATACCACAATGCTTAAATTCATTTAATAACTTTTATGAAGTATAAACCTAATGCTAAGCTCATGTTCACCAGCTGTAACTCAGGCTGGGAATTAACATTTATTGAGCAACTATTTTGTGTCAAGCATCTCATTTAGACATTTGAATAATTTTATAAAGTTGGATTATAATCTTCTTTTTATAAATTTTAAAAACCTGAAATTCAGAGAGTAACTTGCCCAAATACCTGGTCTTCTTCAGCTAACTCGATAACGAATCAGCTGACAAAGCAGAGATTTAACTTAAGGTCTAACTGCAAAGTCCATATCTTTCCATTATGCATGATGCCACATTTTGATGCTTTTCAAATGGAAGAAAAATAGAGAGGAACCCCACTTTCCTAAGGTAAACAGGTACTTGTTGGAAGAAAAGGAAGGAGAAATGGTGTTGAAAAGATTGGAGATAAATAAAATTTCAGGACAAAGTAAGGAAAATGGTAACATTTAGCCTTAATTATTTTGCTCTGAGCAAAGGAATGAGATGACAAGGCAAAAACAAAACAAACACTAAAAAGGGAAAGCAAGGAAGCAAGGCCAAGGGTTCAAGATCAGCCTGGCTACCATGTTGAAACCACATCTGTACTAAAAATACAAAGAAGTAGCCAGGCATAGTGGCAGACACCTGTAATTCCAGCTACTCAGGAGGCTGAGGCAGGAGAATCGCTTGAACCCAGCAGGTGAACGTTGTAGTGAGCCAAGATTGCACCACTGCACTCCAGCCTGGACATCAGAGCCAGACTCCATTAAAAAAATTAAAAATAAAAGACAAAAATGAAAAGATACATTATGCTCATAAACTAGAAAACTCAATATTAAAATGCTAATTATTCCCAAATTGATATATTCATTCAATCCAATTTCTAGCAGTCTTTTTAAAGCAGAAATAGCCAGATTCTAAATTTTTTTTTCAACTCCCCTATGCCACATGACCAAACTATCACAGCAATTTTAAAGAAGAACAAAACTGGGAGATTTTCCTTACCTGACCAAGACTCAGTATAAAGTTACAGTAATTAAGACAGTATGGTACTGGTGAAAGGACAGACTTAAATGAAAAGAACACAGAAATAGACTCACATGAATATGGTCAATTAATTTTCAAGATATGCTAAGCAATTCATGGGAAAGAATAGCATTTCAATTAAGGGTGCTAGAAAATATTAATATCAACCCTTACCTCACACTATACACAAAAATTAATTTAAAATAAATCATAGACATAAATGTAAAAACTGAAACTCCAGGAAGGAAACACAGGAAAATTCTGTGTGACCTTGAGTAAAGCAGAAATTTCTTAGGAAATTTTTCTTAATATGACAGAGACTAAGCACATGTTTAAGAGTCATCTGTATTTCCTTTTTTTGTGAGCCACCAATTATTTGTCCAATTTTCTATTGGGTTTGTGGTCTATTTATTTATAGAATCTAATTATATGTGGGAGAGATTAACTTTTTATTGGTGATAAAAATTGAAAATTTTTTTTCAGTAGGTAGTCTTGTGACTTTGCTTATAGCATATTCTGCCATTTAGAAATTTAAACAGATGCAATTAGATGTATCAATGTTTCATTTAGGGTTTCTGAATTTAAGTTCTTATTTAGAAAGGCTCCCCTCCCCCAAGTTTATAAACCTATGTTCCTTCTAATATTTTTACCATTTGACTTTTCTTGTATTTAATCTTTGGTCATTTGAAATTCACAGTGTAGAATTTATTGCATGGATTACGCTTTTTTTTTTTTACACAATAATTTATTTATTGAGAGCCTCCTATCCGCTCTTGCAGTCTCTAGGTCACTTTTTCCGCTTGTAGATTTTGCGCGCAAGCCCCAGAAAGATAGCTGGGGGCAGGGGCGCTGCGTACTGTTCAATGAGACCCATAATGTGGCTGTAACTGTCTTCCTCATACTGCGAGAACACGGCTGGCAGATCCAGCTCCTCATATAATGCCTTTACTCGGGCCACCTTCTCAGCCTCCTTCTGCCCGTAATTTTCTTTCAGGATCCGGCGCTGTTCCAGAGTTGACTGTTGCAGACACTGGACCACCAGCCAGCTGCATTTGTTGTCCTGGATGTCAGTGCCAACTTTGCCAGTCACACTGGGGTCCCCAAAGAGGTCAAGGTAATCATCCTGAATCTGAAAGAACTCTCCCATCTCCAACAGGATCTTCTTGGCATTGGCATGCTCCTTCTCGCCATCAATTCCTGCCATGTACATGGCTGCAGCTACAGGAAGGTAGAAGGAGTAGAAGGCCGTCTTGTACTTGACAATAGATTTGTACCTCTTTTCAGTGAATCTGCCAAGATCCACATTGCCCTGGGGGGCTGTGATGAGGTCCAGGGTCTGCCCAATCTGAGTCTGATAGGAACTCTGCAGGAAGAGCTCAATCAGGTTCAGGTAATAGGGCTGCTCCCGGCAGTAGAGCTTCAGCAGGCGATAGATACATGCTTCCAGAAGGACAGCATCATTGATGGCATCCAAACCCACGCCTGGCTTCTGATACCAGCAGAGCTGTCCCCGGCGGGTGAGGGATGAATCCATGATGTCATCTGCTACCAGCAAGAAAGCTTGCAGCAGTTCCACACACCAGCCCACAGTCAGGGCCCGCTGGAGACTGTCAGCATCCTGTTTCCTTGGCTCCGCCAGCTCCCGGAATGCTACCAGCACCGTCAAACCCCGGTGATACTTGCCTCCAATGACGTTGTACTCCAGGACCTCCTCGAGCCGGGCAGTAGCATCTCCTGTCTCTGGGTGCCCCATCTCATCCTCAGTCAGCACCCTAACGATCTGGGAGAAGTGCTGAACGAAATGCTGCTTTTCTTGGACATAAACATCTGATTTCTGGTCTCCATTCATTCTGAGGGAGGAGCAAAGGGCTCTGTTCCTGGATGCGGGTTCCTGCTCCTGGAGTTCCTTTCTATACGTTTGCATTTGTATTGTTATGTAGGTGAGATTCCCCTATAGGTATTTTTCTACAACTTGCGTTTTTTCACTTAATAATGTGTTAGGGATTTTTTTCCATGTCAGTACAAAACGGTCTTCCTCATGGTCTATGTACAGTATCCTACACCTTATTTGAAAGTGTAACTATATCACAGTTTATTTGAACATTCTCATAACAATGGACTATTTCCAGGTCTTTCCTTTAAAGAACATCTACGTAAAATCATATTTATGCACGGATCTATTCCCAGAATTGGAATTGTGGATTCAATAGGTCAGTGCTTTTTAACTTTAGCTTATTTATTTAATCTTACAATAGGTAAAACAATATGATTTATAAAGGCTAAATAAAAAGTATAAAGAGAAAGGAATTCCACCCACCATGCCCCCAACCCCCTCTCAACAGGCACCCTGTGGTGTCTTTCTTGTGGACCTTTTCAGAGGTTTGTTCTTTTCATATGCTTATACAATCACAAATGAATCTCATTCCCTTTCAGAGAGAGCCCACTATATACATTGTTCTGCAAATTGAGTTTTTTCTCCTACCATTGTAACTTGAGGTCTTTCCCCATCAGCATATAGAGAACATCTTTATCCTTCTTAAAATAGAATTGCACAGCATCCCACTTTTCAGATGCATCATAGTCTATTTAATTAGATTCCAACTTAATTTCTCGCTGTTCTAAACAAGGCTGCAATCAATAGCTTATGGGTCATGCCTTTTAGATTTTGATAAATTGCCCTCCGATACATTCTCTCAACTCCCTTATCTGTCAGGCAAAATTGTTCTCATTTTAAATGGCCTTCCAGCATCACCTCTGGAAACTTCCTTCATAGTCAGTCTCTGTCTCTGTCCCCACATCACCCCCCTGCTGCCCGAAACCTGGCTGCACTGGCCCCAGGGCACTGGAATTTGTTGATTGCCCTGTTTGATTTTCTCACTGGATTATGAGTTTCTCTAGGGCAGAAACTGTGTCTTAGTTATCTTGGTATCACCAGTGCCTAGTGAGGGTTTGGCATATAGTAGGTACTTAATAAATAGCACGTGAGAGGCAAAAGACAGTGACGATGTCCTGAGAAAAGACTCATGACCTCAGTTCTTTCTGCCCTCACTGGGCCTCATGGTGGTACCAGCAATACCATGGGGCAGACTGACCAGAAGTATTTCTAGAAGCAATCCAGGAAGAATTTCTGTTGTTTGTCATTCTGGCTACACATTTAACAGCACATAGGCTTCCAACGTCATTCACGTCATTGTAGAAAACAGCAATGTAAATTGGATGAGGGAGAGCGAGCATTTTCAGCGCCCTGGCCTTACCTCGATTTCCTGATAGGAGTTGTTGATCATGGCTATGAGCATGTTGAGCAGCACTACCACCATGGTGACGTTATAAACGCCGTAGAGAACGTAGCCGATGTTCTCAATGAATTTGTGGTCGTATTTCAGCACCACCGAGATTACTTCAGATAAGCCGAATATGGACCAAAATAAAGTTTTAAAACTTTCTTCAACTCTACAAAGAAACAGACAGTCCTTTCACGAAGTTTGCACCAGCTTGAACTTTTATTTATGTATTTATTTATTCATTTATTTTGAGACAGGATCTCACTCTGCCGCCCAGGCTGAAGTGCAGTGGCTCAATCATGGCTCACTGCAGCCTTGACCTACTGGACTCAAGCAATTCTCCTGCCTCAGCCTCCTGAGTAGCTGGGACTACAGCTGTGCAACACCGTACCTGGCAAATTGTTTTAGTTTCTGTAGAGATGGGATCCCATTATGTTGCCCAGGCTGGTGTTGAACTCCTGGGCTCAAGGTATCTTCCCACCTCAGCCTCTCAAAGTGCTGGGATGAGAAATGTAAGTCACCATATCTGGCCAGCTTGAACTTTTAAATTAAAGTTGCCATTGGTCAGGCTTTACCCTGGAGTGCCCAGTTGTTACCCTGGAGTGGGGCTGGGCTGGTTGGTGGTGCCTGCATTCTGAGACAATGCAGTATTCAGATTTCTAAGAAGACTTTGAAAGAATATTAAAAATGGCAGACTCTTTATTTTTCATTCAATCCATTTATCGGGATTCCTAGCTGTGGTATCACTTTTCTCTTACTGTAATTAACTTAAACATTTAAAATTAAACACCTGGGCAAATATTTGTTCTTGTACATTATGGGCCCCAGAAAGTACACTCTTCCTTCCAATAAGTCCTAACTATTTCTTCTCAGACTCCACAGTCCACGTGAAGGGGAGTGATGGCAGATACCTGGGAAGTGGGCAGTGTCTACACAGGAGGCCGGCATCCCTGGAGCCTGATGCTTCTGGGCACTTGACACAGAGCAGCTCATTTAAGCCTCATGACCAGCTCTGTGGTGGGCTGTCATATGACCTCCATGTTACAGAGCTGAGGCTAGCCACTTGTATTAAGTTTTCTAAACTGGGGCTGAATTTTCGAGAATGAGAGTGGGGATTTTGAATTCTGAATTATCGAGAATGAGAGTGTGTCCACATGGTTCAAAATCACCAGGTGACTGCCCAAACCTCACCTTATGGCTCTCTTAGGTTAGATGCTGCACATGCCTTCAGGGCAGTTCAGGTTAGATTTGGCTTTGAGGGCACTGCTCTTTGGCCCTTTGGAGACTACGAAGTAACTGAAGTGCAGTGGTATTACCAATAAGACCCATGTGCATTTCGTAGTCCATCCTTCATGGCCATGACCCTGTATCAGGCTGATGACTAAAATCCAATAAGAAAACTGGATTTTGGTTGGGAGGTTTAGACCATGCAAGTGTATCTGGTAACATCTGAATGGTTAAGTGTAGTTCTTTTAGTTTTCATCCAGATTTTTGGTACCATTATGAAAAAGCACTTTTTTTTCCTCTTTAACATTTCAGGTTTTCAACACTCACCCACAAATGGCCAGGATTAGCTAGATCTTTAAAAATATCAGCATTTCTCAAGGATTGGTATTTATTTGACAAGATGTACAAAAATACTGGTACTTGTCACTTGGGCTAAAAATCCAACTCTTGACTCGCATGAATTTACAGCTCTCCCAAGTGCGATTGCGTGGGGGTGTATGTGTGTATGTGTGTACATGTGTGTGTGTCTGGCCAGCTGTTTGGCTCATTCTCTATGCACACTCTTCAGAGTCTGAAAAACTGATATTTGGAGTGGGATTGTATTGTCAGTGTTTGTTTTTGGTTTCTTTTTAAACTGTGAGTTTGAAACATTTAATTCATTTTGGCCTTGGTGAGAAAGAATTTAGTTGGGGGTTTAGAAGCAACAATAGGGTATTAAGCCATTATTGTAGAGCTCCAGCTCCTGGTGCTATTCTGGGAAAGGGGAGAAGTGTTTCCTCATGCGAGATGAAGCATTCTGTGTGAAAAAGATGTCATCCACCCTGTGTCATGATTCACTGTGGTATTGCGTCCCATTATGAAGCAATCTTTCAGTTATCACACTAGTGAAAGAGAACAGTGACAGAGAGATTCTAAAACCACCAGATGAGCCCTAAATTCCAAACTGGAAGGAGACAGTAGGCCATCTCTCTGACAGTTGCTCTCTTCCTGGCAGGACCAGGTGAAAACTGGAGGACACAGTGTCTGAAGGGGAGGCTAGGAAGACAAGGGCGGATCTAGGATTATACACTTGTCATGGACCACCGCAGGGATGGATCATACTTGCCATAGAGAGAGGTTTTACCCAAATTCATCTTCCCTTTCTTACCTTGGAACAACCCAGAAAACTTTGGCTGACACAAATGAAGTGAGCAATTACAGAACACATCCAGGGAAAACCTGAATTTCAATTAGGGAAAATGGGCTTACATTCAGCTTGCATATTTTTCTCATTTGCTTCTTGCCATACATTTTGCCACTGAGCCCTGATTTATCCCTGGTGCCTTCTCTTAGACATTCTATGTCAATAATCTGATGAAACAGGCCTGGCCCATTAAGCAGTATGTGTTCCAGCAAGGTAATATTTATAAATCTCAAGGTTTTGCCTTAGTCCCTCCTTTACCTGATCCCCGAAGCTCAGGACAATTAACCTAGGCTGGAATGCTGATCTGTTCAATTTGTTGTCTGTCTTCCAGACAGTCTTCAGTGCTGCACATGTGTTTTATTTCTATTCTGTAGTTTAAGGAGTAACTCCTGGACTTGGATTTGGCCGTTTCTCCAGGAGGTTCTACAAGAGGCCCAAACTCACTGGCACTGCTAGAGTCTGTCTGGGCAGGACTGGGTCTCAGCCAAACTCTGCATTTCTTTTCTTTTCTTTTTTTCTCCCCCGAGACGGAGTTTTGCTCTTGTCGCCCTGGCTGGAGTGCAGTGGCACGATCTCAGCTCACTGCAACCTCCGCCTCCCAGGTTTAAGCTATTCTTCTGCCTCAGCCTCTAGAGTAGCTAGGATTATAGGCATGTGCCACCACGCCCAGCTAATTTTTGTATTTTTAGTAGAGATGGGGGCTCTCTCCATGTTGGTCAGGCTGGTCTCGAACTCCTGACCTAGTGATCTGCCCACCTTAGCCTCCCAAAGTGCTGGGATTACAGGCGTGAGCCACCATGCCCAGTCCTAAACAATGAGTTTCTAAGATCTCTTCTAAGCTCTTAAGGGAAAATGGCTATGGCCCTTGCTTTCGCTTTTCATGGGGCAAAATGAATGAGATAATAAAATCCTCCTTTAAAGAAAGGTGGGGCTATTGGCTTGACTCACTTAACATGGCTAGATTCACCATCTGGGGCTCTTGGGTCTTTCATTTGTACCCACATGCTCTTGTCATGAAGACAAGTGGACTAACTGAATAGAATAATTCTGTTGCTGGTTTTTTTTTTTTTTTTTTTTTTTTTTTTTTTTTTTTTTTTTTTTTTTTTTTTTTTTTTTTTTTTTTGGTTTTGTTAGAGGGTACCTTATAGGCTGAGTAATATCTACTTATCTAGGCTAAACTGTAAGCAATACAATATTTTATCCATAGTACAAACCATATAACTGAATAACTTCTGAATAAAATTGAAGAGTTAAATGTTAAAAAAATTACATGGTAAAATCACTAGAATAGAGTATTGGCGATAATTTATTATATACTTCTGGGCTGGGGGAACTTTCAAAAACTACAAAGATTGAGAGATTTGACCACACAAAACTTTACTTGTACACATGAAAAATGTAATTAGTAAAAACATAAGGCAAAAGACTGAGAAAAGAACTTATATTTGCAAATATAAGACAAACAATGGATGATTTCCTTACACAAAGAGCTGATAAATCAATATGAAAATGACAGACATCCTGGTAGAAAAAAACTTCAGTGAAAACTTGTTGCTTTTTATGGTGATTAGAGCTCTATAATGAACTTAAGATGCCATGCTAGTGTCATCTTCCAACTTAACATACGGCAGGAAATAAATGAAACTTGACTTCACTGCCCTGAGTGGGAAAAGACTTGTGTTGCCTTGATCTTGGGCACCCATAGTAATATATTCTCAGAGAGAAGGCTCGCATTGGAATGAATCAATAGCATGTCACTTATCCCAACGGCTCAGATATTGGAGCTGGCCCGAATGCCCCATGAGGTTGCGATGGTCTCTGAGTTATGTATTAATCATCATCCACAGTTCTCATGAGCTCTGGAACCCAGGGCATGGGGTAGAAAGCCAGTCACTGGGAAGAAATGGGGCTGGCTTTCAGGAAGAAAATATCTTGGAACTTGCCTAGTTGCTATTTACCATGAAGCTACTTGTCTCACAGAAAGCCCCACTGTGAACTAGCTGGTCTTTTTTTTTTTTTTTTGAGACAGAGTCTCACTCTTTTGCCAAGCTGGAGTGCAGTGGCACAATCTCGGCTCACTGCCACCTCCACCTCCCGGGTTCAAGTGATTCTCTTGCCTCAGCCTCCTGAGTAGCTGGGACCACAGGCGTGCCACCACACCCAGCTAATTTTTGTATATATTTTTTTAGTAGAAACGGGGTTTCACCATGTTGGCCAGGATGATTTCCATCTCTTGACCTCATGATCCGCCCGCCTCCCTCTCCCAAAGTGCTGGGATTCTGACCACTAGCTGGTCTTAAGACTAGATATGAGGTTCTTTACTGACAGAAATGGCATCTACTGGCTCTACATCCTCTTCCCACCAACCCTAGCTAGCTATAGAGCTTGCCACAGATTCCTTCTACTGTGTCAATCACAGGAGACATCACAGAGAGAGTTAGAGGAGTGATAAGATCCAGGGTACAAGCCTGGGTTCAAATCTTAGCCACACCTGGTAGTGGCTGTATGGACTTGGGCATGGGACAAAGCCTGTTTGAGTCTGAGTTTCCCCAACTATGAAATTGGCAGAGTGATGCTTCTGCTGTTCAGTTGCCATGAAGATTAAATGAGCAACCTATGTGAAATATAAAGTCCAATAAATAGCAGTTATTATTTTGATTCATATATTTATTTATTGAACCATGTGCCAGGCACCATACCAGGTGATGAGGATACACAGGTGCCCACATCAAACGTGTTTCCGTCCTTTTGGAGGTCCCAGTCTAAAAGCAAGCCCAGTAAGGTAAGAGAATGCTATGAGACTGTAAGCAGGGAGGCTCTGATTGCCTCCGCCCTTCCCAGCATACACACAGCCCCTCAGCCCCTCAGGTGCTTCCACACAGGGCTGAATGGAGTCAATAATTCAGCTGCTTGTTTTCTGAACAAGTCTCGTTTTTCTTCTCATCTGCAAAGATCATCACAGACCCTTGATTTTATGCAAATACACTTTCTGATTATTCCAGCCCATGCTGTCTTTTCATATTTGACTCTGGGCCTGCAGTGGAAGGGACTGAAGTTAGTCAATAGGCCACCCTAGCATAAGAAGCACTCCTAATGAAGTAAAGGAGGAAAAGAGCCCATGAGTGACACTGAATAGGCCACAGTTCTGTGGGGGGTGTGGGAAGGTTGGGGCTGACTTGTCATGCAGAAAGCAGGGACGAGGTAATCAGTTCCCCAGGTCTGTAATAACAGGTTGCTTGAAGAGGCCATTGTATACGAGCCTCAGAGAATAAACTGATCAACACAGAGAGGATTCAGGGTGACGGCAAAATTGCTGCTTCTTCAGAAGGCGACATCTCCTTTCTCCCACTGCCAGGACTCTACCCCTACCACTGAATAGTTCAGTTCAGTTACCTACTCAAATCAGCACATAGCAGGCTAAAATTAAGCAGGAGGATCAGCCTTTAATTGAAAAAGGCTGTTTCCAAGGCTTGGTAGACAATAGCTGGCACTCTGCTAGAGTTCTGCTGAAGGGGAATAATGCTTACCTGCCATCCAAGCTGGGCTGATGGAGTAAGGTGTTTGGAATGGATAAAGATCTTCTCAGAGGCTGTGCTTCTTTAATGCCCAGACCCAGAGACTGAAAGCAGTTGGACCAAGTTTGAGGATGGTTAAATGCCTGAGAAAGTCTGAACTCATCCCTTCCTTGGCCCTGCAAAGTTCTGTCCTCTGAATCACCTCTGAGTTCTACATTGGGTCCTAACCAAGGAGTTGGATTTAGACAGTCTAGAAATAGAAGAGTCTGGGGTCACAGAACTGACGCCAAAGAAGTAGGATGCGTAAAGCTTGTGCAGCCTAGATTTATTTATACTGAGGGGTTCCACTGTACCCCTTGCAGCCTGGGAACTCTTCGAGGGAAGAAGCTGTGTTTATATCATCTTTGAAACTGTAAACCTCATGAGAGCCTGCCACACGGATGCCATTCAAGAAATTCAGTCTGCCGAATGAACAAATGAATAAATCCCTGATGCACATTTTGACTTCCTGTTCCCTGATTCTAGTGTTGAGTCCAGGTGATGATGAAACAATCGAGGTGCAGGTTCTGAATCCCGGCAAACCTGGGTTTGAGCATATTTTTTTGGCCAAAGGGCCTAGTCTCTCTGTGCTGCTTTGTTCCTGGCTATAAAACAGAAAAACTAATCTCCACATCATAGAGTTATTGTGAGGAATGAATGAGTTAATTAATGCATGTGAAATGCATAAATTATTGCCTGGCACATACTACTTGCTCAATTAACGTTACTAATTTTACTACTAGTATTCATTTTTAAACAATCTGCCTCAACTGCAATAGGCTCCAATATCTGGCCGAAAGACTCTGGAGCCCCACAATTCATTCTCAGAAATACCCTTGAAAAACAGAAATCAGATCCTGCCCCTCTTCGTCAGTGGCTTTCCCTGTGGCTGACAAAGCCATCATTACCTAGCGCAGGCCCTTGAGGCCTGGGGTAGCCTGGTTCCTCCCACGGAGGCTGGCTCTCCCTTCACTCACTGCCTGGGTGCACTGGCTGAGCTGTTTCCTGGAATGCCTTCCCCTCTCTCTGTACCTGGCTGCTCCTCCTTATTTTTTCATCCAGGCTTTAGACTCAGTCAGCACGTGCTCCATGAGGCCTTCTTTGACTACCTGTCTGAAGGAGGCCCTCCGTCATGACTCTTCTGTACAGTGTCTTACTTCTTTAGCTCCCAGCACTTAATCTATAATGATTTATTTGCCTATTTGTTTATCTTTTTGCCTCTTTTCTCTCAGAAATGTGAGCTCCATGCTGACAGGGCCTTCTCACCTCTTTCACCGCTCTGTCCTCAGTACTCAGAAAGTGTCCAGCTGTAGTTGGGGGGAGGGGTCAGTGGACATTTTTGTCAATGAATGATGGAATGCTGGGAAACTGAGATATAAGGTGATCTGGCACTTGGTCTTACCCAGCTTGCCTCAGACCTGCCCCTGCTGGTAATACCTTGAGCTAACCCTGGACATTGCAGTTTCCTGCCACTGTCACTCTGATGAATGGCAGTTTAAACCACATTGTCATCATAGAACTGAATTTTAGTGCACAGAAAGGTAGGACCCTCTCCCCTGTCAGACAGTGACAGGCTGAGAAGCAGATGGAGGGTCCAGGGTAGTGCCCGAGAGTGTGCCGTGAAGCCAGCATTATGGAAAATGTGGATTGATTGTCAGGTCTTTTTCCTCAAAATGTGGTGGCTCTCAGACTGTTCCAGAGGCTTCAGTTCCCAGGCTTTTAGAATCCATGTCACAAATAAACATGAGAAGAATGTATCCATAAATATTTTATGATCGTAGAATGTCTGTTGTAACAATTCTTCTAAAGTAGTCCGAGAAAAGATCTATATTTTTATCACTTGTTGGATAGTTATACAAAGAAAAAGACCTTCTATGAGACCCAAATGATCTTTTTTTTTTTTTTGACACATAAAGGTCATTTTCAGGTCCCCAGCCTCTCTGAGCGTGAACTGGGTCCCACAGGGATCTTGGCTGCCTTCTCCATCAAGCCTCAGAACTCCTCTGTGCTGGTTTCTCCATGTGAAAGTGGGTGCAGTAAGATCTCACCCCCCCAAACACCCTATGCCTGACTTGCATTAATTTATTAATTAATTTTTGAGATGGGGTCTCACTTTGTTGTCCAGGCTGGTCTCTTAATTCATGGGCTCAAGCAAGCCACCTATCTTGGCCTCCCAAAGTGTTGGGGTTGTACAGGTGTGGGTCACTGTGCCCAGCCGGTCCTGACTTGAATTTGTAAGATAAAAGGTGGAGATTGTAACTGCCACAGTATAATAAAGTCTGATGAACTCGCCTGCGGAGCTTCTGGATCAGAGATGCCCATGTTATAACACTGACCCAGGGTCCTGGGAAAAACTGGTCCTTTTTAAAGCCCAGTAGGCTGATGCCATTCCTTCTTCCCCACCTGCAAACACATTCAGCACACTCTGCACAGTGAAACTGGCAGTAGGCCAGGTCCTAGGGTGCCTCAGGGTGCCCTCTCCCTGGGTTTCTCTCAATATGTCATTGGTTCTGATGTGTTTTATGATATACTTTGGCCTGGGCAGTCTCAGCAGGATCCCCTTTGCGGCCAGAGCCTGCCACTCTGCCCCCGCTCCCCTTCTCCGTCCCATACTCCCTGCGTGCAGCAGTGCACTCTCTCACGGGGCTCTTGCCAGAACCCCCAGGGGATCTAGCTCAGCTCCTTTTGTAACTGCCTTTCTTTCACATTCCTGTCTTTTGGAACGTTTTCCCAATTTATAACCATGCCCCCATTCCTGTGATTATTTGATTAACATCTATCTTCTCAACCAGTCTGCAAGTGTCGTGAGGGGAGGGGCCACAGAAAAAAATTCTGCTTTTGCTCACAGTAGAATCCCAGCACCCAGCCCGGGCCTCCACTCTCGCCCCTTCCAACCCACCCTTCATGCAGCTGCCACAGCACTCTTCCTGAAAGCAGATCCAGTTACATCTTTCTCCTTTTACAAAGGCCTTAACGGAGACTCTAACACTCTATCAGGACTTATGAGGTGCTTCACAATCTAGCTCCTACCTGATGCTCTGATTTAATCTTCTGCCATCTCCCCAAATGCCTTCCTATGTGAAGCTCTCCAAAAATGCCTTGCACAGGCCAGAGTGCCCTTCCTGTCATCCTCCCAAACTCTCTGTTTAGAGCCACCCCCTCCAGGAAGCCTTCTCTGACACTGCCAGGCAGGGCTCAGTGCTTCCTCTTCCCTGTGCTGCTCAAGTACCCTTTGATGATGATCATATGGGATCATAGCTGTTGCTTTCCATCGCCCCCTCACCATCCCCACTTGTCCATGAGTTTCCTAGGGACAGAACTGGCGTATTAATCTCTATGGCCTCAGGGCCAAACACAACTTGGCATAGAGTAGTTGCTCCATACATGTTTGTCAAATGGGGGAGCTCACTTTAGAATAGAAACCTGCTTTATCCAGGGGACAACTGCTGTCTGCATATTAGTGCTGAGATATGTAGAATCACCAGGTTCTCAATGGTAATCCAAATCTGAGTTAACATGCTCTTCTTCAGAATTTACTACTATAGGAGAGCAACTCAACTCTTAGAGACTTAGCATCCATCTCAAAGTGTAGGCCTTTGTATGAGTGCTGAAAATTTTAGGCCAAAGGTGGAGGATAGGCTTGGAGTCATGTGAATTTGTATTCAGATTCTCTTATTGGTTCTATGATCTTGGGCAAGTCTGGTACCTCTCTGAGCCTCAGTTTCCTGTAGTAGTATTTGTGTTATTCCACTGTGAGGATTAAATGAGAAAACAGGTGCATATCTGTCATGAGTTGGTCAACAAATTGATATTTTTTATTATGATTCCTGTTCTTTACCGACTCCAAAAGGACAATCTGAAGCCTCAATTTTGGCTCTAAGCCAAGTATATAAAGCTCAGCCTCCAGGCTGGGACAGTCCATGGTGGGTGGGGGTGTGTGGGCAGGGTCTTAAGGATCCTCTCTCTCAGCTGCAATTCCCAGGGCTGGAAAAGAAATCTGGTTTCTCTATGGCAAGGACAAGCTGGGTGGGGCTGAATCAGTGCTTCCTGAATCCCTCCCTTATAAAGTATGGAAATTTCTCATAAGTGTCATGGAAAATAGAAGCTTCTAATTTTGCCTAGCATTGCTGAAGCTACTTCTATTAAAATGATTCCTGGGGAGACAGAACAACCTTAAGAGAGGTATTATTTTGATTAGAAAAGTCTCAACCCAGCTATGCTATGAAGCTGACTTCACAACACCCTACAGAAAAGATGGGCTGAGATGATCTTTTGAGAAACAGAAGCGACGTTTAGTCTACAATCAGAACTAAGTCTGGAAGGCCAAGTTCACTCAAAGGGGAGACAGGGGCCCACCATGGGTTGTGTTAGAGTGCCCTTCACTTCACTTCCTGCTCTGGGCCACCTCATTGCCTCCGCCCCCTCCTATTTTCTGTGTAGCTATTCCATCACCATCACCAGCCACAGTATGAGAAAGGCATTCATCTTCTTTCTTTCTTTTTCTTTCCTTCTTTCTTTCCTTTCTCTCTCTTTTCTTCCTTTCTTTCTCCCTCTTTCTCTCTTCCTTTCTTTCTCTCTCTCTCTTTCTGTCTTTCTTTTTTGTTTGAGATGGAGCCTTGCTCTCTTCCCCGGGCTGGAGTGCAGGGGCATGATCTCGGCTCACTGCAACCTCTGCCTCCCGGGTTCAAGCAATTCTTCTGCCTCAGCCTCTTGAGTAGCTGGGACTACAGGCGTGTGCCACCACACCCGGCTGATTTTTGTATTTTTAGTAGAGATGGGGTTTCACCATATTGGCTAAGCTCTTCTCAAACTCCTGACCTCGTGATCCGCCTATTTCAGCCTCCCAAAGTGCTGGGATTACAGGCGTGAGCCACCGCGCCTGGCCTAGGCACCCTTTTCCTATGCATTGTCACTCAGCAGCATTTCATCTATGAGCCATGGACCTTTTATTTCTCTTTTTCTAACCCTGTAACCCCAACAGTTCCATACAGCCTCTAAGCAGAAACGTCTTCACTTTATGGAATATGTGCATTTCAGCAAAGTTGGCTATAAAACAAACTTCCAAAAAGCAAACTCTATTTCTCTACTGACTTTATTGATAAGGTTAAAAATATGTTCCCAATCACAAAATTCCTAACAGTCTGAACTGAGAATTTTTTAAAAAGACTTTATTAAAGGAAGTGTATTCTCGGGAGATTTTTCTCTCCATTTCCTTGCCTGTCTTGGGATACTTCACTTTTGTACTCTGAGAGCATAAACCTTGTCTGAACACTTATCCTTCCTCGCCTGTGGTCATTTGCAGTTTCTAATAGAAGTGGCTTGGAGATAATGAGTCGCCAGCAGGTGTACTATCTGTCATGCCCAGACAGGCCCCAGCTCGACGACCAGAGCTCCATGCTTCTGCCCTCAGGCCAGCACCGGACACAGAAGTGGCTGTGAAAAATAGCCCAGACCTTTGAGAGAATTCTTGGTTCCGAAGTGGAAGGAGGCTGAAAAATTGGGAACTACTCATAGGATCTGACTCTGGGGCTTGCTTCAACTGGATCTGGCTACCTCTTCAGGGGGTTGTGCCTTAAAAACAGTTGCCTGCATAGAGCCTGAAATCCTTCCAATAAGATACTCAAGATAACAAGCTCCTTGTTTTTGAAGTACACAGAACTGAGAGTGACTTCCATCTCCCTATTGTGCAATGATGAGGTTGGATCAGATTAGCATTTCTCATACTGTGGTCCTACACCATCTGTACCAGAACCCACCAGGGGCTTACTAATGTTGATTTCTGGGTCCTACTCAGAAATACTGTGATTAGACTAAGAGGAAAAGCCTGGGAAGTCCCACATTTAGCCACTTCCTCAGGTGATTCTGATGTGGTTTGAGAACCACTGAGCTGTTATGGCTACTCATACTGCCTATTTATTCACACCTTGGGCTGAACAAGTTCAATCCATCCATTTTCTTCCAGCCTCTTGATTGAGGTCTGCTGGATGGAGAAAATGAGAATTTGGGAGTGGCCGGGCTGGGGGAGGTATGTGATTTTTGAACTGGAATACACTGGGAGATAGGGCAGGGCTTGGTTAAGGGTTGGGGGCTGCAGTTGGTAGAGAAATCTTTCTTCTTTTCTTTGCTTTTGTCCCAGAATGCCTGTTCTACCTGTTCTCCTTGGGAAAGTGCTACAAGATGGTGGGACTGGTTTTTGTGAGCTGGCCTGGGACTGCACCCCTATGGTGACCAGAGCTCATATGGAAAAGCTCCCTGCAGGCTCCTAACAGCTGACTTTCAAAGTGAACTCCTGAACAGTCTTTAGAGACTCCAACTGCCCTTGGACATGGCAGGAATGGGGTTGAGGGGAGGTCAAAAGTGGGGCTAGGGGGATACCTGCAGTGTGCTCCAACCCAAACTTCCCTTCTATAGGATTGGGTCTGCCAAGTCTATAGAAACAGATGAGAGGACCCCTGCCTTACCCTACAAGCTCAAAATCCCACAGAGAACAGGTCACTCACCTGTGGGTGGGCCAAAGGGAAGATTATGAGCTGGGCAGGGTGGCCTGGGGATGTGCTGCTCTGGAGCAAACATTCACCTGAGTGAGGTTGTTTGACTTCATCATCAGCATGGCTGGCACCAAGAACAGCTTTGAGTACCCTAAGGCCTGAGTCTCATTTATCCTCACATGGCTTTTTTATTAACAAAGAAGATCTCTTGGGGTGGGGATGACATGCTCCAGAGAGCAGTCAAAAGGTAAAAGATGGCATTTACAAAAATCCATTCTTTTCTCTCTCCACTTCACTGCTCTATTGACTGTTTTCCTGTTCAATCAAATCCTATTCACAGCTACACATCCCATTTCAGGAACTGCCAAGGCGATAAATCTCCTGTCCTTTCTTCGCTGTGCTTGCTGCCTCCCACCTTTTCTCCTCTTCCCTATCCTGGAAGGCCTGGGGTCCTCTTTGGTTGGGCCCCTCATGTCCAGGAAATGTTCATTCAGTTTTCAGTGCATGGGACAAGCCAATTGCTTGGCTCTTTTCTTCTCCTCTTCCTTTTCCCCATGACTCTTTCTAATCTCAAAGACACCAACCCAGGCCACTTGCCTTTCTCCCTCTATGGGTTAGCTGTGTTGCATCTAGTTCAGAATTGTGGCCAGGTCAGCCCTACTCTAAAGTCATGATCTCTCCTCCTTCCCTCCCTCCCTCCCTCCTCTTTCTTTTTCTTCTTTGTTGTTTTTTAAATGAGGTTTCACTATATTGCCCAGGGTGGTCTCAAACTCTTGGGGATCCTTCCACCTCGGTCTCCTAGTGTTGGGATTATAAACGTGACCACCACGCCCGGCCCCTTTGTCATTTTCCTGTGTGTCATGGCACCAACCTTCTGAGGGACTGAGGGACTGTGGGCTGGTGATACAGGCTGTCTGTAGAGGAAGGAAGAGGAATTGCACAGAGCACTCTGGGCAGTAGGAACAGGACAGAAGCCCGCACTGTCAAACGCCCTGTCTAATGCCCTGTCTACTGTTTATTTGACTACCTTGACTCTGGCTTCTTTTCTCCTGTTTATTCCCTCAATCTTGTTCATGAAGCTTTAATGAGCAAATCCCCTTTGCAAGGCACCATGCTAGGCTAGAAACACAGGAGGGACACCAGGGTCTGACCACAGAGGGTAAGAGCCTTTGTTTATTGGCTGACATCCTTTCTGTGTTCAGTAACAATGCCTCCCATGCAGAGTGGATACATTTAGTTTTACCTTTAGCAGATCTAGAGCAAATTTGCTTTTGGATGATTGAAATTTATTCTATTCCTTCAACATTTAATCACAAAGTATTGGGGTGATATAAAGTAGTCCAGCTGATTCAATAATGTGCTTGCCCTGAGCTAGTGGACAGTGTATAAGCTAGACCACTCTCCAGAAGGGATGTTATAGACCAATTCAGTACTCAGGTGCCTTTTCCTGCAATTTATTCTTCCCTGAGGATAAATTATTCACCATCTCCATTATCATCACTACTATTTGTTAAAGGCTCATTTTATGCCAAGTACTGTATTTGATCATATTTCTTCTTATCGGATCTTTACAATAATCCTGTGAAGTTGGCTCTGTTAGTATTCTCATTTTGGAGCTGGAGAAATTCAGGTCCAAGAGATTTAGCACTTGCCCAAAGCCACAAAGTCAGTAAGAAGAAGCAGAGCTCAGACTGAAACCTAGTCTGTCTGTCCATGGGGTACTGAGGCTCCAACATAACATGTGGGCCAAGGAGCAGAGCCAAGCACCTCTTAGGTGCATTTCTTAGCATCGGGCCTGGCACCTGTTCTCGGTGACACACAAGCTACTTCTTTGCCTCAGAGAGTAACAGCTTCTATGGTTCAACAGCACCAGAGTCCCACTGTTTTAGGTGGTTTCAGCTGGGTGGGGCAGTGTAGTCCCTGATTCTGAGCTGAGTGGCACAGAGTTCGTTGTACTTGGTTCTTGGAGAAACGCATGTTACCTTAATGGGTGATTTCTTCAGAAGAGTAAGATGAGGCCCTGCCACAACCTGGAAATTGCTCAGGGAGTCTGGGTGGCAAGGCTCAGAGCCATTTCTACTAGCTGGAAAACTGACATTCCAGGCCACTCAGAGCTTCCTGGGGACAAGTGTCAGGAAGTGCTTAGCTACATTGATCCTGGCTATTGTGCTGTGATTTCACAAGGCTGAAACCTTATCTTCCTTTCAAGATTCTGGGCAAGAGCTTGGTGAAGGCAAGGTGAAATTCTGGAGCTGAGTGGGTCTGGGGCAGGACATGGACTGGAAACACTTTGGTGTTTCATGCACTTTATGTAAACAGCCTTATTTATCCATGAGGGTATTTACGATTAAGGTGGGAAATCTTATTTTCATTTTACAGACGAGGACACAGAGGCTCAGATAAATCAAGTGACTTGGCTTAAGGTCACCAGCCCACATATGCCTGTGTTAGAATGTATATTCAGGTCTTCCAGACTCTTCCACTAGACCCTTCTCAGCATTACTGATGGCTGGCCCTCCAGGAGACCACCTGGCATCCTTCCCCACCCCCACCCCAGGGGAGGAGCTTTGGGTCTTTGCAGACATAGGCTCAGAGAGCTCCATTACTACCTTCACGGTTGGCGGGAGTGCATGTCATTGTGTTAGTCGGCCTGCTTGGCCTCCTGGAACACCCCCAGCAGCTACTTCTGTACCCTAATTTCAGTGTCTTGCCTCATGCTCAGGCTGCATGCCTCCTGCCTCTCTCACATGAGCCTTCCTTCCTGCTGCAGAGGCACATGATGCTGCAGGACTTGCTGGATCCCATGCACAGGACCTCGCTTGCCCAGCCAGGCATGGAGAGCTGTGGCCTGCAACTGCTCACAGACCTTCCGCCATGCTGGGTGGATATGGCTTCCCCAGGGCTGCCCTGGAAGTGTAGGTGAATTAATGTCCTATGGAGTGACTAATGAGAGAAAGCAGATGGGACCGATCTGAATGATAAATTCTCTATTTCTCAGGCTGATGGGCTATTCTGAGATGTGGTAATTCCAGACAGTCCCCTTGGAGAGGTCCATCATGCCCAGGCTATGTATTCCGATGGATGGTGGCCAGGGCAGCTGCCTGTATTTGCTTTCCCCATCCTCACTTCACACGTCTCATGCAGCAACACTCTGTACTTGCTTCCCCTCTTCCCATTCTTCACGTTCCTTTTTCCTTCAGTCTTATTTCCCTTAGATCACACTCCCTTGCTCTAATAAAGTGTTAGCATGCAACTTTTACCCAAAGTTCTGTTTTCTAGGTAACCTAGGCTAAGACAATAATAATAGTAATACTATTTTTTTTATCATGTATTGAGAATTTTCTGTGTGAGTTACATTATCTCACTGAATCACTGCACCATCCATATGAAGCAGGTATTATTACCACCATTTTTAAAATGAGAAAATGAAGTCTCAAAGATGTTAACCCATTTCCTGTCTGCCCCAAGAATACTCGCCAGCATGCTTGATGCTGCACCATTTACCCTGGGATAACTTGTGGATTGCGGTCTTAACTTTATACCAAAGCTTACCATGAAATATCTCGCTTCTATTATTTTCACTCACTCTAGTATATCAACTTTGGAAACCAAAGACAACATTCTATTAACGGCATTCTGTTTTTAGTAGTGGTCTTTCCATTTACGAAATACAGTAATTCCTGAGTGCTGAAAATGTCAAATCCTAGAAAACATATCATTCCTACACGTTTTATATATATATATATATATATATATATATATATATATATATACATACACATTCTAAATGGGAACATGCCCTTGGTCACATGGAATGTAAGCGGACAAAGTGAGGATTTAACTCAGCTCTTCTGTTCTTCCACTCCAGAACTTGAACTCTAAGACACCCTTGAATAAAGTTGCCTTTAACCTTGAGAAATAGCAAGAAAACCTCAGTCTCTACAAAAAGGCACCTTTAGGAGACTCCCAAGGATTCCCAGGAAGCCCAGGGAGACCCTCAGGTGAAAGCCCTTCCATACTTACGTTGTAAACGCGGGGTTGTATTTGGCACCTCGGTAGTAAGAGTACAGGTTGAACATCCCAATCATGAAGGCCACAAATACCATGATGAAAATGACCATGAACTTGAAGATATCTTTCACAGTTCTCCCTAGGGAGATCTGCAGGGGCCCAAAACTCTCGTTGGCTGGCAGGATGTATGCAATGCGAGAGAAGCTCAGCACGACGGCGATCGCATACAGCCCTTCTGATATGATCTGAGGGTCTGAAGGCCACCACTTGTCCCTGGCTAAAAGAAAACAATCTGGGTTACTTACTGGGGCACAGGATCTACTCTGGAAGAGAAACCAGTTAGACATCTTTAGAGGTCTCCAGCCGCATCATTTGCCATTCTTGCCCTTGTCCTTAAATTAATCCCAATACCCAGAAGTTGCCAGCTTCCCTCTTGGAATGTGTTGAACCATCTGCCTGGAACACTCTAATCTCACTTTGAAGTATGATTCATTCCTAATCCTCCTCCAAGATCCTGCTCAGGCGTCACCTCTTTCAGGAAGCCTTCTGTGATCCCGCCCTCTCCACACCACCATGGGCTGGGCAGGTTCCCAGTTTCTGTCTGTGCTCTCATGGTATCCTGTGCACCCCCCACGTCTTGGCACTTACCAGGCCACTTGCTGTTCTGTCTCTCTCATGAGTGTTTAGCTCCATGCTCAGGAGCTGTCACACTCACTGGGGAGGCAGCACGAGGAGAGAGAGGGGCAAGAGCATGGACTTGGAGTCAGACAGCCCTGAGGCTGAATGTGGTCCATGCACTTACTGGCCATAAGACTCTGAGAGACAACTATCTTTTGAGCTTTATTTCCGTCATCTCTAAATTATGGATAATATCTATTTCACGGGACTGTGGAGAGGATGAAATAAAATCATACATGTAAAGTGCTCAGCACAGGGTCTGGTACATAGCAAGTACTGATAAATATTTGTCACATGATTGAATAAGCTTTTAACCACAAGTTTACACCACAGGTCAGAACAAATGAGCTCACATGGGGACCAGGAATTGAAAGGATCTTGCCTGAGAAAATACCCTTGGGTTTTGCTTCCTAGGTACTGTGTGCGGGGATATTTGCTCCCTGATTATGCTAAGGCCCCCAAAGTGGTGACCAGTCAGGCAAATTTGTCACGACAGCCCTGTTCCAGGTAGGCAAGGGTCCTAGGACTGATCCTGAGCTAGGAAGGCTCTGCTTGTGGTCACTATGAACACAAGGGCCTGAACTGCCCAATGAGTATTTCTGCAGCAGAGCAAACCTGCAAAGTGTTCCTATTGCAGTTCTAATGGTACAAGGAGCAGCATCTATCATGAATCAGCTGTCTATTAGATGTCAGTGATTCTCAAGCAAGGGCAGCACTTCTCTCGTGGAAAATGTGTGGAGGTGTCTCTGGTTGTCGCAGTGACTGAACAGGAGTACTACTGGGATGCTAATGTCCTGCAATGCCCCAGACAGATTGTGCCATAAAAACTGTGCTGCTGGAAAAGCTAATAGGGGCCCATTGAGAAATGCGGAGTGAAACGTTAATTGAGAAACATTGAGAAACCTAAATTAGCACTTACACTTGCATTAGCTGTAATTTTCACAACAGCCCTGTAGAGTAGATATCATTATTGCCATTTTTAAGATTGGATTTAGGGTATGGGGTCCTTTTCAGAACCTGGTAAATGCAGATAGCAAGGATATTACATAGCAATTCTTGGCATTCCAAGGGAGATTGAAGAGGAAGGCTTTTACTCTTTATTTGCAAAACTAGACTCTGTTAAATAATTATAATAATAGAGAGCAGTAAGAAACCTTTAGTAAAGGAAGCCAGGCCACAAAGTTTCATGGAATGATTCTAAATTGCATTCGTAAATATAATAACATTATAGACTCTATGTTCTCATCAAGGTCATACCTCAAAAATCCATGAAAGACTAGTAAGCAGAATAAATTATGTGTTTTCCAATATATCTGTCATCTTTTATGGATAAATAACATATTTGAATAACATACAATAAGACATAACTTCTCCTGTTAAACAGAAGCCAAAAACGAGTTATTTTTTCTGCAGCCTCTAGCTTACCATCTTAAACCTCAGTCACAATAACAAGACACTCTTATAATCTACTCAGATAGATTTAGCTGTTGTCAGATCCTGGTGACCAGGTCAGGACTTTTATTGAAAAATATTATATTTGGACTGACTTGTAAAGAGTTGTGATGAGTGTAAAGTGAACAGCACTGTGATGATTTAGACAATGCTGTTTTCTTCTTAGAGCTATTTCCACGAGAAAAAATTGCTCTATCACAACCTGGAAAATTGGTATCTGCCTATTTGCTGTAGAGGTTGGAAGGAGCCACTGTCCAGCTGGCCACAAGAGGGCTCTCTTGCCCCGTAACTGGAGCACAAGTGAAGCCAGAAATCCGAAGGATTTCCAAGGGCACAGGGTGAACCACAAAAACAAGAGCAGTAATGTGCTATGCATTGGGTTGGGTGAGACCTTAATACAACCCAGAAAGCAACGGAAGTCAGAAGTGGACAATACTGCAGTCTGAATCATGGTATTAAGAAAAGTATGCAATGTAGTATCAATATTCTCTCATCTTTCCTTGATGAACCCTGAGCAAAACAGAGGGCACAATATCCAAGGTATTTTGCTTTAAGAAAGTCTGAATTTGCCAAACCCCAAAATGGCAGGGGGTGGGTGGATGGATGATTTGTAATACTACAAGACCCTCCATGGGGATTTCTCAGTGGGGATTTCTCTACCACATTTACATGTAACAATCTACGATGAAAATGGGCAGTTAACCAACTTTTGTGTTAAGTGAACAGTCCTCTGCAGATCATTGTTGTATTTGACCACAGAATCATTGTTTTATCTTACCACAAAGATTCTGTGGTCCCAGAGCCATCTGGCTTCATGTAACAGGGACATTCAACACTCAATCCCTTCAAGTTGTTGCAGCTGCCATTAACAAATGCCTACTAAGTGTCCGGCTGCTTTTTACTGTTAACAAGTATCTACCTTTCCTTCAACTTCAACATCTTTCTGTTTCAGTACAGAAATTAAAGTTTTTGAGCAAGAAATGACCCAAAAGGTAGTAGTAAGACATAACTTCTATTAAAATAAGTAAGCAGATAACTGCTACCATTAAATGGACAGTTACTATTTTCAGAGCAGAGTGCAAAGCACTTCACATATGCTATTTTATTCAACCCTCAAAGCAAACCCTTTTGACATAGATATTATTACCGCTGTTTTACATATGAGAAATGGAAGCTTAGAAAAGTTAAGTAAACAAGATCTCACAGTAAACTACCGAACTAGGGTTTGAATCCAGGTCTCTTCTACTCCAAAGCTTGGGTACATAATTTCTTTGCCATTCAGCATGATTTTCAAATCATGTCAGGCCAGGATTTCCTGCTATACAAGGCAATCCTGTATTTCTGGAAACGTTATAAGCCCTGCCATAAAAACTTGATTCTTCATGTTTAAAATAGGGACAAAAGAAGGACCCCTTTTTGCAGGGCTATTTGCAAGGATTAAAATTGTGTGTATAAAATGTCTACACAGTTTCTGGGATATAGTAAGTTCTCAATAAATATATATTATAACTGCTATTATTATTCCTAAAGCCTCAATCTACTATCTCAAACTATTAGGCCTTGTAGTTTGCAAGAATTAAGATATCTCCTAAGAATCTATCTTGCCGCGAAGCAATAACTGGGAAACCAGAATTTATTTTTGCACAAAGCACAGGGATGCAACATAGGAGGAAAATTCTTCCGCATATACGTATCCCTTTAGTGCTCCTGGATGCACATCAGAAACAAGACGTTTCCTAAAAACAAACAAGCTACAGAAATGTTCCCAAGGGCCTTTCAGAAACAAACTCATCCTTCACACAGAAAGATTCATTTCTCAAAGTCACTAATTCCACCTTCTATTCAGCTGGCTACACTTCCGGGACCAGGGCTTTTTTTCAGGTGGAGAGGGTGCTCTGCACTGACAGTGGAGCTGCCAAAGTCGGCCGCGTCACAAATCATGGGCCACATGATTACAAATTACATTACAAATTCACCAGCCACGGTGAAGCGCCAGGGCCATGTCCCAGAAGTGCCAGAATGGAGCAGGGGAAAGCACGCCTGCGACTCACCGTAGGTGAAGTAGGCTACTTCCGGCGGAAGCGAGACGTTGTGCAGCGTGTCATCCTGCACGTGCTGGTCCACGTACAGCTGTGCCTCGCTGGCCTTCAGGAAGGCCATGAAGCGTGCTGTGAAGGAGGCCACAAAGATGGACAGCATCCCGAAATCTAGCAGGTTCCAAAGGTGCAGCACGTACTCCCGCGGCCCCTCCTCCCAGATTTCCTTGCATTCAGACCAAATCATTCCTGCGGGAGAAGGAGACGGCCGGGCTCATTTTTCGGCTCTCTTGGCATTTGTGACCACCATGAGTTCATGGAGGGAAGCAGAGTATAACTGGAGCTGGGACCATCGATAGCCAGAGGCAGACAGAAACATGTCTTCAAAGACAGGTTTAGACTCAGGAGACCCTGAGACTTGGCCCCGCGCTTACAAACACACCGTCTCTGGAAGTGAGGAGAGAGTTCTCATTCATTGATAGATTTTTGGAGGGAATATAGGAGAAATGCAGTTGTAGACACTTATACACTTTAAGAGCTGGGAGTCCTTAAGGAATCAATCTGTCCTAAATTAAATATAGGGAAACTGAGGTCCAGGAATTGTAAAGGGCTTTCTGAAGGTCCCCCCACATCCTCAGATTCTACAGAAATTCCCCAAGAACCTAGAACTATGGTTTATTTTGGACATAGAACCCAGTTTTTTTTTTTTTAAGTCCCAGATTAGAATGCTTCTGTATTTTTGCGACATGAACATTAATTTGAGGTTATTAGATTTTTTCTTTTTCTTTTCTTTTCATTTTTTTTTTCTTTTTGAGATGGGTTCTCACTCTTGTTACCCAGGCTGGAGTGCAATGGTGTGATCTCAGCTCACTGCAACCTCTGCCTCCTGTGTTCAAGAGATTCTCCTACCTCAGCTTCTCGAGTTGCTGGGATTACATGCACACGCCACTATGCCCAGCTAATTTTTTGTATTTTTAGGAGAGACGGGGTTTCACTATGTTGGCCAGGCTGGTCTCGAACTCCTGATCTCAGACGATCCACCTGCCTCAGCCTCCCAAAGTGTTGGGATTACAGGCGGAGCCACCGGCGCCCTGCCATTAGATTTATGTTTACTCTTTCATAACTTATTGGATTTTAAAGACGTGTCCTCATTGTTACATATTCAACAATGTAGAAGTATATAAACAAAATATTACTAGTTCCCCCAGCCTTCCTCTAAGCCAGCAGCCCATTTGGCACCAGGGATGGATTTCATGGAAGACAATTTAACACAGGGTGGGACGGGAGTAGGGGTAAGGAGTGGGATAGTTTCCAGATGAAACAGTTCCACCTCAGATAATCAGCCATGAGATTCTCATAGGATGGCAACCCAGATCCCTCACATGCATAGTTCACAATAGGGTTCAGGCTCCTATGAGAATGTCATGCCACTGCTGATCTGACATGAGGCAGAGCTCAGGCAGTACTGTTGGCTTGCCTACCACTCAGTTCCTGCTGAGCAGCTCAGCTAACAAGCCACGGACTGGTACCAGTTGGTGGCCCAGGGGCTGGGGACCCCTGCTGTAAGCCATCTCTGTGAGGTGGCCTGAGCTAATAGTTGATGAGTATCCTTCTAGCCCTGCACTGTCCAATATCATAGCCACCAGTCACATGTGGATACTGAGCACTTGAAATGTGTCTAGTCCAGTTTGAGAGGTGTTGTAAGATGTACACCAGATTTCAAACACTTATTATGAAAAAAGAATGCAAGGCTGGACGCCGGTGGCTCATACGTGTAATGCCAGCACTTTGAGAGGCTGAGATCGGCGGACCATGAGGTCAAGAGATTGAGACCATCCTGGCCAACATGGTGAAACCCCGTCTCTACTAAAAATACAAAAATTAGCTGGGCATGGTGGCATGCACCTGTAGTCCCAGCTATTCAGGAGACTGGGGCAGGAGAATTGCTTGAACCCAGGAGGCAGAGGTTGCAGTGAGCAGAGATGGCACCACTGAACTCCAGCCTGGTGACCGGGTGAGACTTTGTCTCGGAAAAAAAAAAAGAATGTAAAGCATCTCATCAATAATATTTTGCATCAATTACATGTTGCAGTGATAATATTTTGGATATGATAGGTTAAGTAAACCATATTATTGATTAATTTCACCTATTTGTCTTTATAATATGGCTTTTAGAAAATTTAAAATTATCTATATGGCTTAAGGTTGTTGCTTGCACTATATTTCTATTGAATAATGCTGTTCAATACCTTTAGATTTACTGATTACTAAATAATTACTAATACTATTTAAATTATTTTAAACTACAGGCATAGGTTACTTTATTGCACTTGCTTTATTATGCTTCACAGATACTGTGGGGTTTTCTTTTCAAATTAAAGTTTTGAGTTTGTGGCAACCTTGTGTTGAGAAAGTCTATTGGTGCCATTTTTCCAATAACGTGCTCACTTTGTGTCTCTATGTCACATTTTGGTAATTCTCACCTTATTTCAAACCTTTTCTTTATTATATTCACTATGGTGATCTGTGATCAGTGATCTTTGATGTTATTATTGTAACTGTTTGGAGGTATCATGAAACACTCCCATATAAGACGGTGAACTTAATCAATAAACATTTTGTGTGTTCTGATTGCTCCACTGACCTGCTATTTCCCTGTCTGTCTCCCTCCCCTTGGGCCTCCCTATTCCCAGTATTTTAACAGTATTAGTATTAGGCTAATTAATAATCCTACAGTGGTTTCTAAGCTTTTAAATGAGAGGAAGTGTTGCACATTTCTCACTTTAAATCAAAAGCTAGAAATGATTAAGGTTAGTGAGGAAGATGTGTCAAAAGCTGAGATATGCCAAAAGCTAGGCCTCTTGTGCCAAACAGCTAAGTTCTGAATGCAAAGAACAAGTTACTGAAGGAATTTAAAAGTACTACTCCAGTGAATTCACAAGTGATTGATTAAACCAGCTACAGTGTTTCCTTAAGCCAATGCCTAAACCAGAGGAAGACCCTCACTCTTTTTAATTCTGTGAAGTGTGAGAGAGGTGAGGAAGCTGCCAAAGAAAAGTGTGAAGCTAGCAGAGGCTGGTTTATAAGGTTTAAGGAAAGAAGCCATTTCCATAACATAAAAGTATAAGATGAAGCACCAAGTGCCAATGTAGAAGCTGCAACAAGTTACCAGAGGATCTAGCTAAGATAATTGATAACAGTGGCTACAGTACCAAAGATTTTTAAATGTAGATTAAACAGCTTTATCTTGAAAGAAGATGCCATTTAGAACTTCCAGAGCTATAGAGTAGACATCAGTGCTTGGTTTCAAAGCTTCAGAGGACAGGCTGACTCTCATGTTAGGGATTAATGTAGCTGGTAACTTTAAGTTGAAGCCAATGTTCATGTACCATTCCAAAAATCCTAGTGCCCTTAAGAATGATGCTAAATCTTCTCTCTCTCTCTCTCTTTTTTTTTTTGTTTTTTTGAGATGGAGTCTCACTTTGTTGCCAGACTGGAGTGCAATGGCCCGATCTTGGTTGCCTACAACCTCCAGCACTGGGGTTCAAGTGATTCTCCTGCCTCAGCCTCCTGAGTAGATGGGACTACTGGCACATGCCACCATGCCCAGCTAATGCTTGTATTTTTAGTAGAGACAGGGTTTCACCATATTGGCCAGGATGGTCTTGATCTCTTGACCTCGTGATCCACGCACCTCAGCCTCCCAAAGTGCTGGGATTACAGGCATGAGCCACCACGTGTGGCTCAAATCTACTCTTCTTGTGCTCTATAAATGAAACAAAAAAGCCTGGATGACAGCATATATGTTTACAGCATGGTTTACTGAATATTTTAAGCCCACTGTTGAGACTTACTGCTCAGAAAAAAAATGTATTTCTTTCACAATATTACTGCTCATGGACAATGCACATGGTCACCCAAGAGCTCTGATTGAGATGTATAGGAGGTTAGCATTGTTCTGATGCTTGTTAATATAGTATCCATTCTGCAGCCCATGGATCAAGAAGTAATTTTAATTTTCATGTCTTATTATTTAACAAATATATTTCATAAGGTCATAGCTGCCCTAAATAATGATTCTTCTGGTGGATCTGGGCAAAGTAAATTGAAAACCTACTGGAAAGGATTTATTATTCTAGATGCTGTTAAGAACATTAGGGAGTCATGGGAGGAGGTCAGAATATCAGCATTAAGTGGAAGAAGTTGATTTCAACCCTCATGGATTACTTTGAGGGTTCAAGACTTGAGCAGAGAAAGTTACTGCAGATGTGATATGGAAATAAGAGAACGAGAACTAGAAGCAGAGCTTGAGATGTGACTAAATTCCTGCAATTTCAGGATAAAACTTCAATGGATGAGAAATTGTTTCTTATGGATGAGCAAACAAAATGGTTTCTTTAGACTCAAATGGTGAAGATGCTGTGAACATTGTTAAAATGATGACAAAGGATTTAGAATATCCTGTAAACTTAGTTGACAAAGCAGCAGCAAGCTTTGAGGGTATTGAGTTTAATTTTGAAAGAAGTTCTACTTTGGGTCAAATGCTATGAAACTGCATCGCATGCTACAGGGAGATCTTTAGTGAAAGGAATAGTTAATTGATGCAGCAAACTTCATTGTCTTATTTTAAGAAATTGCCACGGCCACTTTAACCTTCAACACTCACCCCTCTGATCAGTCAGTGGCGATCAACATTGATGCAAGACCCTCCAACAGCAAAAAGATTATGCCTTGTTGAAGGCTCAGATGACTATTCGCATTTTTTAGCAGTAGAGTAATTTTAAAATTTTGGTACGCACATTTTTTAAGACATGCTGCTATTGCTTAATAGACCACAGTATAGTCTAAATGTAACTTTTCTGTGCCCTGGGAAACCAAAAACTCCTGGGACTTTCTTTATTGTGATACTTGTTTTGTTGTGGTCTGGAACTGAACCTGCAGTATCTTTGAGGTATGCCTGTATTGAAATGTAACGATTCAGTTTCAATTTGAGGATCTACTATGTGCTAGGCACTGTCATATGTATATATGTATTATCTTAAATCTTTGCAACAACGCTATGAAGTACATTCTGTTACTATCCTATTTTTACAGCTGATGAAACAGCAGCACAGATGGTTGCAATGTGCCTTGCTAGAAAGCAGGAGATCTGGAATTTGAACCCAGAAGGTCTGCCCCTAGAGTTCATGTTCTTGACTGCTGTACTCTTCTGGCTCTCCAGGAAATAAAATTAGGTTCAAATCAGTTAATGTATAGAAAAGACTCTTGAACATTTTATGTCACTAGAGTCTTATAGCTTCTCAGACCTGGGACAGCTTTGATGTGGAACCATGCTACACTTAACCTGTATATTTAGAGGGATTCATGTGATAAAGGAATCACCAGCTGCTTGGTGAGTGAAACAGTTCCAGCTGTGACCATACAGTCCCTAGAGGCTAACACCAGTAGCCTCTCTTGGCAGTTCCTTGATCGTGTTCATCAGACATGATGGCCTGCTTTCCCTCCTGCCCCTCCCATTGTTCCCCCTCAGCTTTCTTTGCTGCTTTTCTAACTCTGCACAGTCCTCAAAGGCTGAAGCTTTCCAAGTTTGTCGCCATTCCCATTCTTCCGTCTGACCTCAGTGAGGTTAAGTTCATCTAGCCCTGAAACTTCATCCTTCATTTCCTTGCATATGTCTCACAGATGAATATCTTCCTACTTTTCCTTAAGAACTTCAAGCTGAATTCCCGTGATAGACAGAGACTGCTATTAGTGGGTTAGTGGATGTCTTGCCAGTACCAATATTACACCCTCAAGCTGGCGTCCCCATCCCTCCCACTCTCGCTGCGTCATACCCTTACCCAGTATTCCTACTCTTGCACCCCCGATTCTTCTGGCTGTCACTAGGATCACTGCAGTTCTGCAGATCCTCCTCTGGTGGATGTCAGATCCATCTTGCTCTTTTAGTCTTCAACTCTATTCTCTTAACTCAAAAAGTATGGGTCATATCATGGTCACTTCTCTCTTCAGATACCTGTGGTATTCCTTATAATACCAAGATAAAGTCCAGACTCCAAAGCTAGGCGGTCATACCTTCTTATGGTATCCCACAATTTTCATACACCCTATATTCTAGCGAAGCAGGCCCACCCTACAGTCCTCCAGCAGTTCCATGCCAACCATTCGCTTGTGTTTCCTCCTTTCTTTTTCCCGGACCTTAACCCGAGCACACTCACAGATGCCTACATAATACAATGATCTTTAAAGGTCCAGCTGCTGAAAAAGCCTGGAGCCATAGACGATGCTGGGAGCAGACAGTAATGGGGGCTCTGCCCTGGTCAGAGCCTGGCTAACTTGCTCAAAGGCCTGCATCTGGGCACATTTGAGTGATGAGCTGATCACCTTCACTTGTGTGGGACTATGCCCAGGGACTGTTTTAATCAGAAAATTTCCCTTTCTGTTGAAAATGGCCCATCAAATAAAAGGATTTGAAATGTTTTTCTAAGGAGAAAAGTAATTTGAGAGCAGCTGTTTGGAGAAGAATCATGGCATTGTTTAATGAAGATCTGCATGTTTGTATCGACTTGGAATCCCCACAATAGGAAATATTCAAAAAACGTTGCAGGTATGTTTACCCTGCAGTGGTAGGGCAGAACCACCCCCTGCCCCTGCTTCCTTTTTTTTTTGTTAACAAAGCTATGTCTCAGGTATACCCCATCAAAATTTTTGTGATAAGTCAGTGAAGTAATTTCTTAACACTGAAATGTGCTTTCCTCTGTGACTATGCAACAGGTATTTTTAAAATGGATTTTAAAAATCAATTTTTTAATGAGTATAAGAATAGCATTTGTTGCTTTCCTCTACCCCCAAATTAAAATTCCCAGTGTCTGAGTGGAACTGCTTTTAGCTTGGCGCTAGGAGAGTCACAGGCTGTAACTTAAGAGTGATTGGCTTTAATCCAGGAAGCCCTGGGTTCAAGTTCTAGATTGGCCACTAATCGGCAGTATGACTTTGGCTAAGTCCCTTGATTTGCTGTGGGTCTTAGATTCTATATTTGTGAAATGAATGAATTTGGGGTTTGGAGGTAACTTCAAGTACTAAAAGCTCTATGAATCTGAAATGCAAATTATTTTCAGAAAACTAACTTTTCTGACCCATATAGTAGCTTCTCGCTGGGCATTGTGAATCACTTCCTCCATGGTCAAATGCCTGCATGAGTCTTCTTAGATTTAAATATTAACTCACCCAGTGGAATTTAAATTATTTCAGGGCCATAAGTAAAAGTAACACAGGCCCAAGGGTCTGAGCAGCAGGAATGCTTAATGAAAAAGGAAATGTGTGAAATTAAGTATTTTAGGGAGTGAAATTAGGCCCCGTCCCTCCACAGTGCCAAGGGTAGTTCAGCATTTTATATCCAAGCTGAGCCCCGTGGTCTTCTGCCTTCAGCATGTTAATCAGAGTAGTGTTTAGAGCCCAGGGCTCAAGGGGTAAGGCTGTGGCCTACACTTGAGCCTCCTTCAGGCAAAATTCTCACTCAGGGATGCCTGGAGCCTTAGAGAACAAGGTCACTAATAATTAAGGAGGGTGCCTGGCAGCTGAACAGGCTGGGAAGTGCCAGGAAGCCTCAAGAGAAATGAGTAGCTTCTTATACGCAGGTTCTAAGTAATGTCCTGCAGGCTATGGAGATGGAGCTTGTCAGCTAAAAGGCAGTTCAGTCCTGTCCCTGCCTCAGATGGCATTCAGAAGGGCTCCCCCTTCAAAGTCCTGTGAGACTTAAGTATGCACATTCTTTAAATGGTCCTGGCCCCCAAGGGCTACTGTCCCAGGGCATTGCATCTGCCTCTCTGTTCTCTCAGGCCAACTTCTTACCTTTGGTCCCCAGTTTGAGTGTTCTGTGAACTCACAGGGGGGAGAGTATGCCTAGTAGCTCTGAACCCACAGGCCCTAACATCCAAACACTATCTCAATAGGAGGTCTTTTCCAACAAATGTGGGCCTCAGACACATTCAGGGTTCATTTGTTTTCCAGGCAAGGGGATGATATTAATAGATTCAAAAATTTCCTAACAAAGCACCTCCTCTTCTTCCTCCTCCTTTTTTCTAATTATGGTAGCCTCTAATTATTGAACACCTTCTAGGTGCCGGGCCCTTTGTAAGCACTTAATAAATGCTAAGGCTTCATAATAATCTGATAGATAGCTCCTATAATTATCCCCACTTTACAGATAAAGAAACTCACCTACGTAGGTGGCAAGTAAGTTGTCCAAAGTCACACAGGCAGCCCAGGAGCCTTGTGCTGTCTCCTGCCATGCCCTCCACTGGGAACAAGCTTCCTCTCACTGGCTAGGACTCATTCACCCAGGTAACTAACAGACATTGTTGAGCTCCTCTGTTGTGCCAGCCACCATTCAGAGAGGCAAAACCACCAAAGAGAAAGGGACACACTCACAAGCTCTTCTCCTATCTAGTATTTTAAATGTATTTTACTACCATGCCGGGCATTTACTCCTAGATGGAGAAATCACATGCACGATGGAGAGGCTTGCTGACCTCCAAGCCTCTGACGGCTTTCTGGGAACTACCAGCATGATGATCCTCAGCTGAGCATCTCTAGTGCTATAACCTCCAGTCAAAAAACTTATAAGCTTGTTATTCTTGCAGCTACCCTGGAATCACTGCTTATAACGCAAGCGACAAAGACAGGTTCCTATGGTAGGTGTATGTTAGAGATTCTCCAGGCTGGAAGGAGTGATGGTCACTGGTTCATTGAGTCCTCTCCTCATCTGATGGGTCTCTAGGATATACATGCCTGCCAGCAAATTCGTCCCTCCTTCCATAGCCTTGCCCCTCGCTTGGCTTCCTTGATATTATGTTCTCCTGGGTTTTATTTGCCTCTCTTGCTATGTCTTCTTAGTCTCCTTGTGGCTTTTACTTTCTCTGCCCATACCTTAAATATCCTGGAATAACAATCTAGAATTTTCTCATAATTCTGCTGATAACTGGGCAACATATGTGGAGGAAAGGAAGACTGTATTTCTAATTGGCTTGGCCTTCCTATAGAACTGTAAATCAGCAGAAGAACAACCTACATGCCCCATAGGATGAGGGTACTGGGAAGTAAGTTATTGTCAACACAAGTGGTCATTGAAAGAGGTGATCAGGAAAACCAGATGGCCATGTGGAGAGAGGGCTACAGGTAAACAGAAGATGAAAGGAGTCAGCTTTAAATTTGTGAGTACAGAAATATCAGTATGAATTGAGACAGGAGGAAACAAAGTAGAGCATACAGCATTGTCCGAGGCATTAATGCTTATGCAGAAAAGAGGGACTCGGAGGACGGTAAGGGTAGGAGGACTTGCCATTTTAAACAGCTTGGGTTGAAAGGCCTCACTTTGAGTAAAGATCTGAGGTGGTGAAGGACTGAGCCATCCAGATTCTGCAGGAAGAACTCTCCAGGCAGAGGGGACAGCCAGACCAAGGGTTCTAAGGCAGAAGCAGTGCAAGACAGGGAGACCAGGGGGCTGAAACAGAGTGAATGAGGTGGAAAGCAGTGGAAGAGGAGGTCATAGAGATGGGGTGGAGAGGTGAGAGCATTATAGGCCATTATAATGACACTGGCTGCCATTCTGAGGGAAATGGGAAGCCACTGGAGTCTTGATGCAAAGAATGAGAAGACTCAATTAGATTTTAAGTGGATCACTCTAACTCCTATGTTGAGACCAGACTGAGTCATGGGGTGGGAAGAGCAGCAGCAAGGAGACCTGGACAAGGTCATTCAGCCCTTTGTAGCCAAACTCTCCATTCCTGAAAGTACTTTGGAGTTGTTAAGGTCCTGAAGTTCTGTTTAACTCTAGAGTTGCCTCTGATAAAGAGGGAGTTATGGTTTGGGTATCTTTATAGTCAGTCTGTTCAAAGTATTTCCTTTATGAGTGTGATATGTCATGGGAGAAAAAAAACTGTGCTGTTGTGTTTCTAACTGATGCAAGGCCTGCCTGGCAGTGCCTAGGAGCAGAATTGCAAGTCTTCCTCAGCAGGGGCCAGATAATACCTCATATATCTCCATGTCTGAGCAGAGATCACATGCTGGGTCTCAGGGTGCACCAGCACAAAGACCCTTCTTATAAACACAGTGCTCAAATCTGCCTCTCAGGCTATTAGTATTTTTATAATAATTAAAGAGCTACAGACAGTACTTAGAACAAGATAACTTAATTCTACTTATAGCTGCTTCCCTAGTACCTGACACAGTGCCTGATATAATATAGTGTGTGTGTGTGTGTGTGTGTGTGTGTGTGTGTGTGTGTGGCCTAATAACTAAAACATATTTACTGAGTAAAAATTGAGAAAATAGAAAATATCAGAAAATAACTTGTGAATGCTCCCATTACTGCATCTCCCAATCCACCTGCACTGTGCTCCACCTTTAAGGTCAAGTCTGCTTCCACAATAAATCCCATTCCCTGTTGCCTGCTCAGGGACTTTGCTTCCAAAGCTGATGGTCAGATCCCCAGCCTCATGATACTTGACCCATCAGCAGCATTCAACATTGTCATCACTTTCTGGTTCTTGCCACAGATCCTTTGGCATCTGGGCCAGCACTCTCTTGGTTCTTCTCTTACTTTAGCCTTCTTTGCTGGATACTTCTCATCTTCCCATGCTTTAAACATTGTTGTGCTCTGGGGCTTGGTCCTTAGTTCTCTGCCCACATTCCTAGTTGCAATGATGTTACATAATTTACATGCACTGATATGTCCAAATTTATGTTTTCAGCCCCAATCTCCCCTCTGAACTTCAGGCATGTATATTCAGTTGCTACTTGGCATTTCCACATGAATGTCTAAATATGTGTCTCAACTAAAGTCTTGGTTTTCATCTCTGTTCCCTCTGCAAACTGCTCCCTGTTGGGTCTTTTCTCTCTTAGTAAGTGGCTTTCTAATATGCCATTGCTTGAACTAAACATCTGGAATTGTTCTTGACTGCTTTCTTTCTATCACATCCCATATACAATCCAATTGTAAGCATTATTGATTTTACCTTCAGAATGTAATCACAATCTACCACCTCCTCAAATCAGCCATTTCCTGTCAGAATTATTGCAGTGGCCTCCTAATCGGTCTCCTGGCTGTTGCTCTTATCCCACAATTATCTGTTCTCTACATAGCTGTCAGTGATCCTTTAAAAACTGAGGTCATATGATGTCACTTCTGTGCTGAAAACTCTCCAAAGGCTACCTCCTCTAACTTCATCTCTGCTTCTCTCCTCCTTATTTATCTGCATCAGCCACACTAGTCTCTTTGCTGTTCCTTGAACACGTCCAGCTTGCTCCTGAATCCAGACTTTAACACATACTATTCCTTTTGTCTGGAATGCTTTTCACCTTATCAGAATAGAGGGATAAGAGGGCATGTGCTGACCTGCGCAATTATGCTGATGAGGTGAAATTTGAACAGTGATTTGAAGGAAGAGTGAAGGAAAGAAGAAGTCATGTGGATATTTATTCAACCTACCTCTCTCAGTGAAAGAAATTTAGTTATTGGCTGGATATTTGAAGATACTAAGATATTATTAATTTCCTTTTAGGCTTGATAATGCTTTTTCTGGTTCTCTTTTAGAAAAAGTGTTCTGAGTTCTGTTACTAGCCAGGATGGAGTAACAAACAACAAATACAACAAAAACAAAAAGAACTATTTTTAGGCATTGGAAATAGGCAGCACTGAACTGTGATCCCTAAGTAAAGGGAAACAAGTGAGGCAAACCATATGACCACAAAGCCTTGTTTTCTGGAGGCACGTTACAGTCTGTAGTACATGGAGAGGGATCCCAGAAGCATAGCAGGCAGTCTCACTGAGTTGAAGAGACAGAATGGGGTTTTGGAAGCCTCAGGTGATTACAGTGTGGGGCAGAGCTCCAGAGAGAAGGGTACTATGCAAAAACAAGCAAGCAAAGAAACAAACCAAAACTAAGCAAACAAAAGATACCAGAAATTTAAATAGGGGTTCTTTTGAATGTTTGCTGAATACTAAGTCATGAATTCATAGAGTGAAACTCCACCAACAACTGCCAAGGAGCTGTAAGCCAAACAGTTTCCAGAGCTAGAATGGGGAGATACTTGAGCTCTGATCATCCAGAGTTGACACTCCTTGCTGATTATCCATGGCATTTAGTAGAGACCCCTGAAGTGTTTCTTTATAGTACAAAGATAAACAATCTTTACAGTAAGGCTTCTAAAGATCTACTATGAGAAAGCCTTACATGGATCAAACTGGTCTGCAAGTGACATAACAGCTTGTCAGAATAATGCCAAAAATTTAAGGAAGACAAAATCCAGATGCTCACAATCATAACATGCAGAGTGCCCATCACTCAACCCAAAATTACCAAGCATTTCAAGATGCAGGAAAAGGTCATCCATAATTAGGAGCAAGATTAGTCGATAGAAATCAGCCCAGGAATGACAGAGATGATAGAGTTAGGAGTCAAGATTTCAAAACAGTTGCTGTAAATATGTTCAAGGATTTAAAGGAAAATACAAATATGATGAGGAAGGAAATGGGAGATATAAAAGAGAGCTAAATAGGATTTCAAGAATTGAAAAAAAAATCTGAAATGAAAAACTCACTGATTGGGATTAAAATCACAAAAACCACAGGAAAAAAATATCAGCGACCATGAAGCACAGAAAGAAAAAAAGATTGCTAAAAGGAAAAAGAGACGTTACATTGCAGTGATATACACAACAATGTTAACAGATGAAATTTATGATAACTGGAGTTTGTTTCAAAATAATTCAAGGTTAGGGAGAAGGGAAGTGGGAGAAGTATAGATGGAACAAAGATTGGCCATAAATTGTTTATCATTGAAGATGAGAGATAGGTCCATGGAGTTCATTACGCTCTTCTCTTGTTTTTTGCATTTCATTAAAATTATTTGTAACAAAAAATTTGAAAACATTCTCTAGGTAAGAAAAAGTAATTACAGTTTTTCTTCTGGAAAGGGGCCAGTGAGAAATAAGTCCTTCCCTCTACAACGCTTCTGATATAACAGTCTTGAATTGTGCTCTGAGGGTCAGAAGCAGGGACTAAGCTATACAAGTTGGAGATCCTATAGCTAGAGACACATCCCTTTTATTGGAATAATGGTCTGACACCCAGGAAGAGAAATGTGAGGACTCAGGAGGAAGTCATTGTGCAAGAGGTTTCTCTAACAGTCACCAAATCTCTTCAAGGGAAAGTATGGTTGCATTACCAGAGTCTTCTACCTGGGGTCCAGGTGGGAAAATGGGGTGGATGGGTGATTGGTGCTATAAATACTTTAAATTTTATTCATAAACCCAAGATGAGAGATTTTTTTCTAAGCGCCTAGTGTTAAAATGCTTAGTTTAGTTAAACAATAGGGTATGTACTAGGGAGAACTGGGACAGATTCTGAATTGTGAAGATAAGGCCACAGAACTCACTCTGTAACAGACTTTAATGTCCTTTCCCAACCTTAGTGCCAGTGACTTCACTAAATGAGCCTTTGGTCACAGGGTTGCTGGTTTTATAAAGTCCCTGGGAAGCCTGGTGGGCTGTCCTTCCTCTGCCCTTTGGATGAAACCATTTGTCTCATCTTCTTCCACTTATTTAGAGACCCAACTTACAGACCATTTTTCCAACTGGTCTCAGTGTGGGCATCCATAGGACGGCCTGTAGTGGTTCTACTCTTGTAGCACTTTTGGGCTCTATTATTTAATTAGCATAGGCCATACGTTAGGTTATCCTTTCAAGTATTTGTTCTATTGTGATTTTGTTGATTGATGGCACAGGCTCCTTGAATACATTTTGACTCATTGTTTGTGAATATAAACAATGAAAATTATACCGATATTAAATTTCTGTCCAGAAAGCAAAATCTGAAGTGAACACCATTAAGCCAGCTGAATTACTTGGTCAAATCTTGATACTGCATTAATTATTTGTCTTTTTAATCTTCTGTTTTACTTAAAATATTCCAATCAAATTCACATATTTTTGATGTAACTCTTAAAATTTATTGATAAGGTTTATATACAGAATCACTGATTATGGTTTTCGCAATATGTAATTTTTTCCTACTAAGACTGATTTTTTTTTTTAACCAACCGATTTTGCAGTTTTCAGTGTTAGAAAAATCAATAACACATTTTGCCACATTCAATTTTAGCCACTGCCAGTTTTATTTTATTTTGCTTATTCCTTCTAGTAATGGTTCTCATAAATTGGGTAAAAGACAGATAGCCCTTCTTAGTTAATCAATGAGGAAATTGGGAACAATTTCCTTGGCAGCTTCAGTGGCAGGCCTTGGCAGCACAAAATATCTCTACAAGAGGAATTTCATAGCCTTTTAGTACACTCATTTATACAAATAATAAGAAAATGTTACTCTCCAAAATTTTTAAATGTATATTTATCATCACAATTCTACTATATTCCAGTATTCAGTGACAGCAGAAATACCTTTTAAGCTGTGCAATTTTATGCCCTTTTTTAGAATCTGAACTTATTTTCTTAAGCCTTCTGGTGGACTATATTTAAATGATCAAAATAGTATGTTTCCTCATGAGACTACTTTCAATACATGTGTAATGAATGTTAAATACATGTACTTAAAAAATTTCACCCCCCCTACCCACCGCCTCAAATGTTTCCTTTCAAAATTAAAATTTGTATTACAGGTCTGTGCATCTTAAATACAGAAATTGACTATGACTTTTTTTTTTGGTCATCCACTCACCATTTTGTCTGGCAAGAGTATACTGAAGAGGAGAGGGAGAAGTTCAGAAATCAGAGTTTAATAACGTCCTACTGTAATTAGTAAGGAGAGAATAAAAATCGAGTGACTTACTTACCTAAGACCCACTTCATAATGAGCATTTCTGTCCAGGAGAACTGTGTGGTTTTCACTCTGAAGATTTGTTTCGGGTAGTCTGTGAAGGTTTCATTTGGGAGGGTTTTAACACCTTCAAATCGGTCAGATGCATTCACAACTAATAGTCCCAAGAAGATGGTAAAGGAAACTGCATGAGCTACAAACTTCATAAAAGGGCTCCTCAGGGTTCGTCCTAGCTGGAAAGAAAACGTGTGCAAGACATGTTAAACTGGTTCTAGGTGGATGCAGTTCTCTCTTTAAAGCATTGTTTCATCAAAGTTTAACCAGAGAATCCTTCATTTTGGACAGAAACTGCTAACTGAACCCAGACAATATTTTTTCTTGAACTTTTATGTGATTTTTGCAATTTTTAATTTTTTCCTACTAAGACTGATTTTTTTTTTAACCAACCTATTTTGCAGTTTTCAGTTTATGTGACATGCTGCTGGACCAACTTATTTGGTCAATATTTTCCTGTTTAGAAGACTTAGTGGGAGGGGCTAAGAGAAACTGATAGAAGACATCTGACATAATCATCATGTTACATCTGATTGCACTGATACCTCCAACTGAGCGGATATGAAGAAATAATGTCTACATAAAGTTCACAATTTTTAAAAAATACACTTTGAGTATGCTCAGTTTTTGTTTTATCTACTTACTTGGGTTTCATTCTTATAGTATT
The DNA here is from genome assembly GCF_001604975.1 of Cebus imitator. Taxonomy (NCBI): domain Eukaryota; kingdom Metazoa; phylum Chordata; class Mammalia; order Primates; family Cebidae; genus Cebus; species Cebus imitator. Next base: position 2,727,628 of record NW_016107589.1, on the reverse strand, counting down.
TGTTCTCGACCTTTCTTGTATGTTGATACATTTATTTAAAGCTATAAATTTCTCACTAGGTACTGCTTTAGCTGCCTTCTCCTAAATTTTCATTGACATTCAGTTTACATATTTTATAAATTACATTTTGATTTCATTTTTAACTCCAGGATTATTTAGTTTCCAGACATAGAGGAATTTTTTCTCCCTGCTTTAAAAAATTTGTATTTTATTGCAGCATCTTTCCAGAACATAGTCTCTATGATTGTATTCTAAAATTCATTAAAGTTTTCCTTTGGGCCTAGTGCCTGAAATGTCACAAGCTGGAAATGGTCCAAAAGATGCCCTATTAGGGAGCAAATACTAGTCACATCTTCTCTGTCTCATGGCATCCCATCCAAAGGCCACTTGGATTTTTGAGATTGAATTGGGGGCTGCACATTGAGTCCTTGCCAACCTCCTGTTAATGAACTCAGTGGGGACTCTTCTCAGCACATTGCCCTCATCTAAGCACCAACCCCTACCCCTCATCCAGGCATGATAAAAAGACAAGAGCAAAGAGGAACATCTTTTCTGAAGCTCAGTTCCTTTTCCAGGGTAGATATTAAATTACAACCAGTGACTGACTATTGACATTCACATTCTGCCTCATTCAGGAGTCCTAGTGTAAAATGTTACCTAAGAGATAGTCTATTGGTACAACAGAAGATCAATTACAGGGATTTCTCTAAGTAGAGTTTTTCTGATTGTGACTATGTTCAATATAACATTTATAAATCAGATGGCTTGATAATGTTCTTTTAATGTGCTTCAGTATGTTAATCATCCCCTTTAATTATTGTAGTTATTAGCATAACATTATTATGATTCTGATGCTATAGAATCCATTTATTGAAATAAAGTGCTAGTTTTTATCTTTTTAAAAATCTAGATTTAAAAAAAATACAAATATTGGGAATCCCTGCTTGTGTTAGAATTCACCTGCATATTATCATATGACACTAGGAATAACTTCAGAAATGTAAAGAGATGTTTATCTGACAATAGGCCCACAAATATTTTACAATAACATTTCTGAATAATGTTTAAGGACTATAGATTATTTCTGGCAATAACTAGTTTTAGAATGCAGAGATTAAATGTAAGGACAAATAAAACATGTTATATAAATTCAGAAAAAAACTGCATTAAACCATGTCTCTTTTTTATTTACATGATGTTAAATAACTACTTTGAAGTTTTTGACATTTTAGCAAATGGTGTTAGCATCTTGGAGTCCCATTTCTCAACCAGGACCTTGGGATGTTTTGGTGTATCCAGGAGACAGCCTTAGGTAGCCATCACATTGTTTCTTGTCACTGTGTCCTGACTGAGCTGGTGATGAGAGGTGAGGGGAGATGGAGAATGACTGCAGGGAGGAGAGTAGAGTGTGAGGAGAGGGGAGACTGAAGAGATGGCAGGGGATACCAGGTCTTGTGTATCCCAGTAAGGTTTCAAGAATGTCAGAAAAAGCTGGGGAACTCTGAGAGAAACACAACTCTTAAGGGGGTCCATTTCCCCATCCTTTATCTGTGGGCTTTACCTAATATCTTCAACGACCATTTGGATGCATCTTCTTACCCAGGTGAGGCACTTGACTGCTGGAATTTGTATGTAGCTGCACCCAAGCTGGCTTTGGGTTTCCCCAGAAGACCTGGTTTAAGGAATTTAATGTTCTCTTTGTTACCTCCTTCAAGCTGTTATCTTTTAGAAGAAGATGAATCTGCAAAAATTATTTGTTTACTATAAACCATAATAAAAAGTCCTGATAATGACTTTGGGTGATTTCATGGAAAGTTACCCTGGGCTCAGTTCCCACTTGATCTAGGTCATAGGGAGGAAAGTGAGCTTAGGAATTGATGTTCTTTTCCTATACTTCTGGGTTTGAATGCATCTTTTTATCTGGTAAAACTTTGATAAAGGTCAAATGAGATCCAGTCATTTCAATGTTTTTTCTTTTTCTTTATTTGTAAAATTCCCTATTTGACTCACACAGATAATTTTTGAACTAAATTACCTTTGGGGAAAATTTTCTCCATTTGCAAGGCCGCCAGATGAGCCAAAAGAGAGGAGAAAAGTCAACCAATATATGCCAGCAGCTCTTGGCTACAGAATCATTAAAACTGGGTCAGGTACCAGCTTTAGGTGTAAAAAGAGATGAAGATGTGGGCCTTAGCCCACTGTGCCTGGAGTGTAGAACTGAGGAGCCCCAAAATGTGGGCTAAAGCAGCTTAGTCTTTACTAGGATGTATAAGCCGAGAACATGCCAGGGAATTTTGTAGAATTGAAGTCTCTGGCTCACCCCAGGCTTCCTGGCCAGTGTTCTTTGGCTCTGAGAAATATATTAATGTCAAAGCAACTGAATAGTGCTCCTGAATTGGCTCCAAACAATTTGCATTCATGGACCCTTGGGGTGGGCACCTGTGTTTACTAGTCAGCACCAACTCTGTGTTTCGTGCCAGTGGGCTCTTAGCCCTCACAAGTGTAAGCACCTACATGGGACCTGGATATATGAGTCCCACATCCCAACAATGTAGGCCTGTGGCTGTGATTGTGGTAGATCACTCAAGAGAATATTTCCAGCATCTTCCTCATCTTTTGTGACAGAGTCTCTTTCACCAAATGCCACCCTCACTTTCCACTGGGTGCCATGATCTTAAGCAAAGGCCTAGTTTACAAGTTAGAAACTGAGTGAAGGCAAACTTGGATGAATCATTCCCAAAAGAAACATGCACAACTTTGAGGCTGGGTGATTCTCAAATGTTAGCAAAGTCCTGGTTAAGTTAGAGGTGGATTCCTCAAGATGCTTTCCACGAAACCCTTATCAAAATGTCTAACTTAGGGCTCAGGAATTTTCTCATTTATGATGGGGTGGGACAGGGGTGGTGTTTACTGGGTGCCTCTAATCAGTGTTCTCACATTACAATGTGAATTTACACATTTCTCCGCACATTACAATGTGAATCCACACTTTGTCTTGGGGGCTGAAGAGGGATTTACAAAGTAGGACTCTAATGAAAGAAAAGGAAGGGACAGAGTTTGTCATCTGGTGATTTTTGACTTCTTTCTAAAAAGTCCTACCAACTCTTAGGATCTGAATCAAGTCCATTTCAGATGGTCAGTTAGCAGCTAAGATGTTTATGTTAGGCGTTGAAGGTTGTAATGGTGCTAGTGTAACTAAAGGGGTGTGTGTGTGTGTGTGTGTGTGCACGTGTGCACGCACTTGGGCCTGTGCAGTTGCATGCAGTGGTTAAGGGCAGCTCTCTGGAGCAGAGACTCTAGGTTTAAACCACAGCTTCATATATATATATATATATATTTTTTTTAAACAAGTTATTTAATCCCTTAGTGTTTCAGTTTCTTCTTCTATAAAATGGTGATGAAAATAGTGCCAACTGCATAGGGTCAATGTAAGCAATGAATTATTTCATACACACAAAGCAGTTAGAAGAGTGCCTGGTGTATGGGAAGTACTCAACATACGGCACTGGAGGGTCTCAGGCCATTCTGCTAAGGGGAATCTTAAAAGAAACTTGACACAAAGGTGGACCCACACAGAGTCCTTATGTATTTATGCCACAAGCCTGTTTGGGATATCTCTTACAGATAGCCTGTTGCACTGTCTGTGTGCAACATGATGCTGGGCACTGGAGGTGATAGACATAAAACAAGCTTTAAGAGTGGGTTCTTCCCTTCAAAGTTGCTGATGTTCTAGTGTGGAGAGACACAGGCTATAAAAACTGTGGTAGGAAATAGATGGAGAGATGGGGAGAAATGTTGCAGGGCTCAGTCTGGGCTAAGTTTGATCAGCTTCCGGCAGCCTTTAATCCTATCTCAGCAGGGTGACAGGTGCTGGACTAGCCTTTTGGACTTGGGGACAGAAGCATTGGTGACATAAGAACACCGATGTTGTATTTCCGGACACAGATTTCCTCTCCATGGCTATGCTTCAAAAATTGTGTTGTGATTTTCTTTAATCGTGTGTAGCTCTCTGGTAGAGACAAATGTGAGGAAACAGAGGTCTCTGGAGGTGCTGTCCTCTCATGGTTGGCCCCTGAACTACATGGTTTGAGGAAACCTTTCAAACCATTTCAGCTTTGGTAAGGCAAAGCAGAAATCTTCCAAAGCTGTTCACTCACTCATGCCTTCCTTACTAGATATTCATGTTTAGGATGGCGGAGAGGGGGTAACAACTTTATATGTCTCCAAGCAAGGATTATGGCAGTAAGGACTGATAGATTGCACACTACAAGGACCTAAGGTTAGATTCTAAAGTTGTTTATAGTTCCTCCTGCCTGAGTCTTGGGGCAAATTTTGAGGATAATTGAACAGTTACGGTTAATAGATAACAGATGAGGTCAGCTTCTCCTTCCCTCTTATAATTAGAACTGGTGTAGTTCCTTAGTATTTTCATGGAGCTGCCTTCTACCACGCTCCACCTGCTATAGAGATAGTGTTTGATCCTTTGAGGCTGACTGCTATTCTTTTGGCTCTGAGATCTTAACAGACAAACAATCTAAATTACAAATCAGAACAGAATAGCAAAGGATGAAAACAGCCTAGGCAGCCATAAAGACCCTTTGACATTGGAGCCCTTGTTGAGAGGATAGAGAACTCTCTAGGTCAACATAGATCTAACTGCCATGCATCCATGGGGATTAGAACTCACTGGTTTCCCAGTGGGCTGCCGGAACTCAACTATGTTGGTGATGACAATGAAAAATGAAAACAGAATAACTGTTCTTTCCCTTGACCCAGATAAACCTGTGTGCAGGCTTCAGGCCTGCATTTATCATTATATGTAGCCATCTGTGACTCACTTATCCTCTTTAACCAACATATTGGTAAGCTGAACTTCTGCTGACACCTTTAGCCTTGTAATTTCCTTATTTAACTGTTTTTCTTAGGGACCCTCAGAAACTTAATATGAAAATAGAACCCACAGCCTTGATAATTCAATAGGAAAGAAATGATGCAGTCATTATGACTGGCTAATCAAGTAATTGTGATGTTCCTGATAGTCCCTAAATTAGGGCAGCAACTATTAGAAAGTAAGTGCACCATTGGACTGGAAACAGAAATCTCAACGTTTTCTAGATGTTGATGGACATTAGTTAGCTGATGAGGTTTGCAAGTCACATTTTATGAATACTTTTATAAAATAATATCAAGGTCTAATTTTTTAGAAAGAGATGTAATAATGTTATTAGAACATGAGATCTCTGAAATGACATTGTCTTTTTCCTGGAATTACAAATATAGACAGATATAAAGGCTGTGACACCTCAGGAGGAGGCCTGCCAGCTCATTAGCAGACTTTGCCATTGCCTTCCTCTTGGGAAGACATGGTTTTTCTGGGCATCAGGAACCCTTAGAGGGGCTGGTTTTGTCACATGGCAGATGCGGCCTCTCTGTAATACCCAGTAATATCTCTGCCAAAGTTGAAAAGATTTCTTTCTAAATGGTGAAAGGAAAGACTAAAAATATCTTCACTGTTTTATCTGTCTTTTGGCTGCTTCAGAGCAAGTTCGACAGCTCTTTAATGAGGGAATCTTTGCTTGTAATAAGCAGTGCCACCAAGAGTCATCTCACGCCACAGACTTAGTTATCGACGTGCCGTCTACTGCAGTGAGCTCAGACTTAGAATCTAGAAAGTGCACAGAAGTGACAAATGGCTTAAGGATCAGCTCATGTTTATCTTGAGTTTTTTGGTTTTTTTTTTTTTTTTTTTTTTTTTTTTTTTTTTTTTTTTTTTTTTTTTTTTTTTTTTTTTTAGGTCTTATTGGAACTTCTGGGAGTACCAAATGCCAATCATACAAGTATCTGAACAGAGGTGAGAAAGCCCCTGTTATGGGCCAAACTTTCTTGCAACCGTTTCTTCCAGAGTGTCCCAGAAGACTGCCATAGGTCTGACCCCTACGTCCTAGGTGCTTTTAGCTTCCTGGATTACTAGGCCCAAGAAATTCTGGAAATCCCTCTCTGCAACCACACACTTTTAAATGGGATCACATCTGCATATATACCAAGATTCTTCTTAGAGCCACCAGGAATCTAAACACTTTTGTCAGCTGCTAGCACGTCATCTCTTTCTGAATCTTCCCAGGCCACCAGGCAGTCAGAGGCAAGCCGATTTGCTCCTGCTGGCTAGTCCCGGGTTCCTGGAAGCTGTCACATTTAGCTTTGCAGCAAAAGTGAGGATTGGCAGCACTTTCTCCACAAAGCTGCTGTTATTTTAATTATTGAACAGCCTAGAATTTGTTCTGGGGCTCAGAGAGAGTGAAGGTAAGTGTCCCTATTCACTGGGGCTCTGGGTGAAAGCAACTTACAGTACAGACTAGATAATTCCAGCATCAAAACATGTGCCTTAAACTCATGACCAGCTTCAAGCCATCTTTAAGACTGATTAGTTTTTTTCACCCACTGTGTTTTTTCAGCTCATAATGAAGGACAGAAAAAAATCGCCTTTGCCTACATATATATTATTTGTGAAATTCTGATCTGAAGGTACCTGGCATGATAGATTGCCATAGAAACAAAATCCTCAATAGAGGTAAGTTTGCATACTATAGAAGTTCAGTAAGAGGGCTTCCATTTTTAATACTAGTCTCCAGAAGAAGGATTTGGGGGCTTGACCTTTCTCTGTGACCCTGCACCTACTCTGAGGCAGTCAGTTCATTGCCTGTCTGGTTAGGTGGCCTCACCAGCAGCCCCGAAGTCTCAGAGCTGTCATTCTGATATGAGTTACTTCTAAGTGGAGTTGACAAAAGGGTCGATTCACTGGTGACACTTTTATTAACCGTATTAGCTGATCAAATTGCCTGTGGAACTAATCTCCCTGTAGTCATATTTCTTCTACTGAATGTTGATTACCTAAGTTTAATTCCTTGTTAAATATATCACTAGGTAAACGCTGCTTTGGAACCTTTAGTGACAATCTTAAACCCATGAAACATATTTCAAAATTTCTGCATGCTTTGGGCTTATAGGCACTGACTCTTCACTGAAGCTGGAGTGCTGGTGCTTTCCGTGGCTTTGACCCACATGACTGGGATGTGGGGATGATGGGGTGGGCAGTGGGGCAGGTTGGCACCTGCAGGTTCCACTCTTTCCATCACTGGTGGGCACTGGACACTCCCCCCCACAGGGAAAGAACACACCTTGTGATCTCTTCTCTTTCTTTTGCCTTTTTCCTTCTTGCAACCTCAATAGCTGCCCATGTGAGCCAGAACCTCATCAAAGGGGCCAGGAAAACTAGGAAGATGTTGCCATGGGTCTGCAGTGCCCCAACATGAGCTGGGTTTGACTCCCAGCCTACTAGTCATTTCTCTTTTCTGAACCTACTTCATGAAGCATACATGTCATAATGTAATTGAGGCTATGAAATGAGATATTCCATGAAAAGGGCTTAGAGAAGAGAAGCTATTCAAATGTTGGCTATCACTATTACCATGATTATAATTATTATACTGTGGGCTTGGAGGACATGCTTAGGACATTGCATAATTAGAAGGAGAAAAGTGTCTTTATTCTCAATTCTGTTATTAATCCTTTCAAATTATGCCTCGCTTTGGGAAAAAAAAAGATTTGAAAAAGCATCTCTTAATATTTTTCCTTTTATGGGGTTTCCTACTTTCACTGGGTATCTCAGGAATATTTTCTTTAAATATGGGAAAAGATCAGCTACTGATTTGAACAAAATGGACTTCAGATCATGCTAAGAAGAGAGAAGAAATAACCGCAAACGACATGCACCTTACACAGTCTGTACCTTGCTGCACGGAGCAATCCAATAGGCTATGGCGAGAAAAGGGAGGCCTATGGAGACTCCAAAGACAGCCAGGAATTTCACAGCGATAGACTGTTGACGTAAGCCTGAGAGATTTTCATACCACATGGTAAGCAATTGCTGTTGACAGTTAGGATGAGCAACGAACTGTAAAAACAAAACAAAAACAAAAACAAAACGCAAACAGGAAAATGGCATTGATAGCACTTGAACAGTATATAACCTAGGAGTAGCTGGGGGCTGAAATGTCCACTGGTGGGTGGTTGAGGTACTTGCAGTGGGTGGGGGTGAGGGGTAGGAAGGAGGCCTTCTGACGTGGGGATGCTGGGGAGCTTTGTGCTGTGGCCAGAGTCTTTGCAAGACTGGCTGAATTCACACTTTGCAAATTGGGCCTAGAAAAGTCTCAGGCACAGAAATGAAAGTCAGCTTTTGGGTACATGCTTGTCCTCAATTCAGGGTGTTCAACTGATCGAGGGAGACTTATCTCTGGGCAGAATTCACTTGGGAAGGAACACAGAGGAATGGATGGAGCACGAATGGGGTTTTGGAGTCAGACATGGGTGTGAATTTTATTCTACCCCCTACTAGTTGGGTGACCTTAGGACAGCTATTTAACGTCTCTGAGCTTTAATATTCTTATCTGTAAAACAGAGCTTATCACATTGTCTTGGAGGATTAAACGGTATTATAAAAAGAAAAAAATCCTCTCTTTTCCTATGAAATCTAAGGAAAAATGCTTGCAGTGTTTCCAGAGGATGTGTTAAAACTCCAGTATTTTCTCACTGGATCCCAGGGGT
>NW_016107589.1:2702440-2718965 GCF_001604975.1 Cebus imitator | reverse complement strand
TGTGTGTGTGTGTGTGTGCGTGCGTGCGTGCGTGCGTGTGTGTGTGTGTGTGTGTGTGTCATGATGGAGCATGGCCACACTGGATCCTCACGCAGTAGCTTCCTTCGGGGACATCATGCACCCTTCTCACCACCACTTCTCTCTCTTGGAACTGTCCTGCCCTAATGCCTGGGTGACAAGACAGACCTCTTGTGGCCGTTTCCTACTGTGTGGCCATGTCCTGCCCTCACCCCTGGATACAGCTTATTGGATTAGGAGTGGAACCCTGACCTAAACTGGGCCCATTCCGTTTTCTCTCCTGGGTGTTTGGGACTATGTTGCGAAGGGAAGTCTATTTATTTTGTAGTGAATTAACATGTAATCTTGGACGATCTGGGCAGCTATCTTCCACTTTGCTGACTAAGTAGCAAAACAAGTCTGTTGGAAACAGAAAGGGAATGATGTGCAGAAAGAGGCTGAGCCAGTGCTTGACCTCTCTGGGCCCAGGCCCACTCTGCCTGTGTGGTCTATGAGACACTTTTGTGTTCATAGACAAAATCTCTTGTTTTCTGCTTGATCCAGCACGCTGGCTATAGTCATTGCAACCAGAACGTCCCTTTTCTGCAAATAGTCGTTGCTGTTTGGCCATTTGTTTAATTGACTCAGGGTCAACAGGAAACTAGTAATAGGCAATATTTAAGCAAAGTTTATGGGATTAAAATTTACATTTGAAAAAAATATATACTTGTTAGCTTATTGTTTCCCCGTGACAGGAGGAAGCCATTGTTTGCTTTTGACTGGTCTGCCCTTTGGCCCCACTCAGGACACCCATGTGCTGCCAGAGTATGGCTGGGCACCATGGACTGGAGACAATGGACCGGGCATTTTTCAAAGGGATGACTTAACTGAGTACCTGGACCATCATGTGCTGATTTCATGCCATTTGCCTCACTGAGCATTAAGGGGACATATACAACAATTCCTGGGAAATGCGAAACATTCCCTTTTCATTGCAAGAACAATGCATATAGAGCATTTTAAAACTCACAATGTAAATGACGACATGTTGTTTCCCATTTCTGTGAACTCACAGTAGCAGCCAAATGATCTTCGAGGACACTGTCAAAGGTTTACTTGACCCTACAGCCCCTGACAATACCATTACTTGAATATAGGATGCAAATGAAGATTTTTTGGTAGCATTTCTTGCTTTTCTTTGTGGCATTACTGCTATTTTTTCTCTCCAAGAATAGCAATGGATTATCCTTAACCCAGGGAGAAGCCCCCAGGCTGCAGGTCGTAAGACAGCCTGGGCCCCTTCTGGCTCACAAAGCAGAGGAGCAAGCAACGGGAGGTCGTGCAGACATTTCTGTAATTCTCAGGGTCTAGTCATGGCACAGTCTGAGGGAGTGGTGGGTAAGCATGGGGTGCAGGCATTTTTGTTTTTCAACTACCAGCCTTCTGTGGATACTGAAATGGCCCTGCTTTGCAGAAAGAAACTCACAGTCTGATTAGAAGATAACATATGCTGTGAAATAGAAGATGAGTACTTGACTCACTCTATGGCTCCACGCACTACAGCTGCCTGGGAAGGACACCTGTTGCAATTCCCATCTTCCTCCCCTCCCCTCCCCTCCCCTCCCCCTTTTTAATTTAATTTTATTTTTTTGAGATGGAGTCTCACTCTGTAGCCCAGGCTAGAGTGCAGTGACACAATCTCGGCTCACTGAGACCTCCGCCTGGGTTCAAGCAATTCTCTGCCTCAGCCTCCTGAGTAGCTGGGATTACAGATGCCCACCACCACACCCAGCTAATTTTTGTATTTTTAATTGAGATGGGGTTTCACCATCTTGGCCAGGTTGGTCTTGAACTCCTGACGTCGTGATCCACCTGCCTTGGCCTCCCAAAGTGCTGGGACTACAGGCGTGAGCCACTGTGCCTGGCCCAATTCCCATCATCTGCTCCTTGTCTCTATCTGGGAGAGCCTGTCCCATGCTTCTGCTGCTGCATCTTGACAGACAAGTTAGCACCACAGATTGGTCAGAGGGCCAGAAGGGCAGAAGCTCTGAGAAAGAACACAGTGGAGACCATTCCCTATTCTCTCTTGCTTGCCTCAGAGAAGACAGTGGTCCCAGCCAAAACAGAGGGTTCTCTTGGGGCTCTGTCTTCTTCTGATTAGATCTTTGCTAATTTCCACAGCTGCATTTATTGCCTTATAATAAAGCAACCTAGCTTCAGACATGCTATTTATTTGTAGATAGATTTTATGATGTAATAAGATAACAGCAGTGGGAAGCTGAAGCCCAAATTGGTGTTTACCTTTCTCTGGGTACCTTTCTGTACTTGTGGCAGCCCTTCGAAGACAATTCAGTGTGTATCAAAAGATTTTTTCCCCCTGTGATTTTGAAGCATGAAAAAATATCATCCCTGACCCAAGGAAGATGAGAGTAGCAAATGAAAGACACCAACAGGACACAGAGAAAACTCTACCCAAAAGAGCACACAGCTAAAGAACAAAGGCAGAAAGAACTCAGGTGTGACCAGGATTTTCAAAAGCAGGATCAGAGAGGAACTGATGGAAGAAAAGCTTATAGCTAGAATAGAATAGGAACTCAGAAAATTGGTGTTGTTTTGGGCTTATTTTCTTTGGCATCTTGCTCACCAAAGGACAGAATGATCAAAGGATGGATGTCACCAGGAGCTATGCACAGGCCATTCCTGCCTAGAGCATGGCACACTTTTAGGAAAATTCTTTGAGGGAAGAACTGATGTGACCACCTAGATTTTCCCAACGACATGATTCGCATTCTTTATAGTAAGCAGTTTGTAATGGCTGGAGCCGAGAATCTGTGAAGGGGTTTACACAGGGCTGAGCAGGCTCTTAAGAGAAAATAAATCAAACTACACCTGTAACTGGGATGGACTGTCCTAGGAGCTGGGTGAGGGAGGGACTGGAGAAGAGTTGGCCTGCAGGGAGAGATAGGAGGGGACACTGAGACATAATTTTCTGTAATGGAAAGGCTGACCCTGCTTACTCAGGTGACAGTCTCTCTTTCTTTTCTCTCATGTAATTCTTAGTCACTCCCTTTAATTATAGTTATGTTTCTGTGTGATCCCCTGCTGGAGAGAAGACTCCTCCTGGAGAGCTCCTGTGGTCTTTAGCAGGGTTCTTATGAATGGGCACTGTTGGAGTAAATGGCATGGCCAGAGTTCTCTGCTTTCAGATTGCAAACCTGGTGCCATTCACAAGACCAAAGTGGCCTTCCTTCCTCATTGCCCCTGTGAGGTAGCAGACTCTCAGCATGTCTGCATGTCACCACATCTGGAAGAGGCATGCGGGTACCAGAGGCTGAAAGTTGGCTTGCTAGGAGACAACAGTGAACAGATACACGATTGACTTCACATGTCTGCTGAATTTATTTTCACTGTAGAAGTGCCAGGAGATTAAAATAACAACAACAACAACTTCCTTAAGTCCCAAAGGCAGTTGAGCTAGGAGTTTAAGAGGCGAACCAGGAAAAAATTTATACCATCATCTGGAGGGGTGCCCCAAGACATGAGCCAACAAGGGGAACAGGGATTGGAATTAAGCTCAAGGAGATCTGGGGGCTACAACTTGGGGTTATTTCATATACCCTGCCAAAGCACAACACCCCCACTCAAATTTTTGCAAGGAAGGAAGGAAGGAAGGAGGGAAGGAAGGAGGGAAGGAAGGAGGGAAGGAAGACAGGCCACTTGGTCCTGTGGATGGCACCAGGTCTCCAATCTGAAAACAGAGAATTCTGGCCACGCCATTTACTCAAACAGTGCCCATTCATGAACGCCATGCTCAAGACCACAGGAGCCCTCAAGGAGGGCTTTAACTCCACAAAGGCCAGGGGATTCACCATTCAATTTTGCCTTAAAATTTCCCATTTTTTGACCACTGAGCATCTGTCACATAGCTCTTCATTGCTGGGGGATCCCATCTGGATGCCTCTCTAGGCACCTGACAGTCAATTCTAGTCTCCCCTCACTCCTCTTCCACTTGTGCACCCCTGATCCCAGCTAACTATGCAATGCTTCTTGGTTATTTCCATAGCTGGGAGTTCTGCCAAGCAGTTGCTGACTGAGCCTTTCTGGAAGTCTACTGGGCAGCAAGAGATGGGCCTCTCTGCAGGCTCTTCATTCCCAAGGATATTCAATATCAACTATTACGTTAGGTCTGTTGCTCCAATATTCTCAAAGATAGCTCCTCTGTTCCCTTATCCCAGGGACAGTAGGACACAAAAAAACTCTCTAAGCAAACCTCCAATTTTCTAGACCGAGAGGAATTATTTTCACAAATGACCTGAATTGTTGAGTTGCTCTGAGGACTGTGCCTGTGACTCAGCAGCATCTCTCTGACCAGAGAATGAGTTTTTTTTTTATGAACCAGCCTATGTCTTTAATGAACCAGCCTATGTCTCACTCTCAGGGTGCAGGCACCAAAACAAAGGGTGCTGGATTCTTCCAGAGCTGGAGCTGAGCCATTTCCTGAGTGCAGGTGCAAAGGCAGGAGCTGAGGAGGGGCTTTCTGGAGATGGCAGCATTTTCCAGCACTCACCAGACGTCCTCTCAGAGCAGAGAGCCCAGAGTGCTGATGTGACTCGGTTTTCAGTCTCGCTACGTTGTCATGGTCAGAGTCCCATGGAAGGCTCAGAGTCAGCTTCTAGCTGGCTCCAAATGACTGCCTCTACCCTTTCACAGTGTCACAAAGAGGCCCCACCCCATACCTGGCAGCAACTCTCTCCACCCCACCCAAGGCTATGCCCTAACCTGAAATCAAAGAAGTGGAAGCTATTTCCAGCAAATCTTGGATTATTTTCAGCTCCTCCCCTTTCTGAGCCTTGCCATCTAGCCACACTACTCTACATACTGTTCCCAAACATGGGATGTATAGTCACCCTGTCTATGTTCAAAGAAGGTCCATCCTGCTCCTCTCTGGTTTAATGCCTCAGCAGCCTTCAACACCCAACTTTCTGACCACCTCCAAGTCCCACCAAGTCCCTCAGCCCCCAAAGAAATCTTAGACACCTATGGGTTTTATTCTGTAGCCCACTCACTTGGCAATCATGATTCATAAGTCAAGTGTTGGATAGAAGTACTCTTGTGACTACATCCGATCTTTTCTGTATTTTAATCTTCTTGAAGGAACCAACTGTCTAGGTGTCTCCAAGAGTGTGCATCCTTATGTTTTCCGTGTAGCAGGTGCTCAGTAAACTTCTGTTTTGTGATTAATAAACTGAGGGTTTTGAATCCTCTAAGATTTTCTACATGATTTTTTTTATCATCTCAGAATAATTTCTAAATGCAACAAATCTTGTTACTCGGGACCTGATGAACGCTTGAGTGTCTTCATATCTTTACCAGAAGGCAGGCAGGAAGAGGGGATAAAGCTCAACCAGGTACTTGTCTTCTTGTGTAGGAAAATACTTGAAATATGAGTCCAAATAAGGTTTGAGGATTATCTCTTGGATTAGATGAGGATTATTTAATTTCTATGTATGCCATGTACTACTGTAAACTGACATCAATTCAAAAAATATTTATATAATAATAAGAAACCACTAATATTTGTTGACACACCTATTGTGTGTCAGGCCCTGTGCTTACCAGTCATTATATTATTTAACCCTTACATCAGTTCTTTAAGGTGGGTATATCTCTGTTTTAAATATAGAGGCATTAGACACAGAGAGATTAAGTAACTTGTCTTCCATCAGTCACAAAATTGATTATGGCGACAGGCCCTGGAGTGGAACCCAGGGAGTCTAACATCAAAGATAATGTTTTGAACTATATTTACCCATATTTCCTCAAGGTAGATTTAAAATCAGACCGAAACACCAAAGCACAAGGGATTATGGTGATTTTTCCAACCCCACAAAGGCCCGGGGACGCACCATTCAAGATGCTGTTAGAACTCATCTCTCTTTGCCCTTCTGCCTGTTGGTCAGCCAAGTCTCAATAGAGATAAAAATCAGAAATACACAAGGAAAAGGGCTTGAAGCCACTTTTCTTGATAACTTCATCCTGCTAAAGATGACACCCTGGGCTCTGTCTTCTACGTATAGAGAAGAATAGAAGCAGCTGATTCCATGAAGGCTCAAGTGCCTGACCTCTTCTTTGCCAGGACCCAGGTTAATGTGAAGGCCACCCAAGCTCAGACTTATAGCCTTGAAAAGTACAGACTCTTTTGCTGAATCACCTTGCTGAAGGACCTAATTAGGATTTCAATCAGGTCCTTTGCTAAAGGGCCTAATTAGGATTTCAAATCCCATGCCAAAATCCTACCTGATGCTGACATCTTACCAGGAAGAACAGCTGTTCTAGGCAGTTCCCTGAGCCTGAGTTCTGACTGGATAATATTCTCAAGTTGGTTCCACAACTCTGCAGACCTTGCTGGTGGCTGTGCCATGCCTTGGTTACAAAGATTCATGGGGTTGGACTCTGGGGTCAGCCTGCCCAGGTGTCAATATGAGCTCCACCACTGAATGGTGAGGAACTGAGTGGCTTAATTCCTTAAGTCTCAATTTCTCTACTTATGGAATGACCATAATGATGACTAACTCAAGGGAGGCTTCAAGGGTTTAGAAAATCCAGTTCCAGTTTTTGGTTTATGTTGCCATTTTTAAACCTCAGCAAAATTTTGTTTACCAACATACCCCTTTTTGACTGGTATAATATTTCTGAAATACAAATCACTTATGCATTAAAATTTTTAAACAACCAAAGATGTGCTCACTTACAGAGTATTCATCCACTTTTCACGGCTCTAAAGTAGAGAAACTTAATTATCATTAAAAACAGCTTTTCTTGCAGGAATAATTTTTTTTTTTTTTAGACGGAGTCTTGCTCTGTTGCCCAGGCTGGAGTACAGTGGCACGATCTCGGCTCATTGCAACCTCTGCCTCCTGGGTTCAAGCAATTCTCCTGCCTTAGCCTCCTGAGTAGCTGAGACAACAGGTGCACACCATCATGCCCAGCTAATTTTTTGTATTCTAGTAGAGACAGGGCTTTACCACATTGGCCAGGCTGGTCTCGAACTCTTGACCTCATGATCCACCCACCTCAGCCTCCCAAAGTGCGTGAGTCACCACTCCCGACTGCATGGATAATTCTTACTCTGGCTCAGAAACTTTATCAACAAGGAGAACATGCACCCAAAGGCATTAATATTAATACAGGAAATCTGCATGGGAATCTGTACCTATATTTAATTAAATAAGAAAAAAGATAGAGTGGGAATGCTTTCTTTAAATATAAACCACAGTGACCAGTACAAAGATTGTAGTCCTAGGTTGATGGAACTGGGATAGGGTGTGATGGCCATACATTTTTCAAAGAGATTCCCTCATACTATCAAATAAAATATTAGGCCAGCTGCAGGCAGATGAAGGTTCAGAGGGAACTATTTGGAGCTTACTTAGAACTAGCCCTTTATGTTTCTAAATTTTCTAAATTTCTCTTCAGAGAAATGTGAATATAATTCAGTAATGAGGTATTTACTTTTCAGAATCAGAATTTATATTTTATTTTTATGTAATTATTTTAAAATGACACTTTAAAATTCAGTTTATAGCATGTGAATTTATATTATGATGCTGATGTATATATAACATCTATTCTGGCCATACTTTATTTTTACTTGATGCTTTTACTTGGATCTACAGTTTTATATTCAAAGTACACTCAAGATTTAGGGTCACTAATTTTAAATTTTAACCTTTGAATTCTTAAAGTTATAAATATTCTTATTATCAGTGTTTTAATATGTGAGATGTAAATGCAAAACAATGGCATAGTCATTGGTTCAAGGGATAGAAATAATATGTGTGTAACCCAAATGTTCCAGGTCTTGGCAGCTGGTGAGCACAAACCTAGTACCATTTTGACAGTTATCCATTTATCCACCAGACATATATTAAATGCCTATTGTTACCAGGTACCAAGATCCTGTAGGAATGGAGGACACAGTGAACAAGGTGGCCATGGCCCCTGCCCTTGGGAAGCCTGGTAATTTCCTAATCTTGATGGTTTTGAGTCTTTCCAGGCTGGACGACAGGGGATTGTTTTATGATAGCCTCCTATGTATTCCTACTTGATTCAGATGCCCTACTCAAGTCACTCCACCTGTCACTCAGTGTACCAAGTACAGGGCATTGGCTTCTCCCTCCTCCCTTCCTGAATGAGCCCTGGACAGGGCCAGGCCAGTTCCTGGGACACAAGCTATTGTATGACCAGTTTTCTGCCCTCTGTTGTGTCCTCAGGGACTGACTTTCTCATGCAGTTCTGTTGATGGGACAGCAGGGCCCATATGGTGCTGGGTGCTGGGTTCTTCTGGATCTTGATGCCTCCTTGGAGTGTGGGGTGTCTGCTTTCTTTGCAAAGGCAGTCGCTTGCTTTCCATTACTCCTGTCTTACTACTTGCTCTCCATTGCTCCTATCTCCAGATCTCCATCTATTTTCCCCAGAAATACCTGTCTCTTCTCATGCCCATCTTTTCTAAAAGGGCAGTCCCCCAACAGAGTTGCTGGAAGTGACACCCAGAGTGAAGTAATGCCTTCCATTTTTCCACAGTTTCTCTTTTCCAGCCTCCAGGCCTAAACAAGTCCACTTCTGATAATTCTAAGACGAGGATTACTTGTCACAGTTGATTTTACCTCCATCTGAGTGTGAGTTAGCTTCTGCTAAGGCAGGATGAAGACAGGTGTAAAATCCTGAACCAGTATTCTTGTCTTCCCTGCACATAGCTCATCTTGGTTTATGAGAAGGGAAGTGAACAGGGTCCAAGGACCACCTCATGCTGAGCTCAGAACCCTTGCTCATCCCCCTGCTTAGGTCTTGACTGGATTTCTTACTTCTGGGAATTTTTAACCTTATTTCCTGCCCTTTCATTTCCCAGCACCAACCTGACCAACAAAGACCCATGTAGACAGAGTTTTAGTTATTTTTCATGTGATTCTGGGCCTTATGCAAACAATGGGTTGTGCCTATCCATGGACATCCACGCTACTCCAACAAACACTGTAACTCTTCACCTGTAGAGTGCACAGAGCACTTTTAAAGGGCATCTCCTAAATCCATTGATCACCCTGCCCACTCCTACCCTCAAATACTTCTGTCCTCTTAGTGCTGTCTGTGCCTACTCTGCCATCCAAGGCTTCAGTTGGACAACTTCAATTGCTGTATTCGCTTATCTGAGAAATGTGGAAATTCATCATAGCCCCAAACTGGGAAACATTATTTCTGGTAAAGGGCATATTCTGGTCATGCAGGGGACCTCTGATTCCCTATTCTCAGATGTCAAATGAGGATATGAATACTCAGCATCCAAGGCTAAGATACCCTGGGCACTTGTGTCTGTTTTTTGCTCACTTGGTCATTCGGAGGCCAACCCCCACACCATGATATGTGTGTATGTGCATGTGTGCGTGTGTGTGTGTGTGTGTGTGTGTGTGTGTGTGTGTGTGTGTATACACACACCTATATAAATTTATTAACGGGTTGGATCAATTTTGGTTATACTTTGAATGCTGGTTTTTATCAAACTATGGCAAATAAAATCTCTCAGAATGTTCATATTCTTCAGAGGTAAAAGCTGAGTCCCATTGGACATTGTGAAATATTTGAAGCCACGTCTACCTACATTCAAATCTATCTATGAATCCATTCATTCAAGAAACAGCTACTGAGCCAGGCACTAGAGATGCAGAGGTTGATAATAATGTCCTGGCTCTCATTGTCCTCAGTCTCTGTCAGAGAGAGAGTTAAATAGGCAAGTTTAATGTAGCTCCAACAGTGCCCTAATAGGAGTTGAACAGGGGTGTCATGGGACAGCAGAGAAGCAGCAACCGGTCCAAGCTGGGATGTGAAGGAACAGTGAGGAATGCTTGTTGGGGGAGGGATTTTTGTGCTGAGTTGTGAAGGCTATCCGTAGGCCACCAAGAGAATCAGGAAGGGCATGCTGAGGAGAAAAAACTGCAAAACAGTTGGACTCCAGAGTCAGTTCTTGGTTTAAGTCTTGCTTCTGCCTGTGACTGGCTGTGTGAGATTGAGCAAGTTACCTCACCTCTGAGCTATGTCTATTTCATCTGTAAAGTAGACATGACAATATTGACACACTGAATGAATATATCCAAAGCACTTGGCATGGTAAAGGGCACAGATTAAGAACTTAATACATTGCTGTTATTGTTGCTGTTATTACTGAAGCCTGAGAGTCTGGCATGTTAGGAGAGACACAGGTGGCTCAGGGTGGCTGGACTATTGAGGAGCAATGGGTCTTGTGAATCATGCTAAGATGAAGATTAAACATGACTTGGAAAAGTAGGGTGCCTTGGGAGCCAGGTAGAGTTGTAACAGATTTAGTTTAGACATATGGGCCAGCTATGCAGAGTGTGGTGTTTTTGTGCACCTACACTTGCTCTCACTGTACTACCACGTACAAAGAAGCAGAACAATGTCCTCCATTTAAATTGCAACATCAGACAGTCTCAAAAGGTTCCATGGGCACTTGATTCATGGAACCTGCCCAGTGGACAATGATTATTTATTGCGGTATCCAGTATTCTGTTTGCAGCCTCTTTAAATGTTAATGATCACTAACGTAATTAAGATTGAGAAAGTTCCTGGGCCAGTGTGGGTCTAATTTAATTTACAAGGCCATCTGGAGCTATGCAAGATTTTTAAAACTTTTTTTCCAGACCAAATTTGGATGGCGTCTAGACACTATAATGTCAAACCTATAGCAAAGACACTACCTGCAAGCTCTAAGGATCCAGAAAAGAAGCCCAGTGGCCTGAGAATGAGTTAGAGGGTACAAAGCTGATGATAGATTTTGTGATCTCCCAGTTGGACAAGAGGCCAGACGAATGACTGCTAACGATGCTTAGAAAAAAATTCACATTTATTCCCATGTCTATAAGGCTTTTGATAGTCTTGTTCTTGCCTCACTGCCCCTCCATAGTATTCCTGAAATTCACCAAGGCCCTCCTTGACAACCCTTCCCAAAGTAGAAGCCTTCCTTGTGGCCCCTACTCAGTTCATCCTGTCCTCTAACCCTGCTTTCTTATATCACTTGGCAACTACTAGAGTTTATTAAGCATTTATTATCTGTGTCTGTACTAAAACATAAGCTTTATAAGAGCAAGGACTTTTCTTTGCCTCATTGCATCTGTAGTACCTAGAACAGTGTCCAGTACATAGTATGCTTTCAAGAAATACTTATAGAATATATGAAATCATAAATGAATCCACAGCTCATCTCTTTGACTCCACAGCATACTCCCATAAGTAGGAACTCTCTCTCCTATCTCCTCCTGGGATAAACAGCATTTCCAAAGATGGTGACAACAATATCTCCCACCCAACATGCTCTAGAATCAGACCTTGACAATCCTCCATCAAGAGGTGGGTGTAAATCTCTGCGCTGGAAGCCAGGATAACTCTCAGTGACTTACTCTGAAGAGGATGCTGCAACACTTTCCAATACTGAGCCTTAGATATCTTTAGTATCTACCTTCACTCCTGGGAAAGCAGCTCTTAGAAGGCAGCTGCCATGCTATAGTCCAGCTCCCTCAGGCCCCCATGCTGTGAGGAAGCTGGAAATACCCATGTGTAGGGAGAGAGGTCAAAGGAAGGAGCATTGGGGTGCCAGCCATGTGGGTGTAGCCTTCTGACATCTTCCACCCCAGCCAAACCACCAACTGAATACAGCTGAACAAATGATTTTAGCATAAGAGCATCCCAGGTGAACCCTGACTAATTTCCTGACCTACAGAATTATGAATAAAATGATTGATTCTTTTCCGAAACACCAAGTTTTATACACCAAAAGATAAGTCAAACACCCCTCTTCAGTTTCTAGTTCTCAGCACTCCACACTGTCTCCTTCTCCATGGGCCTGTGGGGCAAGAACTCCTTCCTCAGTCTTCATTTCCTCTCTGCCTTGATATTCATCCTCTGCTCCTCTCCCTTCTCGGAGGAAGAAGCGTCTCACAAATAATGGCTACGCTCACCTGCGTTCTTGATCTTCCCTATGGCCTCTTGGCCATGTGAAATCTGGCTCTTAAACTCTGTTGAAATTGCTGTCTTAAAATCTTGTTAATTTCCTTCTGGTTGTCAGACACACGAGTCTGTTCTGTGTCTTCCTTCCCTTTCACAGCACTTGGTCCAGATGCCACCTACCACTCCCTGAGCAATGAATACTCTCCTCCCTGGATCCCGTCTGTGGGTCTGGGTGTACGAATAACCTTCCTGGGAGACCAGCCTGTCTTGTTTTCTTGCCTGAAGATTCATCATAGAAGAATGAAGGACATTTTGCCTTCCACCTCCTTAGGAGGTGGCCAGGAGGGCTCTGTGTTCTAGTGGTCCTGGCTGAGGAAGAAGTTAACAGTTTCTTGAGGTTTTAGGAATGGTTCTGAATATCACATGCAGGCTTTTTGGGGGGATTAGGGCTTGGTGAAGGGGAGGGTCTGGAGGAGAGTCCTTGGTGTTGAAGAGATATTTCCTGGGACCAGAAAAGGGGAGTGGGGTTTGAATGTCTTCCACAGGGTGGAAGACATCAATTTCCAATTGAACCCTCTGCCCTGGAGGTAGATGGACCCCCAAATGCAGATCATTTCAGAGTGCTGGGAATATTGACCAATGACAAGGGTCTTCTTTATGGAAATCCTGAAGAGGGCCCTGGCACTGGCCTGGCTCAGGGGTCTTGTTTCATTTGAAGCTCCAGGAGGAAAGGGTTACTTCTCTTTTGTTTTTTCTAGCACCTGCTATAATGTCAGGGACACAATGGGTGCTCAAAAAACAAACAAAAACAAAAACAGTAAAACCAAAAAACCTCTGTTGAATGAATAAGATGGAGCCACAACTTAGGACAGACTGTGGTGATCAGCACTTGTTAGTGGGATCAGGTGTCCGTAGGTGTCCACAGACCAATAACCTTCCTTTAGGTACACAGGTGAGTCTTCAGGGCTGTGGTTCAACACAGGAAAAGGTGCCCCCAGAGTGACCAAAGTTCCTTCCAATTTGGGCAGGAGACATTGAGCCAGACTTCATATAGTTTAGAAAAAATTTTAAATGCGAAGGAGCCAACATTTATTGAATATGTTGTGCCAGAAATTGTTCTAAATGATTTTCATGCATTGATCAATTTAATCCTTGCAACAATTCCATCATTAGCACAATCACTAGATCTTTTTTTTTCCAAAGGAGAAAACTGAGGCATAGGGCTAAGTAACTTGTCTGAGGTCACACAGCCAGGATGTGAACCCAGACATGCCTACTTCAGAGCTTGAACTACACAGCGCAGCAGTTAAGAGATAAGATACCAGCAAGAGGCACAGAGGAAATCCATACTGGTTATGCCTGTTTCTCCAGTAATTGCACACTTAATGCTATATATATATATATATATATATATATATATATACACACACACACATATATAGATTATTCATAACATTTTAATAATATAATAAAATATTAATTTTGACAGAACAGGTTAAGGTTAGAAAAGAGATTTCTGCCGGGCGCGGTGGCTCACGCCTGTAATCCCAGCACTTTGGGAGGCTGAGGCGGGTGGATCACGAGGTCAAGAGATCGAGACCATCCTGGTCAACATGGTGAAACCCCGTCTCTACTAAAAATACAAAACACTAGCTGGGCATGGTGGTGCATGCCTGTAATCCCAGCTACTCAGGAGGCTGAGGCAGGAGAATTGCCTGAACCCAGGAGGTGGAGGTTGTGGTGAGCCAAGATTGCGCCATTGCACTCCTGCCTGGGTAACAAGAGCGAAACTCCGTCTCAAAGAAAAAAAAAAAAAGAAATAGAGATTTCTTTTCCTAATAACAGAGTGTAACAACATGGAGTGGGCTGAGTCTTGTCCGTCACCCAGATGATACACAGTTGGTCCCCTACCTAGTGCTATGGAGCAGAACAATTCCTGGATGAATTTGTTCAGTATTTACTATGTACTGGAATTTTATAAGGCAAGTAATGTTATCTCCATATTAGAGACGAGGGAAAAGCAAAGTTAAACAATTTGCCCAAGCTGATACTTTTTGTTTTTGAGACCGAGTTTTGCTCTTGTTGCCCAGGCTGGAGTGCAATGGCATGATCGCAGCTCACTGCAATCTCCGCTCCCCAGGTTCGAGTGATTCTCCTGCCTCAGCCTCCTGAGTAGCTGGGATTACAGGCACACACTACCACACCCAACTAATTTTTTTGTATCTTTAGCAGAGATGGGGTTTCACTATGTTGGCCAGGCTGGTCTCAAACTCCTGATCTCAGGTGATCCACCCACCTCGGCCTCTCAAAGTGCTGGAATTACAGGTGTAAAGCCACTGCGCCTGGCTCAAGCTGATGATTCTTAACCAGTACCCCACAGAAGGTCGTTTGCTCACAGCATGCTGAAAGGTCTGTTTTTTTTTTTTTTTTTTTTTTTTTTTTTTAACAGAAACACAGCATTTGATGGTCTGGGAGGGAGTCAATTAATTCAGGAAGAAATCTTTAACAACTATGTAAAGGACCTTCAGGATATTTGTGCACCATTTGTAAATATAATAACCAGTTACAATTATGATAGAACATGGCATTTATGAGTGTGTCCCCTGCCCTCATAACACAAAGTCAGATTTCTCTGGGCAGTGGTTTATTATCAGCTAAGGATCCGTAACTGATGCTAATAGATTTGGTTGTTGGAACTTTGTAAACCTTCCCTAATGGGTTTAAATTTCACTGATTTCAGCCTGATGGTGACTGCAAGCAGCTCTTCCAAATTAACCCACACTTTAACATCTCCTTTTCACCTTTTCTAATAAGGACCTTGAATAAAGAGGTCCTAAAATGGGCCCCGAAATGCAGGTCATTCCAGAGTGCTGGGAGGATTGACTGAAGGTCCTTATTAGGAAAACAAGCACTATGTTGTTTTTATTAAAAATAACCTGGGGAAAATGTAGAAGGAGGGCTAGCTGTGGATCTGATGAGAGGTTTAGCTTCTCTGTTGTTATCTGTGGACTGGCAAGAGCACTGTGCCCTGCCAGTTCGGTGGTCCCTCCCCATTTTGGGAATTCTTCTGGCTGTCTGCTAGGCAGGGCAAGCTTAGTTTAGCCCCAGTAGTCCCAGCACTGTGTGGTGGCTAAAAGCAGAGTTCAGTACAGAGGCCTTGGAACCAGATGGATGTGAGTTCAACTCCCTCCTTGGCTTTTTACCAGCTGTGACTTTAGGTGACTTGCTTCCTGTCTCTGGGCCTCAGTTACTTCATCAGTCAGTGAGAGCTCCTCTACTGTTATTTCTTTTTGATTATTTCTCTCAAGACTCCTTTCTCCTTGTCCTCTGCCCCAGGCCCCTCCCCATCCACTGTGGGCCCAGGCCTCCTCCAGGCTGTTAGAGCTCTGCTTGCCTCACCTTACCACCACGTCCTCTAGGCTTCTCAGTAGCCTCCAGTTCCCTCCCTCATCTAAATCAAATCTCTGTTAGAGTAATCTAGGGAATTCCCCTAATTTCTGTAATCTCTGCAGGAATCTGAGTAGTTTATCCATTATCCTGTGGTTGATAGGCCACACTCAGCCATAGAAGCATCTAGGCTGAATTTGTCTTCCAAATTGAAAAGCTTCATTTTCTACCTCCAAAAGGACAGATATATCTGTTCCTTCTTTGAACTCAGCCATTTCCTTTAGGCCCTCCTTACTTCCTACTGGACTTTTCTAACAGTATTTTAGTTAGTTCCCCTTCCTGTATACATCATCAGACCTTACCACTAGAACTGTCTTATTGAAGTGAAGTTACTTACTTCACTAACATATCATTAACTTGGCCACAAATGCGTAAAAAGTTCTATGTGACCCAAGAATCATACAAGTTGTCATGGAAAGTATTAAGGCTCTAGTATGGAAATGCTAAGAATATTTGTGGTATGGTGTGGTGGACAGCTGGGGGTGGGGCAGGATTCACATAAAAAATAATCATCTGCCTAATAGCCAGAGGAATGCATTTTAAAATATGCAAAGATAGTATTCTACATCTATTAAATTAGAAGGGAATAATACTAATAATCCTAATAATACCCAGTTCTTGCAATGTGCTGCTGAAACCAGGTCAGTTGTATACCACTGGTGGCATTGAAAAATAGTATAGTCCTTTGGAAAAATAATTTTGCAGTATGTTTCAAGAACATAGCAAATATTTGTGCTCTTTGACGCAGTAGCCCTGCTCTCAGAAATTCAACTTAAGGAAATAGCAGAAGAAAAGGAAAGAAAACTTTATGTATACAGATAATAAATAGCAAATAGAAATACATTTTATTTATTTTTTTAATTGCATTTTAGGTTTTGGGGTACATGTGAAGAACATACAAGATTGTTGCATAGGTACACACATGGCAGTGTGATTTGCTGCCTTCCTCCCCTTCATCTATATCTGGCATTTCTCCCCATGCTATCTCTCCCCAACTCCCCACCCCCTGTCCCTCCCCTATTTCCCCCCAACAGACCCCAGTGTGTAGTGCTCCCCTCCCTGTGTCCAT
>NW_016107589.1:2656484-2698270 GCF_001604975.1 Cebus imitator | reverse complement strand
ATGCTTTGCGAAGTTCTCGTGTCATGTTTTTCAGCTCCATCAATTCACTTATATTCCTCTCTATGTTGTTCATTCTCGTTAGCATTTCATCAAATCTTTTTTCAAGGTTCTTAGTTTCTTTGCATTGGGTTAGAACATGTTCTTTTAGCTCACTGTAGTTTCTTATTACCCACCTTCTGAAGTCTGATTCTGTCATTTCATCACACTCCTTCTCCATCCAGCCTTTTTCCCTTGTTGGTGAGGAGTTGTAATCTCTTTTAGGAGGAGAGGTGTTCTGGTTTCAGGTGTTTTTATCCTTTTTGCTCTGGTTTCTTTCTATCTTTGTGGGTTTATCCACCTGTTGTCTTTGTCGTTACTGATTTTCAGATTGGGTCTCTGAGTGAACTTCCAGTTTGTGGGTGCTGAAGTTACTTCTTTTTCTTAGCTTTCCTTCTAACAGTCTGGCCCCTCTGCTGTAGGGCTGCTGAGGTCCACTCCAGGCCCTGCTTGCCAGGGGATCACCTGCAGCAGCTGCAAAACAGTAAGGGTTGCTACCAGTTTCTTTTTCTGCTATCTTTGTCCCAGTAGGATGCCCGCCAAGTGTCAGTCTGTTCTCTCCTTTATGAGGTGACTCTTTGGATATACGGGGGTCAGGGAGCTGCTTGAGGAGACAGTCTGTCCTTTATTGGAGCTCAAGTCCTGAGCTGTGAGCTCTGTTCTTCATTCAGAGTTGCTGGGCAGGTACGTTTAGGTCTGCTGCAGCAGAACTCATGAACTCCTTTTTTTTTCCCCAGGTGCTCTTTCCCAGGGAGTTAGGGCTTTATTTATGAGTTTCTGTTGTGCTGCTGCCTTTTTTTTTCTTTCAGGGCTGCCCTGCCCAGCAAGGAGGCAGCCTAGTCACTGTCTGCCTGCAGAGGCTTTGTTGAGCTGCTGTGGGCTCTGCCCAGCTGCCGTGTGATCTTCCCTGCAGTCCTGTTTATATGGGTGTAGTTAGAACTGCCTTGGCAATGGTGGCCCGCCTCTGTTATGGTGGACTCTCTCTGTAGTGGCAGGTTGCCTTGGCAATGGCAGGTTGCCTCAGCAATGGTGGGCTGCTTCAGCGATGGTCAGACTGCCTCCGTAGTGGTCGAGTGTCTCAGTAAAGGTGGATGCCCCTTCCCCACAGAGCCAGGCCATCCCGGGTTCAGCTGTGCTTGCCGTGAAACTCTCAACCCAGAGCATTTTCAATTGCTGTTTTTTTTTTTTTTTTTTAATTTTGGTGGTGGAGGGGGTGGGACCAGCCGAGCCTGATCACCTGGCTCCCTGACTCAGAGTCTTTTTTTCTTGTTGTTGTTGAATGGTCGACCCTCTCCCAGTGTTCCAGTCTCCGGTTGAAAAGGTGCCAGGATCTCCCGTGCGCGACTCACTGAGCCGGCTGAAACAGCGGCGCTGAGATTCCTGGCATTTTTTTTGCCTAGGAATATCCTGGCCTGGCTCGCTATTTCAGATGAATGGGCGACTCTGCCGTTTCAGGGCTCCAATTACCAGCTAAGAGGGCACCTGGACCAGTGTCTTTTGTAAGGAGAACCGCCGTGCCAGGGTGCGGGCAAAGCAGCCGGGCGGGCTGAAACAGCCGCGCCCCCAGAACAGCCGTGCTGGCGACCCGTGGGGCTCCTACACCTGGGAATCTCCTGGTCTGTGGGCAATAAAAATCTGTCTGGATATGCGGTGTCCACTCACCCTCTGCACTTTCACTGGGAGCTGCAATCCTGAGCTGTTCCTAGTTGGCCATCTTCCATTGATCTCCACCGAAGTCTCAGAAATATATTTTAAAATGAATGCTTAACAGTAGAGAAAATATAAACAATAGTACTTCAATCTCCTGCTAGCATCAACAAAATATTTATAGAAAACATAGATAAATTTTTACATTCTACTGCTAGGTGAATCAAATTACAAAATTATTTACCCTATAGGTGTATATATGTGAATACATGCCTGCACATGGGAAAAATTGGAAACCTGTAAACAAATGAAAACAATTGACATATGGGGCACATGATTGTACATTGTTGTTTTCCTTTTAAACAGCTTCCTTATTTTTATAATGTTGTTGGTCCAATAAACAAAATCAGTAAAATCAGAAACACAAACTGCAGACATCATCTTCACAGCCCACATGCTAGCTGGCCTCCCCAGCCACACGTCCTGCCCCTACCTGGGGTTCCTGCTTTCCTACCTCAAGTTACCTCCTCTTCCCAGGCTTCCTTCTTCCATAAATCCACCCCCAGACCACCTACAAGTCCCTAAACATGATCACACCTTGGTGCGTCCCCCACTGCTTCCTCTGTCTGGAATGTCTTTGTTCCCCCTTTGCTTTTGAGCACTGATACCCCTTTCATGGCCTGGCTCAGAAGCCATGAACTTCCTCCTCTTCCATGATTTCCCACACCATTTTTGTCTGAATTAGTCTTTCCCTGTTTGATAAAGGGCCAGATTCAGATCTGTGTAATCTGTTAGGATGAAAGTTCTTGACAAACCAGGGCTGGGTCTTATTTATGTTATATTGACCACAGATGTAGTTGATAATAGGTATCACAGGATGATCCTCTCCTTCTTCAAGCTTGCATCTGCCTAGCAACATCTATCAGAAATGAGTGAGCATAGTAGTCAGACAATGATGCGTCTGATGGGTTTAGCAGGGAATAATACGCATGAAAAGATGAATTCATTTGTGATAAGCATACTTACTGCACAAGTATACATATATACTAAGTATGCAATAGTTATAAAAAGATTAATTTGTAATGCTTATACTTCTGTAATAAGTATACTTATTACCCAAATACACTATTATAAGTATACTAATCTTTTTCTAAATATTAATTTGTAATTTATTCAGAGGCAATTTGAAAACCAAATTATTAATAATTTTATTAATTAAGCTATATTTTGTATGTAAATGACTTTGTGGTTGTTATTTTTAAGTAAATTAAGGTCATTATTCATGTTCTGAGTTTCCAGGGACTCAGTGACAATAGTCATAGGGCCTCAAGAATGAGACAAATGATGTTTAATCCACTATCTCATCACGGGCTGCTTTCCTATTCATCTCATTTTAATCCTCAAGAGATCTCTGTGAGTTTCCTCAACAGCATTTACGAATGCATCTCACCTTGAATTTGGGATTTTTTTTTGTATTTTAGGAAAATGAAAACTGGAAGAAAACTCAGGTGCTACATGTTCATTTATTTATTCAATTTTTCACTAACTTAGAAAATATTTCTGAGAATCTTCTACTTGCCTGGGTCTGCTCTAGTCTGGCGATACATGGTGAGTTGCTGCCACAGAATTAAGGGAAACAGACAATAAACAAGTAAATAAATGAAATAAATAATATTCACTGCAAAAGAGAGCTCTGGGATAGACAGTGGCTGATGAGGGAGGAAACGACATGGTGACCACATTCAGATCGGGCGGTCAGCAGGTTGCTCTGAGAAGCAGGCTATGGACGTGAGACTCAGACACTGAGGAACCAGCCAGCAAAGATCTGAGGGAAAGGGATCAGTAATTTCCCTGGAGAGAAACTAGTAAATAGTGCTGAAGGAACAGAGGCAGGCAGTGCAGGTGGAGATCAGTGAGCAGGAGGGAGCTTGGTGTGAGGTGAGTTAAACAGAGAGGCAAGGGCCAGGTCACAGCACCTCGTAGGGCATGGTTAATAGTTGGAGTGTAAGTGTTTTAGGGAGCAAGAAGATGCTAGTGTTCTGCCAAGATCCTTTTTAGAAAGAAGGTGCACCCAACCCCAGCTACTGGGGACTCACAGAAACACCCTTCTCCAGAAATTCTCCAAAGCCAGTGGAAACCATGTTGCCCAGAAATGCCTAGGAGGTGATGCCCTCCCCTTGGAGCAGCCTGCCACTGATTAGTGGCTGGTGTAAGTGTACAAAAGGCCAGCTCCCTCGCCTTAACATGGGACAACTCTGTGGTGCTACTCACATTCCCAGGCTCCTCACCAGGTCAAGCTGAAGTTAGACTTTTCTGAAACCCTCTCTTAGCTTAGCTTCTTCTCCAGCCCCGTCCTACTTCTGCTCCTTTAATGCAGATTTCTCCTGAGGTCACGCTTTTGAAGAATCATTTGCAAACAAACAAACAAACAACAACAAAAACCCTTGTCTCAGGCTCTGCATCTAGCAGTGATGATTATTAGACTATGAGCTCCCTGAGGGCAGAGACTATGCCTGTCTTGTTCATGCTTAGGTGGAGGATTTAATGGGGGCCAGGACATGATATGATTACTTAAAAAAAATCAGGTTGGGCAAGGTGGCTCATGCCTGTAATCCCAGTACT
Organism: Cebus imitator; assembly: GCF_001604975.1. NCBI lineage: Eukaryota > Metazoa > Chordata > Mammalia > Primates > Cebidae > Cebus > Cebus imitator. Next base: position 2,693,965 of record NW_016107589.1, on the reverse strand, counting down.
TTGGAAGGCCGAGGCAGGTGGATTACCTGAGGTTGGTGGATTACCTGACCAACATGGTGAAACCCTATCTCTAATAAAAATACAAAATTAGCCAGGTGTGGTGGTAGGTGCCTGTAATCTCAGCTACTCAGGAGTCTGAGGCAGGAGAATTGCTTGAACCTGGGAGGCAGAGGTTGCTGCGATCTGATACCATGCCACTGCACTCCAGCCTGGGCAACAAAAGCAAAATTCTGTAACACAAAAAAAATTCACTGACTGGTGTGTGTGTGTGTGTGTGTGTGTGTGTGTGTGTGTGGGAGGAGGAGGATGGGGAAAGGAGAGGAAAAAGGTAGGTAGATCAGTTAGATGCTATTCTAATCATCCAAGCAAGGTATGACTGTGGCTTGGATTACATATATTAAAACATAAGCAAAAATTTTCATCTATAATTATGCTTAAAAAACTTCCCTTCTGTCAAAAAAATTTGCAAGTGACCTTAGGCAGATGAATGTTAAAAAAAGAGTAATGCATTATGGTACATAATAAGAGGAATACTTGAAAGATCAAATGCTCATTAAAACTCTAAATTCATATATGAGCATCTAGTAAAGAAATAATGAGATAGAAATGTGTAGATGGTCTTTAGCTGAGTTATCAGAGTTAGTCACAGGTCCTTGGGGAAGACTGTAATTTCTAAGATCCGTTTGACTTTGGGATAAAAGCGACAATTTGAAGATGGCTCTTGTTGTTCTTTCCACTTTGGGCTAGTAAATGCATCTGATTTACATCTATTTCTTGTGGGGCACTGGGGGATTTATGTTATTCCCTTGAGTACTCCTCAAATTCTTCTCTTCCTGTTAGCCCCCAAATCAGGATGTAATAATACTCAGGCTCTGACTGTCTTAGCAAGTGCAGCACAGTAAGAACAAAATGATAGCTATACAAGCTAAGTTTATAGCTTAGGAGACGAGGTAACCAAGAAGAAGAAAAATGCTTTAAAGGATTATCCTTTCATGTAACTACTTATGTATTGAAAGAGCTGAACAAAAGGTAGCAAAATAGGCAAAAAGCAATAGTTTTCTGTCCTGTTGCGATAACTCTTACTTTGAGGATCTGAAATACCTTTTGCAAATTCACAGTAGCATCTGCACATTAGGGAAAGTTATGTCAGGTGATTTACGGAATGTCTGAAGAAGGGCAAAGAGGAGCATCAGGCACTTTGTCCCTTTCCACCCTCTGAAGCTGAGCTGGCAGGGTGTGGATATGGGGCAGCAACTCAGGCTCATGAGTGGAGGGAGCACTTCTGAGACCCACTGTGGAAGCCTCAGCGATCTGAGCTCCCCACTGGAGGCAAAGGCCCCACTGCTTCTCCCTGACTGTGCAGGGCCATGCTGGAAGCTACTCACCTCTCTGCTTCATCTCTAAGACAACCAGGCTTATGGTTAGAGATGGACTACCACCATAAGTGGATGATTGATGCTTTTGACACCAATGGATTCCAACAGTGTTTGGCAACTAGTGGGCAACTACCAAGCCTGAACTGTTGTTGGAGCTTTCCTAAATAGCTGTTTTCCAGAGTGACAGACCCCAAAGGGACACAGGGTCAGCAGGGAAGGGCATGGAGATGGTGGCCCTATACTCTAGGGCCAGCCTGGAACATCATCTGGATTGTTTACATAGACTTTTAATCCCAAGGAGGAGTTACAGGTGCTTAGAGAAGCATTAAAGCCTCCAGCTTCCCACTGAACACGCCATCTATCCATTTACTGTATATGGAGGCTGCACATTGCATGCAGGGCGTGTACCGTTCTTAGCCTTCAGAGGTCAAGATGAACCAAGAGTCCACCATCCAAGAGCTTCATCTCTGCAAAATGTAGAATCATTCAAAAGCCTTTAAAAAGCACCCGCTGCTGTGCTCCCACCTAGAAGAATTGGATTAGAAATTCTGTGGATGTGGTCTAGGCTTTTTTTTTTTTTTTTTTTCTGAAATGGAGTTTTTGCTCTTGTTGTCCAGGCTGGAGTGCAATGGTATGATCTCGGCTCACCGCAACCTCCACCTCCTGGGTTCAAGCAATTCTCCAGGCTCAGCCTCCCAAGTAGCTGGGATTATAGGTGCCCACCACCATGCCTGGCTAATTTTTGTATTTTTAGTAGAGAAGGGGGTTTCATTATGTTAGTCAGGCTGGTCTCGAACTCCTGACCTCAGGTGATCCACACGCCTTGGCCTCCCAAAGTGCTGGGATTACAGGCATGAGCCATTGCACCCAGCCCAGGCATTTTTTGTTGACAAATGTAATTGTATACATGTATAGGGTACAATGGATGTTTTGATATATGTATACAATATATCCTGATCAAATCAAGCTAATTAACATATTTATCACCTTGCTTGCCTATCGTTTTTATGGTGAGACATTGAAATTTACTTTCTTACTTATTTTGAAATATATAATACATTTTTATTGATTATAGTTACACTAATGTCTAATAAATCTCGAAATCAATTCCTCTGTCTCTCTGAAACTTTGTACTCTTGATTGACAACTCCCCATTCCCTCCCTCCCCACCTTCCCAGCCTCTGATAACTATAATTCTACTCGCTTCTGGAGTTCAACTTTACTAGATTCCATATATAAGTGAGATCATGTGGTATTTGTCTTTTGGAGGCTGAGGCACTGGTGGTTTTTTGTTTTATTTTTTTACAAAGCACCCAAGTGGTTCCATTATGCAGGTAATTATGCAGCTAATTATTTTTTACAAAGCACCCAAGTGGTTCCATTGTGCAGGGGTTTTGGAACCCCTGGTCTAGAGAGATACAATGCATCCTTGGATATCTATAATCCCTGTTTTCAGGGGCTTACAAGTAAGAGGTTATAGCCTGGCTCCTGAAAAGAGCCAAGAGGTTCTCCGCAGGGAATTATTCGTCCCCCTGGCCTTCCTCCAAGAACATTAGAGACAGTATCTGGAGACGTTTTTGGTTAACACAAGCTGGGGGTAGGGTGCTACTGAATAGAGTCCAGGGGTGCTGCTAAACAGCCTATAATGCCCCAGGCAGTCCTCGTAGCAAGGAATTCTCTGGCCCAAAGTATTAATGGTGCCGGGGTTGAGAAACATTATTTAGTCTTTCTGCTTAGAAAACCAATGCGGCAAACAGTTTCCATTGGCTAATTTGTTATGCACTTACCATGTTCTAGGTACGTTGTGTTATAAACATTGACTATTGTTTATTAGGCTCTGAAATTTGTTCTCATTATATGGATGAGAAAATCGAGGCCCAGAGGTCAAATAACTTGTCTAAAGCCACATACTAGTAAGTGAAGGAGTTGGGACTTGAACACGTGCAGTCAGGCTCCTGGCCACAACACTACACTGCTGCCCAGCAAGTACTATTTTCCTTCTCCTGGGAGTTTTTCCAGGCAGAGAAGGGGTCACGATTTATATTACATATATACATGCTGGAATGATTCTTTCTCCTCTGAAGATTTGCTCCTTGAGAAAAGCAAAGCTTCCTTATGTAAAAGATAGCCCTTCTGAGCCAGGAGATTAATGGATATTGATGATTTTTGTGGCATATGGCCAGGCAAGAGCCACAGAAGTGCTTAGAGGAATCCCCAAAGTGGAAGATGATTGATGCTTTTGACACCAAGGGATTCCAACAGTGTTTGGCAACTACTGGGCATCCTGCAGTGCAGTTTGGGGTACTGCCTGACCAGCCAGACTGTGTTTGTGACAACTCTGATCTTCTTAACTCTGAGCATCTGTTAAAATGATGCCTCAGCAGGAAAACACAGTAGGAGAATGTCTGCTCAGGGCATGTGAGTGTGTGACTGGCCTCTCAGACGTCCTCTAGAAAGCCCTGCTGTCCTCAGGTCCCCTTTGCTCACTGGCCTTTCCTGCACTTTGTGCAGACAGAGAAAATGAAACAGAGCCCAGCAGTGGGCATCTGTCCTCTCTGGAGTGTTTCTACCCATGGTCACTGCACTAGGGAGAGGATGTCAGCCAGTTGTGCAGCTATGGCTGGCATCATTCTCTCTCTGAGCACATATTTAGGCCAGAAGACCCCTTAGGGCTGGAGCAGTATCCATTGTGTCTGTGAGGCCCATGCAGGCCAGCAGACTAAGGAACTCATTTTATGTTCCATATCTAATAGGCAGAGGACTTGAGCAGTCAGCCTTAACTGCTACCTGATAAGTTTCTTTTAATACTTGCATCTGCTAGGAGTCTTTCCAGGTAGAAAAATGGACCCATTCATGGCATGACTATAAAATGTGCACACGATGTTCATTTTTGGAATAAAAGGAGGCAAGGGACTTCTGATAGAGGTGCTGGTTTAACTTCAGGGCTAGTGGCAATGTGGGTTAAAACGGTCCTCCATCTCCTTCCCTCTAAGCTTGCCCTTTTCTCCTTGGCATTCTGCTCTGAGGGGAACTTTCTAAGTGCTGTGCCGTGTGGGTACATTTTGTGTGCTCCCAGCCTATGTCTGTGAAGGAATCTTGAAGTTGATGGCAAGGAATTGAAGTTAACGGAGGACACTGACTTTCTGTGGTAACATCGTTCGTGGAGATCTTCCACTTTTATTAAAAATGCAGTCTATTGCCAAAGAATTTCAATCCCCAGTCTTGGCAGGCCTATCAGACCTACTGTTCAGCTCCCTCTCCATCTCCCACAGATTTTTTTCCCAGTTTTTTTCCTTTCTTCAGGCTGCTTCTACCTCAGAGGGTGATACTGTGTCCTATTGACAGAGAAGTTGACGCTGTCAATAGGAACACCTTCAACTTTTCTCCTGTGGTAATCATCAGTGCCAGCTGCCAAATGGAGCCAGGATTATGCTTCCTGGTCCTTCTTGTGAAGGGGTGGGAGGCATGACTAACTCCACAATGAGTGGCAAACAGAAACAATGTGTGTCACATGCCGGCGAAAGCACGCCATTGCCGGGGTGCGATTTCCCAGAGCTGGATGACCGTCTGGCATCCAGGAAACATTTAAGAGGGTGGCTCTTCTCTCAGCCAGGATTCCTGAGGGAATTCACTTCCAAGATGGAAATAGGTTGAGCAATAAATAAACTCACTTTTGTTAAAAGCCGCTGTGACTTTAGTTTTGTTTGTCAACATAGTGTAACAGCCTATCCTGGCTAATATCTTGTCCCTTTCACCCAAAAAACCTGCTCCATCTTCACCCACCCTGTTTCATTTCCAGCCTTTTCCAGAGGAAGGGCTGTCTCTCTATCTATCCTAATCTTTACAACCACTCCTGATTAAGGTCCTCCAATGGCTTCCCATTGTTCTTTAGAAAAATAATAAAAAGATTAAAATCTTGAGGGAGGTCGACAAGACTCACACGGTCTGTCCCCTGCCTGCCTCCTTACAGACTCATCACACCCAGTCCTCCCAAGGCCCAGCTTGACCACATTCATCTTCTTTCAGTTCCTCCTGTACACCATGTCTCTTCTCACCACAGGGCCTTTGAACATGTGTTCTTTCTACCCAATGCCCTCCCCACCTCAGAGGGCACCTCTGAAGTTCCAGGATCTCATTTACTTTCCTAATGTTTTAGCTTTAAGAGCAAGCATCGGCTTTTCAGTGAGTGAATGAATAAAAATCACAGGGGATTTAAAAAAAATACAGCAGTGTGAAGAAAAAGGGAACTATGTAAGTGAGGGAGAGCTAGTGGGTCCTCTCCACCCCCTGCACTTTGTTCCCTCCCCACAGTCCTGCCCCAGGTCTTTACTGTATGTGATACTAGCATTCTGAGCCAGGAATAACCCAGGGAGCATGACAGAACCAGGAAAGGGCACCTCAACATTCCAGGGACTGGAAGGTTTGGGAGGAGTGGAGCTGCCTCTTCAGGAGAGTGATCTCCTCATTTGGAAGGAAAGATGGCTGGCACCATGAGCAGAGGCCCTCGAACCAAGCTGCATCCCAAGATGCTAGAACCAGGGCCGCCTGCAAGTCTGAAAGAGGTCATAGCTGTGAATGCTACTTTGCTCAGCTGGTGAAGGACTTAAGAGACTTCTCCCACTCCACTGCAGAGGCTGCTGCTACTACAGCCACAAGACACCTGTCCCATTTCACTCACTAGACTGGTAACTCTTTGATGGTAATCCTGTGTCTTATTCTGCTTGAGTCCTTGGAAGGCTGAGCTCAGTGTCTGTAGACCTCACACGTGGTGGCTAAGACAATTTGTCAGATGGAACGAATCACGCTTGTTGGTGATACTGCTATGCTTGCCTGATAATATATGTGCTTTCTGCCATGAAGTAATATATTTTGGAAAATAATATCTACATATTTTGTTTTTTTCCCCAGTAGTAGGCCTTTGCTTAGCAGCGTCCAAAAGATGCTCCTTTGTAGGTAGAGTTAAGGCCTCTCTCATGCAAAACAGGAATGTCTGGGTCTCTTTGCCCCACTCTCCTCCTAGGGGACTGATATGCACGAAGTTCTGTTGCAGTGAATAGGAGCTCTCACCTGATCCTCACTTAAGGCAGAGTGGGATCAGGAAGGAGGAGGGAATGGTGTAGGGGAAGGAAAGGAAAAGATCATCTCTGTAAGCCCAGAGATGAGGAAGCAATCTAGAGGAGAGAGAGGGAGGGATGAGAGTGTGTCTTCTGATAGACAATTTGGATAGAGTGCCAACAACTATCTTAGTCTCTGTTACGCATCACTAAGCACTGACCACATGGCAGACACTGGGGTCCCTCTGTGACTTCGTGACCCAGCCCAACTGGGCCTAAACTGGGATTCAGAGACTGATTGGGTTGGTTCCCAGTTGTTGTTTGGGCTGGAAGTTTCCTAAGCATGTGTTTAGAGTTGATATGCAGTGGAAGGAGAGGGCCTTTGAAAAGGATAGTTAGGCATGATTCCCGGAGGACAGAGACAGAGCTAGAGAAGATTGCAAGGTGCTTGTCTCTGCAGGACAAGGCCAGGTTTTGTAGAGAGGCTGCAAACCAGTGCTGGAGGGGTGATTTTCTTCAGCTGTGGAGCATAAGCAGAGTCCTGAGCTTAGGTATGACTCAGTATGGGGGTGGGTTGTATCCCTGCTTTTTCATGAGGTAAGCTTGGCTTCCGCAGGGACTGTGGCCTAGAGGGGCTGGGATGGACTGAGGTGGGTAAGAGAAATGTTCTAAAGTAACGTAGGCATTGACCGTGAGGGATGTGTGTGTTAATACTGCCTCATTTATACCTATCGGCTACTGAAGCCTGGGGATATTTGAGTAACTTGCTCAAGTGACCTGATTAATAAGTGGTTGGACCGGGACTGACTTCAATAGGTACCTCTCAGCTGCATCTCCAATACTGCTTCCCAAAAACCATGCTTGACATTTCAGATGACACACCCACCTGGGTTACTGAGGAGGCTGAGCGCCATCTTAAGGCAGAAGTCATGAGGAACAATCATGTCCTCACAATGCCTTTGATATTTTGGAAGGAATTTTAGGCTTTATGAATAATGTCCTTTCCCAGGGAGACATTTCTAGCATTCTCTGGGGAGATAACAAAGGACAAGCTAGGGAATGAGAAGAATCCTAGAGTTCCAAGAAAGAGAGCCACCACTGAATGATAGCAATGATGCTTTCTTTTAGAGCTGCAGAGAACTTTATAGATTCCAGAGCATTTCCTCTCATATCAGTTCATTTGGAAGTTCACAAACGCACAAAAAAGGCCTGTGTGAAGCAAAAGCTTGTATGTTCATTTTGCAAATGGGGAATGAAACTCAGAGAGCTTCAATGACTTGGCCAAGACCACATGGTTAGGAGAATCAGGCTAGAAACCTGGTCGTCAGAAACCCGGTTAAGGATTCCTTCCCCTTTACCAGGTGCTCCCTTCAACTATAGTGGGAGACTTGTCTTCATCTAATGGAGGCTGGTGCTGCTGTGACTCAGCCAGCCAGAGGTCCAGACATTAGGGCAATGCCTGAAGATAATCAAACATTCAAATGAAAGACACAATCCAGACTGCAGAACCAGCCACAGAGTAGCATCACCTTCATTCAGATCCTGGAATTTCATAGACATAGAGGCCGATTATAGATTAGTTTCCCAACGACTCATGCATGAAAAACTAGTTTCACCTGAGAAGCAGTCTGTGGTCAAGTAATACCCATTGTATCCTTCATCTATTAGGTAGTGATTTTTTTTTTTTTTTAATAGAGACAGGGTCTTGCTGTGTCCCCCAGCTGGTCTCAAACTTCTGGCATCAAGCAATCCTCCAGTCTCAGCTTCCCACAGTGTTGGCATTACAGGCCTGAACCACTCTGTAATGCATATTAAAGGCTCTATAATATCTTTAAGCAAAACAAACAAACAAACAAACAAAAAACCTGTTTGTGTTTAACTAAAGGTTTTCAAATTTATTTGGACACAAAATCTTTTTTTTTAAGGTAACACCTATTAGCAGCCCATGGAACTGCTAAGAACAATTTGTTTTCTTAAGTTGTTTAATTAATGGGTTGATTTTATGCCATGTGGGCAGAATCTTGAAGATGCTTTATGATTTTATACTCCAGCCTGAAGCCTCATACGGTATGTATCTATCTATCTGTCTTAGAAAAGGCAGTGTATGTATAAATAGGCCATGGTGCTAGTTATTTCATAACTTGAATATTCAGGGTTAGATTGTGCCCATGGAAGCATGCTAAAATTCATAAATTAAAAATGGAAGCCCATTGTAATATTAATAAGACTTTTGAATATTGGTTAGTTCTGGTAATTCATGAAAAATAAATGTCAAGGAGAGCTATGAGTCTGCCCTCTGTCTCATAATGGCATACAAGGTTTGAGAAAATACATCCTTTGGAGGTCATAGAAATGAGCAGGACTGACATTTTATGCAGGTCATCTATCATTTTCCTACCTATGGATTATAGCAGACACTTGACATTCATGATGGATTTCCCGAGACCTTATGGCTCCCTTAATTGACAAATACCACTGGAGCCAATCATTTCCCTCATGAAACCTTTTAATTCTTATTGACAGTATCATGATCATGGAGGGCTTCGTTTCTTCCTTCTCATTCATTCCCAGGGCCATTTTGAACTTGGTAATTGACAAAAGAGGACATGTAGTTATGAGGTGAGGGCCAGATTTCTGGATTAACTGAGTAACTCTACCCTCCATGACAGTTTTGCTAGGAGATTTGAATTTATGTTTCAGAGAAATGGTGAATGCCCACATGCCACGGACTGTTGGAGTTGTGCATAAATAGTCCAAACTCTGAATATAAATCTGCAAATGCCAAGCATCTTCTTTTGTCTGCTTTTTAGACACCTTCACCTTGAGCTGGGAGGGAGGAGGAAAATCTGGCTACAGAAAGGAAGAATGTTTGTAGTTCTGGGAACTCCAGCTCATTTTTACCACTGACAGACAGCTTCCACAGCAGGGTTTGTTTGAACCCCAAGGGCAAGGATATCTCAGCAGCTTCAGGAAGTGACTGCTATGTTTTGGTGAAAAGCCTCTGCAAGCTCTTGGGTTAGGCTAAAAGGTAAGTTTTCCTGAGCTGAGTAAATAGGATTGTACTGTACTTGAAACTGCACTCTGATTCTCCCAACTTCCAAAAACCCTGTGCTTTCTAATGTTAATCTCTAAGGTCACCTTTCCCATAGGTCATAGCTATTTTTCTTAAAATTTGTGATAATTATAATATCAAAGGGCAGGAAGATTTTATCAAACTTGGAACCTCTCCCCGGATGAATTTCACAGATATATATGGTTGTTGAAGGCACAAATTAAGACACATACAAATTAAGATAATCAGGAAAGAGAAGGAATGCCCAGAGACCAATCTGGGGCCTTTAAAAATACCATTAAGTTTTGATCAGATGAAAGAGCTGATAACATTAGAACCCCTCAAAGAGATTCAGCTCCTTTGCTTATGTGGAAAGCACATTGATATTTAAACATGTGGATCTTCGGAATGCTCCAGTTTTTATCAGGTTGAGTAATGTCATCTAACAGATTCTAAAGAAGATTCTAAAGAAGCTAGAGCAGATTCTTAAGAAGAGCAGATTCTAAAGAAGCCGGAGTAGATCTGAAATGGGAATGTAATTGACTTTTGCTCCGTATAATCTTAATCTGAGTAGCCACTACAGGTCTGAGGGCTACTGGTGACCACGGCCATTAAAGACACCTGGATGTCTGTGGAGGTGGTGGCATGAGCTTACTTTTGGGAAAGTCTACCTGAGCTTCTTTAGGGCTTTCATATGCCTTTGGAGTGCAATTCTTCTAAGTCTCCCAGAGCTGTTGATCTCATAAGTCCTTTACGCTAATACATTTTCTACTAGTCCCCAAGCACACTGAGGAGGCTCAATAAATGCTTTTGAAAGACATGAGTTCTGTTTCTCATGAAGACTTGGGAACAGGCTTGCTAACTGATAGAAGCCCTCGCAGTGACATTGTCCCTGCCAGTGGGTTGAGGCTGAAGATCTCTTCTGCTGTCCAGGCTCAAGTCCTGCTTAGGTATTGACTCTCATGCTTCTGCTCTCTCTCCTGGTGGGCTGGGGGTGAGGTGGGAAGGGATGTTGGAGGGGATCTGAGCAGCCCCACAAAGCTGACAGCTAGCTCCCTGTCTAGAGAGAATTTGGATGTCATCATGGTCACCTTGTGGGAACATAAAATACACATGAGCACAAAGCGAGACCAGCAGCCCTGCGAGGAGAGGCGAGGTAGGAAGACCAGGAGAGATGGGGGAGCTTACCTTCTTGACTTCATATTTAATGGCGAGTTTGATCCGGCTCAGACTCGGACGGTGGTGGTCGGACCAGACTTGAAAGTTCACATCACCATTTAAAATCGCTTCCACCTCTTCTGTGTCTCGGCACAGGTCCAGCACGCCCACTACAAAATCCTTGCATTGCATAGATAACTTCCTGTAATCGTTCTAACAGAATAAAGAGAAATCAGGGGTGTGTCACACCGAGCCCCGCAGATTGGCTTGCCTAGCACAGCAGTGTTGATCAGCAACTGCTCACCACATGTGAGCTTATGGAGCACGTTGGATGCACTTACTGAACACAGCGGGTTGTGCTGGGTGCAGAAGGCAGGGCAATTTCTCTTGACACGCAACCTAAAAGACATCTTCTCTAAGCCAGCATGTGTGAAGGTGTGGCCTGTGGGCCACCTGCATCAGAATCACCTGAGGTGCATGCTAAAGTTGCAGATTCCCAGGCCCCACTCCAGACTTACTGAGTCAGAATGCCTGGTGGTGGGGCCTGGGAATCTGTTTTTTAACTTTGCTCTCTAATAAGGTGGATGTCTGTTGCAGCCCATCCGGCGCTCTTTCAAAACAGCAGTTTTCTATGCCCAATTCTGAGTCAGTTGTGAGGAAGGAATAATAAGGACTTGAACTTTTAAGGCTGATGTAAATAACACTTCGCTCATTTACCGCCAACCTATATTGGTGACTGCTGCATATAGGAAATTTACTGGAAAGATGGCTAATATGCTACAATTGGGAAAAAATATGCACAGGTGTGCTTTTTCTGTTCCAGAAAATGTGCTTGTAAACTATAAATTTAAAAATCAAATGTAATTTAACAGTATCTTTTCTTACTAGCAATCCTTTTGTATGGCAAATCATGGCTCCTTAAATCACCTGCCTGTTGAATAAACATTTTCAACCCTGTTGAGCTGCTCCCAGATTTCTCTCATCCTTTCCCTAGGTACACCTTTCTTAATATATTTGAGAGGCTAACTTCCTTTCCTAGTGACATGCCAACGTCTCTTTCCCTTAAACGAACTGCTTACGTTTTAGATAATGATCCAAAATGTTGGACAAAGAATGTTTGATGTTACTTCATTCCCCTCCTCCCCAAAAATACTTTCCCCAGAGGACTCCTTGCTGGTTTCTTAGTTGAAATGAGTCTATTCAGAAAGTACACAGAGCCAAATGTCACTTTTAATGTTAATCAATGTCAACAATGCTCAGACTGCTAGATAGCAGCTGGCAAACAGGACTGTGGTTGTGCTTTTCCAGAACATGGATTCCTCAGCCAATAGGTGGGAGCTGGACAAACTGCAGAAGCTCAGCCATTTTTCTGAGTTAATGATTCTAGTCTCCTTCCAGGGTTGCTGTATCGAAATGTCACTTTGCATTAGAGAAAGAGGTAAGTCAGTGATTGTTTACTGGGAAGAGGAAAAGGATCAAGAAAATATTTTCAGATGAGAGTCGCTGCCCTTCATTTTTATATATAATTTAGGTAGAAGAAAGGAGTTTCAGAAATTCTGGGTGGAAAAATGACCTCTCGGCTCAGGCAGGTAAGAAACTTGAGAGTTCTAGGTTTTGGTACCAAGCACAGAGCTGGTCTGAAGTGTCAGGGTTGGAAAAGCCATGTTCTGTGTTCTTCTGCCATTCATTCATCCGTTCATTCATTCATTTATTCATCACTGAGAATCTACTATGTAGCTGACAATGAAAAATTAGCAGCGAACAAGGCAAGTCTCTGGGTAATGTGAGGAGGTTTGAGTTCCACCCTTAGGTTTGCACAAGTGCAAGGCTAAATGAAACTTGCTCAGATCTTTTCCTGGCTAATATATTCCGCAGAGTAGTGCTAAGCCAGAGGTAGGAGGCTTAAGGTACACTGGGCTGAGCAACATGGACAAGGTGAATCACCTCACCACATGGACCCATTCAACTCTGGCATCTTCTCTGTGGCAACTCAGGATCCATTCCATAACTTTATTACCCCTTTCCTGAGAACAAGGAACCTCTGAATGTTAATGCCTGTTATCAGTAAAACAGACAGTGCCCTGTTGGCTAGAGCATAACTCATCCCTTGATGGAAACTCCTGCCTAGAGCTGAAGTCATGGGTGGGTATAGGAAAGGAAGCGTAAAAGACTTGAGCCAGCTCTTGTCCCAGGCTCCCCGTGTTGGAGTGAGTCAGGCTGTATTTCCCAGAGCTTCCTCACATGTCTGGGTTCAGTGCAGTTCAGAACAGAAGGTGACACTTCATTAGAGACTGTCACTTCCCTGGGCTTTTTCAGCCAGCCTGCCATCAGTAGGGGAGGCAGCAGAGCAGCCAAAGCAGGTAATTTGCATTTTGCCTTCTGCGTTAGGCATTTGGGCTGGAAAGCAATAAGCCTTGTGGTGTCTGCAGATGGCTGGAGGGGATAGAGGGAACTCATCCTTGCCAGGAAGAAGGAGATGACATGGACATGAATGAAAGCAGAGAGGGCCATAGATAAACATCTCTGGGGAATTGCGATGATTATAATTTATTGAGTCAACCCTGAGCTCAATTAGCCTTCCAAGACACACTCCTCACTGTAACTGGTAGGAGATGAGATACATACTCAAGACTTTACAGTCTTGCGTGAATAAATATTTTTTAAAATATTCCTGAACACTGAGGTCTGCCAGTTCTAATGAGTGACATATGCTCTACCTGCATTACCTCCCTCAATCCTTATAAAACTCCCAAGATGGAAGGCTGATCACCATTTCCAATTTCCAGATGAGGGAACTGAGACCAGAGAGATAAAGTAATAGGAGACCTACTCTCTTCCTTATATCAGCCACTGATCTCTAGGTCTCTCTCTCACCTTCCTTGGATACTTAGCCCCTCTCTCATATCAGTCTCCCAACATTGACTGCATTGTTATTCTTGATGGTTTCACTATCCTGGAAGATGAGTGTCACATTCCCTGCCCTTTCATTTCCTTGACAGTCCCTTTTCTAATGACCTTATTTTCAACCCAAACTCAGCTATTGACTCTCCAAGTTATTCCAATAACTGCAGATCCTTCTCTACCCCAACTTTAAGTGTCCCTCCTCCAACCACCACCTCCTGTATGTCCAGCTCACTCCCTCTGGGACCCTAACTCCAGTAATCCTTTGATTCCACCTGTCCTACAGCCACTGATTGTGCCTCCTTTTCACTGGTTTTTACCCACCTTATGTCACTGTCTCCCTCCTTGCAGAGCTGATATTTCATGGTTAATAAAATGGTCTCTTGTCCTCCTTCTATTTTATTGTCCCTACTGGATAAAAGCTTGACCTTGGTTGTGTCTAACTCTCTACCAGTGTGGTCTTGCCTCTGCACAGTGAATGTGGCTGAGAACCGACAGCTGATCATTGTGCTGTAAACTCACTGCCTTCGGCCTCAAGTAGTCCTTAGTGCTCTTGGGCAGTTTACTCTCCCACTCTCCTAAACAGGCAATTTATACATTCTTCTTTCCTCAGTCCTCTAATATCTCCTCCTCCTCTCAGATGAGGACATTGTTTCCTATTTTATCAAGAAAATAGAAGTCATCAAAAGAAAAGTCCCACATGTTCATACCTACTTGCGTCTCTGCTCTTGCACTGTGTTCCCTCCTCTGACTGTGAATGAACTGCCCCTGCTCCTCTCTAAAGCCACCTCCTCCACTTATGTGCTGGGTATCAGTCTCTTTTGGCTGCTCAAGGACACGGCACCTCAATCTTCCTCTCTCCTGAATTGTCAATTTCTTCCTTTCTCTACTTGCTCATCATACAAACATGCTGTTATTTCTCTTGTTTTAAAAAGAAATTTCTCTTGACTCCGCGTCTCCCTTCAATGACTACTCCAATTTTCTCTCTAATTTTATAGCAAAACTCTTCAATCGGGTTGTCTACACTCATTGTCTCCAGCTGCCCTCCTTGTACCCTCTCTTGTCCCCTTCAGTAAGGCTTTCCCCTCCACTGACTTTACTGTGACTGTTTTTGTCAAGGTCATAAATCACATTCATGTTGCTAACTTCAATGGTTGGCTCCCAGTCCTCATTTTACCTGACCTTCCGAGTGTGTTAACATAGCCAATCACTTCCTCCTCCTTGATACACATTCTTCACTTGGCTTCCAGAACAGCATACGCTTCTGTCTTTATCTTTTTTTCTGAATGACTACTTTTTGGATTCTTTGTAAATTCATTTTCATATATTCCTTACAATTTAATCTTGGAATTCCCCAAACATGTGTCCAGTAACTGGAATTCTTTTATCCATTGACTCTGAATGCCTTATAGATTTTATCTAGTGTTATGAATTTCAGTACCACCCATACACTGGTGAGTCTGAAAGCTTTTACCAAGCTTTCTTCTCTGTATCCAATTACCAACTTTACATCTCCACTTGAATGTCTAATAGGCATTTTGAACTTCATAAAACTAACTCTGGATCTAGTCTGCTACCTTATTTAGTATTCTCCATTATTTCAGTTTTCCTAGATGAAAAAAAAAACAAAAAACACTTGAATTTATCCTTGATTGCTACCTTCCTTTCATAACCCGCATATAATTTGGTAGCAAATCCTGCAAGTTCTACTTACCAAATATATCCATACCTTGACCTATTTTCACCAATTTTAGTATTTCTTCCTTGGTCCAAATCAACATCATCTCTTGCTTGGACTAACCCTAGAGGCTACCAACTGGTCTCCCGGACTCTGTCCCATCCTGTGTGGTCTATTCTCAATACACCAGGCAGAGGAATATCAGGAAAAGTAGTCAGATTCTGGCACTGCTCTGTTCACCCCTCCAAAAGCTCCCTATCCAAAGTAAAAGTGGGGTCATCAGTCACTGATCCCTGGGTCACTCCCTCACCTTCCTTGGAGATTTTAGTTCCTGTCCCACATCATTCTCCCAACATTAACTGCTATTGTTAATTCTTGGTGATTTCAAACTCCTGGAAGATGACCCACTGCCTACACTGTCCTCAAGCCTCCCCATTTTCTCGCTGATTTTATTTCCTGTGGTTCTCCCCCAACTCAATCTGCTCCCACCACTCTGGTGTCCCTGCTGTTCTTCAAACACGCTTGGTGTGGACTAGACCTTTACACTAGCTATTCCCCTTGCTTGGAATGTTCTTTCTCCAGATACCTATATGAACAACTGTAAAGCCTTCCCCAACTATCTTTTAAAAAGATTGCGGCTCCTCCATTCCTCATTACCCTTCCCTACTTTTCCTTTTTGGTTTCTTCACAGTACTTATGACTACCTGATATGCTATGTATTTTACATATTTTTTATATTTATTGTCCATGTCTCGCACTAGAATATAATTTTCTTGAGGCCATGGATTTTTCCGTTTTGTTCACAAATGTATCCTGAGATCCTAAAACTTTTCCTGGAGCATGGTGGGCACTCAGTAAGTACTTGTTGAATTAACTGGAACAGTGAACTTGTCTAAGATGACACAGCCACCAAGTAATACAGCCAAGATTCAAAAGAGGTTGGGGTGACTCAAATTCTGTTCTTTCCCTCTCATCCTGTTGCCTCTTGTGGAGCAGCATGTTTTCTTCTCTTCGGCACACTCGAGGCTCAGTTGTGCTGACTCTCAACTAACATGGGGGAAACAATGGGTGGGTAGGGATAAAGACATATGAGTCCCTGACAGATTCTATAGTAGAGTCAGTAAGCACACAGGTTTTACAGTCAGAAGGACCTGGAACTGGAACTCTTATTTCACTATTTGCCAGGAAAATTGATAAATTGAGCAAGCCATTTAACTCTTATGCATCACAGTTTTCCGTCTGTACTAAGGTACACACTGTTCAATTCTTGGGAGAATTCAACACCAAAATTATGTCAGATGCTCAGTATTATTAATAATAAATAACACAAATAACAAAATAAAAACTTAAACAAAAACTGATAATAAAAATGAGCATGTAAACGGCAGTCTACATGATTTGACTCTTGATCTCTTGCCCTTTGTGGTTTGTAATTATTGAAGTGGGAGTAAGACTGGCCCTTGGGTAGGAGGAAAACAACAACAAAAAATACCGGATAAAATCTTGATTTGTTTCTCTTTCTTGCACTACAGATAAAATCCATAAATTAGAATGTCTTATAAATGGATTAATGTAGTATATAAGCTTTTGAGACTGGGTTCTCTCCCTCAGCACGATCATTTTGAGATTCATCCATGATGTTGCATGCATCCATAGTCAATTTTTCTATTTCACAACCACTGTGTGGATGTATTAGTTTGTTGATCTATTTACTCACTAAAGGACATTTGGTTGTATCCAGTTTTTGGCATCTGACAATTAAGAATAAGGCTGCTGGCCAGGCATGGTGGCTCATGCCTATAATCCCAACACGTTGGGAGGCCGAGGTGGCTGGATCACCTGAGGTTGGGAGTTTGAGACCGGCCTGACCAACATGAAGAAACCCCGTCTTTACTAAAATACCAAATTAGCTGGGCGTGGTGGTGCATGCCTGTAATCCCAGCTACTCAGGAGGCTGAGGCAGGAGGATCACTTGAACCTGGGAGATGGAGATTGTGGTGAGCCAGGATTGAGCCATTTCACTCCAGCCTGGGCAAAAAGAGTGAAACTCCATCTCAAAAACAAAACAAAACAAAACAAAGCAAAGCAAAGCAAAACTTGTACAGCCTTTACAGTCTTTTTTTTTTTTTTTTTTTTTTTTTGAGACAGGATGATTTCACCATATTGGCCAGGTTGGTCTTGAACTCCTGACCTCAAGTGATCCACCTGCCTCAGCCTCCCAAAGTGCTGGGATTACAGGTGTGAGCCACTGCACCTGATCAATATTCCTAAGCAAGCTTTTGTGTGAACATAATTTTTTCCTTTCTTTAGGGTAAATGCTTAGGAGTGGGATTGCTGAATATATAGTAAATGCATGTTTAACCCTGTGAGAAACTCCCAATTTGTTTCTGGAAAGGTTCTACCATTTTACATTTTAGTAGCAAATTCAAAACATTCTAATGCTCCATATTTTCACCAGCACTTGGTATTGTTAATTTATTTCCTGTTTTTGTTTTTATATTTAGAGATGGGTCTTGTTATATTGCCAGGCTGATCATGAACTCCTGGGCTCAGGAGATCCCCCTGCATCAGTCTCCTGAGTAGCTGGGACTACAAGTGCAGGCAACTATGTCCTGCATGTCAATTTCTTTTCTGTGTCATGGTACCTCACTGTGATTTTAATTTGCATTTCCTAATGGCTAATAATGCTGCACATCTTTTCCTATGCCTATTTGCTATCTTTGTATCTTCTTTGATGAAATATATATTCAAATCCTTTGTCCACTTACATTTTTTTTTTTAATTATTGAGTTTTGAGAGTTCTTTATATACTCAGGATACAATTCCTTTTTAAGAGATAGGATCTGCAAATACTCCAGTCTGTGGCTTATGTTCGCATTCTCTTAGTATTTTTCAGAGAGCAAACATTTTTAATTTTGATGAGGTCTGATATGGCTTGGCTGTGTCCCCACCCAAATCTCATCTTGACTTGTAGCTCCTATAATTCTTTCATGTTGTAGGAGGAACACAGTGGGAGATAGGGGGTGAATCATGCGGGTGGTTCCCCCCATACTGTTCTTGTGGTAGTGAATAAGTCTTACAAGATCTGATGGTTTAATAAGTGGAAACCTCTTTCATTTGGCTCTCATTCTTCTCTTGCCTGCTTCCATGTATGATTGCCTTTCACCTTTGGCCATGATTGTGAGGCCTCCCCAGTCATGTGAAACTGTGAGTTTATTAAACCTCCTCCTTCTGTAAATTGCCCAGTCTTGGATATGTCTTTATCAGCAGTGGGAAAACAGACTAATACAAAGTCCAATCTATTATTTTGTCTTTTACAGTTATGCTTTTGATGTCACAATTAAGTAATCTTTTCTTAATACAAGTTCATAAATGTGTCCTCCTATGTTTTCCTCTAGAAGTTTTATAGTTTATGTATTAAATTTAGGTCTATCACCCATTTTGTGTTAATTTTTGTATATGATGTGATGTATAGGTTGAGGTATCTTTTATTGCCCACAGATGCCCATTTGTTCCAGCCTCATTTGTTGAAAAGATTATTCTTTCTCTAGTCATTTTTGCACAGTTGTCAAAAATCATTGACCACATTTGTATGAGTCTATTTCTGTATTCTCTATTCTGTTTCCTTGATCTATATGCTTATCCTTTTACTAATATCCATTGTCTTTATTTTTGTAGCATGATATTATCTTAAAACTAGGTACTTTGGGTCCTCCAACTTTGCTTTTCTTTTTGAAATTACCTTGGCTTTTCTCCTTTCTTCCCTTTACATGTAAATTTGAAAATAAGCTTGTCCATATCTACAAGAAGTTCTGCTGAGATTTTTATTGGAATCGTGTTAAATCTATTGATCAGTTTGGGCATTCAAACTCTTTTGAATCCTCCGAACCTCAAATATATTATGTATCTTCTCTTATTTAGATGTTCTTTGATTTTTTTCATTCATGTTTTATAGTTTCCAACATACAGATTTCACATATGTTTTGTAAAATTTGTATCTAAGTATTTCATTTTTTTAGCTATTGAAAATATTTAAAAATTTTTCTTCTTTTTAATTTTCATCATTATGTATAGAAATATTGATTTTTGTGTGTTGTTCTTATATTCTGTGGTCTTGCTAAACTCACTTACTAGTGCCTTTAGATTCTTTGGGATTCTCTATAATAGACAAACATGTCTGAAAATATGGATTGTTGACCTTGAATAAACACCTAGTTGCAATGCATTTATTAAGATGACGAGAAAATGCTCAGAAACATGCATTTACATTGCTTTGAAGATTGATAAGATTTTATTTCTAGGAACAAAATTCTGCCAAAAATTTTTTGCTGGCTTTCAACCCAAAGTAATGGCTCAGAGCTTTTTATTATTCAATACTTAAGCAGCTTTGTAGCATATTCACTATTTATTTCTTGTTCTCTGTTCAACACAGGTAATAACTGAGATTCTTTAATTCTGAACTATCCAAGAATTTCTTTTCTTTCCTTTTGATCTATAAATCTCCAGAGTTTATTTATTATTGAGATGAATATCTAGCCCTTATACAGAAGTTGATTCCAAACCATCTATCAAGACATGTTGATACCTTTAACTTTTGGTGCTAGAACCATTGTTTTGATAACATTAATTTCAGGAAATTATTTGATTAAAAACTTCAACTCTCCAACTTTTTCAAAGCTATTGACAAACTTAAATTAGAAGAGAAAGAGAAGCTTATTACCCTGATTAGTCAAAAGTTAAATGAATTTCTCAGACTGATGCTGTAGAGACATCCATACAATACAGGATAATTAACACTCGTTCCTTGATGGAGACCTTAGAAATTGGATTTTAAAAGAGTGTGGACTTCAAATTCACTCCCCCTCCTTCCCTTTAGGGATCCAGTTACGGTGAAGAAATATTTATGGAAATCTCCAATTGAAATACAAGTGGAGCTAAGTCAACAGAAGGGTACGGCTATAAACCTGGGAGGTATTTCTGTTTTTGACATTTAGGACGAGTTTGCTTAAGAAAGGGTTGCACTAACAGTTTACAATAAAAGTGTTTAAAACATTTTAATTCATTAAATGGTGACAACTATCCTGTAGACCTGATAGTATTATTATCCATAAATAAGAGGACTGAAAGTTGACCACTGGATTTAGCAAATTGGCAGTTGTTTATCACCTTGACTGGAGCAGCTCTGGAAGAGTGGAAAACATGCCTGGAGAGGGTGAAGACAGCAGGAGAAGAGGTATTGTGCCACAATTAGCAGGAGAACAGGGTCTGGAGGCAGGGAACTTAAGGCCAAATGGTGCTGAAATAAGGAAAAACACCAAGGTCTGGGGGCAGGGAGTCTGCGACCAATTCACACTGACTTCCTAAAAGAAGAATCACTGAGGTCTGGGGGCAGGGAATCTAAGGCCAATTCCTGCTGACTTCCCAAAGCTGGATCAAAAGGAAAATACCTGGGTCTGGGGGCAGAAAACCTAAAGCTTCCTAAAGCTAAACCAAAAGGAAAAACCCCATCTCCATGCCTGAGTAACAAAGGATCAAAGGCTACTCTCCCTACAACCCTCTCTCTTCCACCAGTCTCAGATGGAAAGGGAGAGTGCTAGGGATTGGCTCTGGGCCAGGCAGGGACCATCCCTTCATCTACACAGGGCGCCAATTCAGACTTTAATTAGCCACAGACCAAATCCTTCATCCACATAAGGGGTAGCTGGTAAGAACCTCAAACCGAGTACTTAAAACCCAGAAAACTTTGTAACTGGGCCCTTGAGTCACTTACTTGGGCCCACCCCCACCTTGTGGAGTGCTTTCTCGCTTTAATAAACTCAGGCTTTTGCTGCTTCATTCCCGTGTTTCTTTCCTCTGTTACTTTGCGTATTTTGTTTAATTCTTTCTTCAAATTGACAAGTACCTGGACAACTCATAGTCAGAACTCTCCACCAGTAATAGTACGCGTAGAGGAATGCATGCACATAGAATCACATATGGTTTAGCTACAGTAATAGGAAAGGTCAGTATGTGGATGAGGATGCTGTTAGGTGGGTGCACGGATGGTGGGGATCTGTAGACATTTTCCTTCTACTGCTTCAATTTTTTTTCAGTGAAATAAAAATAAAAATTATTAGCTGAAAGTAAGAATAGGGAAGGAGGTGGTGGAAGTTTGGGGAGAGGAGAGACTAGGTCTGAAATAGATTTTAGGGACTGGCCCGGTGGCTCATGCCTGTAATCCCAGCACTCTGGGAGGCTGAGGCGGGCGGATCATGAGGTCAAGGGATCAAGACCATCCTGGCCAACATGGTGAAGCCCCGTCTCTACTGAAAATACAAAAATTAGCCAGGCATGGTGGCATGCACCTGCAGTCCCAGCTACTTAGGAGGCTGAGGCAGGAGAATCACTTTAACCCAGGAGGTAGAGATTGACGTGAGTGGAGATGGTGCCACTGCACTTTAGCCTGGTGATAGAGCAAGATCCCATTGAAAGAAAGAAAGAAAAAGAGAGAAAGAAAGAAAAATAGCTTTTAGGAGAAGATGAAAATAGAGGGATTAGAAAGACAGGATATGATTGCTAGAGAACAATAGGAGCCCATTTGAAGTTCATGGTCATAAATTAGAATGAGGTCAGTTAATGTGTTTTTTTTTCCTAACCACATTCATTTTCCTGGGTGCCAGCATGGAGCAAATAGAGAATTATATTTTATTGGGGTTGTGTTTTTGCCAAAGAGTACAACAAATCAAGAGAGGAGCAGAGGAGCTAAAGTGTACCTGAGGGAGTGATTCCAGTGACAGTTCATGGAACTGAAGTTGGTATGAAAGGAAGACAGGACTTTGATGGAGAAAGGGAAAGTGAAAAGATGGTTTGATCAGTGAGTTACCAGACTTGTGGGGGCGGGGGGAGGCAAAAGATTGACAGAGTCGAGGGATTCAAAGGAGATGGAAAAATTGGAGTCAGAAAGTGTAATGTGCCATGCTTAGATAATGGAGAGCTTGCATTTATTGATCATGGAAAGTGTTGGCTCATATAGGCTCCTGGTGACTAAGGTACGGTGGAGGATAAGACCACTAGAGGAGGTAAGTCCATAAAACTGAGCCAGGGTGTTGGAAGGATGACCTGTGTATATATTGAAGGGCCAAGCATTTAAACAGCAAGAACCAAAATTGTGATACAGTGACCCATGGTTGCAGACTACAACAATGAGAGATAATGGGTGATATAATATTTTGAAATATTATTCAAAGATAGACACTCTTAAGGAGGAGAGAAAGGAGAGGAGAAACTTCTTTTTTGGAATTGGCAAGAAACGGCAGGGGGGATGCCCACCCCATCTCCAGGTCCAGTGCTCTGAAGACTGGGAGCAAAACTATCCCCAGTTGAAAGGGCTGCAGGAATGCTGTGTCCTCAGGGCAGCCAGTCTTTAGAGATAGAAGGTGGCACATCGCTCAGAGGAGGGGATCAATGATGGTGGACTCTGCTGAGGGGGGACTGTGACTTTCAGAGGGTGAAATGGGAGAGCACTTGGGGATGAAAAGTAGGGTATGAGGATGGAGGAAGGAATCTGACAGCCATCTGGAGAATTGCATGCAGGTTCTGAGGGGCGATCTGGGAGACAGTGGCTTCCCATGGTGAGGACCTATAGAGGGATTAAAATGTGTAATTACAGGATGTTGAGAGGATTCAGTGCGGTGAAATGGGGAAGCACACAGCCCAAAGCTGAGCGCACAGGTCACCTTCAGTACCCTTTGGCTAACACAGGACTTCAAAGTTGCATCTTGCCCTAGTGCTTTCTTTCCACACATCCTCCAACTCAGCTGATGGGTAAGAAAATTCTGGATGTTGAGATTTAACACACATGGCTGAATTTTTATTAATTAAAACTGGATTCATTAAAACAATTAATGGATGTGAAATATTGAGTAAGAACCTGAGCCTAGTGCTCATTATGGCAGATGAAAATTGAAAAGCTTCAATCCATGTTTTAGCTTCCATGCATACAATTAATTGTTTCATTAACCTTTACCATATCAATAAATTCATACTCCAAAGGATCAAGGCAAATACGCTTTGGCATTTCATCTCCATTTAGGAATGTGGAGCCAAGGAAGGTGGTTCAAGTTTAGTGCAGAGACCAACAGTCAGCTTTTCTTGCCTCAGCTTTCTCAGGGGTATTTAGGCAACTCCTGGGTCCTCAGAGTCCGAGGTTCTGCCCCAAGGGTGGAGCAGTGTAGGGCTGGCTCTTTGTCCCAGTGATCTCCTGAGAGGTCTGACTCTCCAGCTCTGCCACTGTTTATCCACTGCCTCCCTGACTTTTTTTGCTCTCTGCAGAGACTTTACTTTATTAATTCCAAACATACTCCCTACTTTTCCAAAGGGATCTCTGTGTCCTAACTGCTTCAGCATTTAGGAAAGATGGCTGTGCATGGGTGATCTTAGAATTTTTCATCATAGGCCTGATCAGTCTTGCATGAGAAGGAGGACTGGGAGGTCAGTATTTGGGTTCGAATCACAGCTTTGCTGCACCATGGCTGTATGATTTTGAATGTATAATTTAATCCCTCTGTGGGCTCTAATTTAATTTGCCTAACAGGGCTGATAACATCATCTACGTTATAAGGTTGTTGCAAGAAGCAAACTGAAAAAGATAACCCAAATAAGGTGCTTCACACAATATGTGGCAAGTATTGGGTAATATTATGATGACCCAGAGTGTGTAGGTTAGCAGAGAGCATAAGCACAGATAACTTGTCTATTTGGGGGTTGATCTTGAAGTGCCTCATCTAACAAAGCTGGCACACCCCCTCATTGGAATCATTTCCAGAGCTTCACCCTCTGTGAGTCCCCAGGTAGAAGTCCCCAGGCAGGCAGCAAGGAAGAAGTTTGGAGCACAGGGATTGGGGCAGAGTCCTGCTCACTTACCCTTCACGTGCGGGTGTCTGGACGCTGAGCACTGAATCTGCAGGTCACTGCACACCACCTTCCTCAGCCAGGCAGTGCTGACAGTGCTTCTGCTGGCACATTGGTCTCCAATCTAGTTTTTGGTTTGCTTAATTGGCAGCTACTGACATTCTGAGGGGCTTATAGCACATTGACATGGCATTTGTGAAATCCTAGAAATAATGGATTGTTCTGCTTGTTTTTTTGTTGTTGTTTTTTAAAACAAGTCTCCTCTGTTAGATTCAGAGGTTTGTGGGAGGACAAAGCTTGTCTTTCAAGGAAATGACTCAGGTATTTTATTAGCGACTCAGATATTATATCCACTAATTCAGCAGATATATTTGGGTATCCACTGTGTACTAGTCACTGAGAAAGTAAATCTACTAAAACAAAGTTCTTGCCCTGGAGGGGCTCGGGGTCTTTCTAGAGACAATACAAGTAGTCAGATGAGGATTACAGGGTGATGTAAGTGCCTTGGGACAGGGTCGGGACATGCTACCTGTGTTTCGGATATCACGGGGCTTCCAGGAGGAGGCAGAATATGAAGTGAGACCTGAAGATAAGCAGAAGTTAGCAGCGGTAAGAGAGGTATGAGGAGAGGAGGTGGCAGGGAATTGACATTCCAGGAAACAGTATCAGCAAGTGCAATGGGAAGAGATTGTATATGCACGTGTGGACTGTGATGAATACTAGCTGACTTTAACCACAGCATGGTCATATGCATAGGTTATGCATATAACTCAATATTTTACACAATTTCTCATGATTAAACAGGCATGGATATGCCTATTTACCAAGAAAGGAATTCATGTACACTCTGTGCACATCCATATCCAGGTTAAAGATGCTGCTTGGTTCTCTCCTGTGGGACTCCTGGAAGAGTCTCTCCTCAGCTTTCTGCTTTTCCTGTTGGAGCTGCAGTAAAACTGGGAGGCAGGTTTGCCTATATGAACTTAGTTTTGTCCCCACAACCCACCCCTCAGTGCCACCTGGCTTCTATAGGAGGTTCCCAGGCTCTCTCACCTCTGCATGCTCTGTTTCTCTCTCTCAAACACACACACACGCGCGCGCACACACACACACACACACACACACACACACACACATCACCTTATCACCCACAGGTCAGTGCTCCATGGTAGAGTGTTGTTCTGGGCTGTGACTCAGAAAATCAGTCAGGACATGTGAGTTGAAAGAGGAAGGGGGGACTTTGTGGCTCACTTACATGGAAGCAGCCCCACCTGTCCCCTGCTCACCTGCCCCACCCACACATGGGCATGGCCAAAGCATGATTGATTGGTCTGTGCACCCATTAGGATGAAAGACAATATTAAAAGATATAACTATTGCTGTTATTTGTGCCATTAGTTATCATTTATCAAGTGCTTACTATGTCCAGCCGCTGGGCTAAATGCTTTAATATGTTTATGTCACTGAATTCTCATGACAAATCTAGAAAGTACATACTATCATCATTTCTGTCTCACTGGCAGAGGAACTGAGGCCCAGAGACTTCAGTGGTTGCTGGGATCTGAGCTCAGGTATAGCTCACTCCAAAGCCCATGATCGTAACACTGGTTAAGTACTCATTTACTAAAAACACTCACTGCCCTTGCAGTGCTTAAAACCGTGAACATGCCCTGAAGGGCAGGTGTGGGAGGAGCATTCAAAGACCTCTTTTTGAAAAGGAAGAGAAGGTAAGGGCCTGTTGTTAAAAGGTAAAAATGCTGAAACTTTAGGTAAAGCAGTATCCTGTGTTTCCACACCTGAGGGAAGGCCAGGAGGTGAGACTGGCTGAGCTCTGGGAGCTGAGTCTACCCCACAATAAATCACCAGCAGGTGTGTGTCGACAATTAGGAAGTCAGGGTAGGAGATGTCCCTAACGGAACAGGTCACTCCTATTGCTCTCAAGACCCTAAGCCTCTTAGCAAAGTGCCAGCCTGTCCACTCCCTCACATCCCTTTTGGACTCCCACCAGGAGGTCATCACCTCCCTTCTGTAATGGTCCTCCAGCCCCATCTGCTATCACTGTCTTCATGGTGAGAGGTTATGGGAGTGGGTGGGTAAGCAGAGGGTTGGTGGAGTGCTCCCGCAGTGACTGGGGAAACTTGCAGCTCATTCCTCAGGTACAGAGAGAAGACAGTGGCAGGATGGGGCTGCATTGCTCTTGCCAGCTAAATTCCACAAGGGACAACATCGTGGCTGCTGTTCTAGGTGCACTGATTTTAACAAGCACATTTTTTTTGAGATCTGTTTGCCCTGTTGGAGCTGAAGCAAACATAACAGCTACACAGTGGTGCAGCATTAAACACTCTCTCTACCTGGATCCTTCCAGAGCTTCATCCACAAAGCACACCTAAGCCACTTTTGCCCACGGATTGACTCATGGAAGACCTTATATCTTCATTCATTTACTCAGGTAATCAACAGAAATGAATAGAGTGTCTAGTGTGTGCTGGGCTCTGTGCCAGGGCCCTGGAGGTACAATGGAGAGTGAAGCAGGCGTGGCCTTGCCCTCATGGAGTTGACAGATCAGAAGAAGATGTAGAAGATTAAGGTCCTCTGGTTAAGTGGGATGAGGAATTCTCCTTTTTGTGCAAATTAAACCTGAGTTCCTTTACATCCAGCTTCATAGTTATTCCTGGGGAAATATTTCTTTACGAATAAACCCAATTGGCAAGCTGCAGTAACTGGGTATGAGTCTGTTAGCTCAAAAGCTTGAGAGGTTTCCAGAAATTCACTTTTACAAAGTTGTTCTGCTCATTGGGCATGTGCTTACTGAGCCATGTGTGTGCCAGAGCTGTGGCCTGCTCTGGGAATTCTAGGAGGAGTGAGCTGGGTTATTCCTTGCCCAAGGAGGAGACAGCACACAAGCCAGTCATTTCGGTATTACCTAGTGAGAGCAAGTCGCTCACTCACCAAGTATTACCCAGGTACCCACTCTGTGCCAAGTGCTGTCCTAAATCTGAGATACAACCATGAGCAAAACGGACAGTCCCTACTCTCATAGAGCTTGTATTTTATTGGCGGTATAGGGACTGCAGAGAGGAGAGTGCTATTTTATATAGATGTGAGCCAGGAACTCCCTGATGAGGTGATTTTGAATAGAGAGTTGAAGAAGGAGGTGAAGGAGAGAGTCATGCAGATGTATGAGGAAAGAATATTCCAGACAGAGGGTCCCTGGTGCTAAGAGGAGGAAGAGTGCAAAGCCAGGAAAGAGAGAGCATCTAGGGTTTTCGAGGGGTAGCTAAGAGGCCAGGCCTGGGGGCAAAGTGTGTAGGAGTGGAGCAGGAAGAGATGAGGCTAAGTGAGGAGCAGGAGCCAGATGATCAGAGCCCCGACAGGCACCTGCATGAACTACGTCTTTTCCTGTGGCGGGATGGGGAGGCACTGACTGGAGGGCTTTAAGAGTGAGAGTTGACATAATCTAATTTTTGCTCTAAGAGGATCCCTCTGGCTGCTGGGATGGAATACATTGTAAGGGGCAAGAACAAAAGCAGGAAGAGCAATTAGGAGGCTGTTGGAATTACCCCAAAGAGAGGCGAATGTGGCTTGGACCAGAAGGGAATTGAGTAAGGAATGGAGAAGTATAAAATTCTGGATGTCTTTGAAAGATAGAGCCAATAAGATTTATTTATGAATACTAAGTAAGGAAACAAACAAACAAGCAAGAATGGATCTGAGACTTTGGTTTGAGCAAGTACAAAGATAGAGTTACCATTTGTAAAACATACACTAGGAGCGGTTACATAATTGCTTAGCAAATACTTCCTCTCTCTCTTTTTGTCTTTATGAGAGAAATACACTTAATTCCGCATGGATGTTGAGTTTGGTCATAGGACTTGCTTCAGCCAGTGAAATGTGGGTGGAAATGATAGCATTCGTGTTCTAAACCTAGGGCTCAAGAGGACTGCATCCTGCAGTTTTCTTTGTCTTTCGAGGAGCTGCTGACCACTGCCAAGAAAAGAATGTGTCTAGGTAGCCACTACTTATCCATCCTGGGCCCTAGAATGAGATACATAGAGCAACCTCCTCCACTAACCTTTAGAATTGTGAACATGAAAATAAATGTTAATTGCACAGAGTGCTGCATTTTGGGGTGGTTTTTTACATAGCCTGACTGTGGCAGTAACTGACTGATAAAGGGAGGAAGGTAGGCTCAGTCCTTTGTGACATCGACATAGAAGACAGGCTCTTAGCCCTATCTGGGTAGTCGGGGATGTTGCCCCAGAGGTAATAAATTGTTGCTGAGTCTTGAAGGCTAAATCAGCGTTACCCTGTTCAAGAGGTGGAATGAGGGCATTCCCAGCTGAGGACAGCATAAGCAAAGGCACAGAGACACAAAATACATGACATATGAATATACAGGGGACTATGCAAATAGACATACAGGATGGCAGAAGATGAGATAGGAGAAGTGAACAGAGCTGGATCATGGAGGATTTTGTGTTCTCACATAAAGAGCTTGGATTTTTTATACCATAGGTAGTGAGAGCCACAAAAACCTTTTCAGCAGGAGAATATCATGGTCTGATTTAGATCGAGGTACTATCCCTCTGGCCCTATGTGAAGGACAGCTTCAGTGTTTCAGAGTTCTGTGGCCTGGAGGCAGAAGGTTAGGTAGAATCTGTTGGCATCATCTGATCAAGTGCATGGTGGTAAGATATAAGGATGGAAATGGAAACATTCAAATTTTAATACCAGCAAGATTTCAGGTACAGGGAGAAAGTGAGAGCTCAGTGTGTGACATGCTTGGGACAGCATATACTGAAATGGATTTTCCTAACATGTTACTGTCTGATGGAGTTATAGATGATTTTTCTTTTCTTCTTTTATACAAATTTATTTTCTACAGTAATCGTGCATTGACCATATAATTAAAAAAACATTTTGGCTATGTTACAGTGTTTAAATCTGCCTGTTTTCCTTGGTATCAAGTTTGCTGGACCCTAGAATTTCAGCATTGGAGAGGGATATCCACCCTTGGTGCTCTCTTGGGCAGGGTTGCTGTCTTCTCTATTTGATACCTGACAATTTGATTTTTCTTTAAAAAAAATAACAAATTGAAAAAAAAAAATCCAAAAAGTGGTTCAGAGCAAATGTGACCTAGGCATCTTAGGTCATTTGTACTAATTTTATACTGTGAACACATTTCAGAGAAACACTAATTCAGAATTGGCATCACCAGATAACAGGCCCTTCCAGAGGATTGTGTCATGACTTATCCGATTATGGATTCAGAGTAAGAAATGTGCATGAGACTCGTTTCAAAGAGTAAAGAGCACCATATGTAAAGAAGTAAATTTTTAAAAATTGCTGTGATTGCTGAAAATTCTATTAAGAGGGGCTAACAGCTAGATGGTGAAGTAGCAATTAAAAAATGTAGATCCCTGCTAATTATAAGACAAAAAAGTACAAATCAAATTAGGAAAATCAGAACTTGCTCTGATTTCTCTGCTCAAGAAGCACACCACAAGTTTCACTTTGGTGCTTCTGTCCATTATGTTCCCAAGTCTGGACGGACAGTCCTCTTTGTCAACTCTGAGAGCTCTACTGCTTTTCAAGACCAGCTCAAAAGCACTTCAGGATGGCCTTTCTACATCCTTGAGGAAATCCACTGTTTCCCATGTTCTGACTCCCACAGCATTTTATTCTTAGGGTCATAGTCAATAGCCCTGTCAAAGTGCTCTCTGTGCTTTTGACACTTATACTTAACTAATCAACTTTATTCATTTGCAATTTCAGTGCAAGGAATGCCACACTACAGGACCTAATAAATGTTGCATCAATTGAAATGACTTAATACATACTCTGAGTCAAGTATCTTATTTATAAGGAAGCTAAGGAACAAGTAAGTGCTAGCATGTGGCTACCAGTGAATTGATTAGAAGTGGTGAGAGGGCATAGTTGGCTCTAAGAGATGGGCTTGAAGCCAAGGCTGACTGATCAAGGCCTGTTATCTTGTATGTAGATCACTGTAGCAATTTTCTAAAAGCCCTGGGAGACATAGGTAAAAGAGGAGTAAGTGATTGCATTTAAATAAGTTTAAATCTAATCAGGAAAATCAGATTCCAGTTTTTCCCTTTAAACTGATTTATCCAATGAATGACTGGGTAATCCTTGGAAGTAGGATTAATATCATTTTGTAAATGAAGAGACTGAAGCTTGACATGATTTCCTTGATCTCCACAGCTTCAACAGACACCTATGTGCTGATGATTCCCAGGCTCTTACCTCCAACTTCAACCTGTATTCTAAGGAGCTGATTTGAACTCCCAAGGGATCATCTACACTGGTATGTCCTGCAGACAATTCAAAATCTGCATGCTCCACGCTGAATATATGGGGCTTACATCTAACACCCAAACCTGATCTTCTGCTTTCTGTTTTAGGAAATAAGAGTTCCCTCCTCTTAGCCCTTGGAGCTAGAAACCCTGGGTTCATCTTTGTCTCTGCCAATTAATTACTA
The DNA here is from genome assembly GCF_001604975.1 of Cebus imitator. Classification (NCBI taxonomy): domain Eukaryota; kingdom Metazoa; phylum Chordata; class Mammalia; order Primates; family Cebidae; genus Cebus; species Cebus imitator. The sequence goes on along the minus strand of NW_016107589.1, from coordinate 2,663,358 downwards.
AGAGCTTTGGATTCTAATCCATAGTGTCTCTTATGTCAGACCCCTTCTCTCCATACCCACAGACATGGTCTAAATTTAAGTCCTCTTCATTTAGTGTCTAGACTTTTGCACTGGTTGGTATGTTAACTAACAACAGTACCATCTTCTATCCAGATGCCAAAACATCATTCCCTTGGTTAAAAAGCTACAAGATAAAACTCAAGCATCTTTATTATCAAATCTCCACATACCTCAGTAACATCACCTCCTTCCCACAAACCCAACTCCTCTCCAGCTACATCTGTCAACCGAGGACACTAAACCTGATCACCCCTCTGCACATGCTCATTCTTCTGCTTTTATGTCTTTTTTCTCTCTTCTCCACTTGCCAAACTCCTCATTCTTCAAGGATCATTTCAAAATGTCTCTTCTGTGAAGCTTTCTCTTACATTGCAGGCAGTTCATTGCTCTCTCCTCTGTGTTCTCAAGCATTGTGCTCATATTCTATTCTACTGTAATAATCTCTTTACACTCCAGTTTCCCCCTTGCTTTGAGGACAGAGCTCATTTCTACCTACAGCCCTAGTACCTGGAACAGTGTCTGGCACACAGAAGGAAGACTACCCTACCCTTTCTTGGTAAATATTTAACTACTCTCAGTCTATTCCTTCACCTGTAAAATGGTAATAAAAATCTCTTCTTAAGAAGATTTAAATTCAGATATTGTTTACGAAAATGTTTCATAGAAATGAGAATCAGAAAGGGCTAGGAAAGGGAAGAGTTACTAAGGAATTATTTAGTCTAAGCATCTACCTTTATGCATCAGAAAGGTGAACCACAGAATGGAGACATGACTTAGCCAAGGTCACACAGAAGTTCACATTGTATAGCCTGGGTCTCCTGACTCAATGCCTTTTCCTTCCACCTTTCTGATTCTGGAGGCTCATCTGTTAAGGCCCGAACCTAGTACTGCCTTGAAGGATCTTCTTTTATGATGTCATATCACCTGTGACATAGGCCATGTCCTGGGGAGAGTCTCACCACAAGGCTTCAAGTTATTTGGTTCCCTTAAGTAACCTCTAAAATCTGACTACCATGAGAATACTCCTCAAATATTTGCTTTGGGTGAAGCACAGACTCAACACTATGCTTCAAATTTGGTTTCTAAATTTGCAATCTTAGAGGAGATACTATTTAGAGGAATAAACTCTTACTCCCGATTTTTTTTAGGCTAATTAAAATATTTTCTTTTCCTGAACATTTCCTGGAGTTCACTTTCATGTTTATGTTAAAATGTCTCTTTGAAGGACAGAAGATTTCCAATTTCCAATGTGCTGTGGGAAAGCATTGGGTAAATTATTTGGAGTATAAACTTCGAACAAAATTAATAATCATCAGAGAGAAGTTGTCATCAGAAAGACTCTTGGTCCAGCATTCTGAAGTGAGATGGAAAAAGGCCCAAATAATTGTTTTCAAAGAATATGTAGAAGAAGGTGCGGCAGCTATTAACTCAACAGGCAAAGACCTAGTCCCCATGATGCAGAAGGCTGGCAGCCATATGTTCCTGTCCCTAGAAGGCAAACATGAGCTCTGACCTCCCAGGTCTAAGCAACTGCATTATGAATAAGTGCATTGTATTCTAAGCATGGGAGGGAATGGCAGGGAGAAGGAAACAGAGAGAGATTGAGAGCAGCTATATTTAGCATTTTAGTGTGGTCCTTCTGAATTTTCAAAGTGTTTACCAATGAGTGATTAGCATCTCACTCTGGAGCCAAGAAAAACAGGATGTTATTATAAATTTCACACTGTAGATATGGAGAGATCATAGTAATATAAAAGATGATCATGCTACCAACATTTGGGCAGTCCTTTTCTGTTTGAGAATTGATGGTACTTAGAATATGTTTGCACCAATCATTCTTACATCACTGTAATTTTAGAAATAGGCATATCATTTTATCTATTTTTTTCTTAGTTTTCTTAGATCTTACACCATACTGCCTCTACAATAACTAGAGCTTGTACCTCACCACTCCAGAGTTCTTGACCATGTGGGGAGTATGAATGAGTATACACGGTACCACATCACCTGATCCACTTTATTGAGAGCTGGTGAAAAAGTACATGGTCTCCTATTGCTCAGGCAGGGCATGTTTTGAAACAAAGCCCATGCCAGATATTCAGTGTTTATCCCTATACTGAGTTTGAGTGTGTGACATTTGCGTCAGGTACTAATCACCTAGTTTATAAATGGGAAAGGAAAACAGGCACACTTAGTTCATCAATGCCAAGTGAGATTTATGACTTGTTACATCTGAATGACAGAGATTTTTTCACTTTTCAATCAAATGCAGTACTCTCAATTTTCTTGATTGGCATTAAATGGGACTCTATCTCGGATCCCAGGGCTTCAGTGACATTTTCCAGCTTCTTGTAACTCGTGGGCTTATGGGGGAAAACAACAAGCGTGAATTATTATCACTCTACAGCCTAAAAAACAAACACTAAAATAATCCAAAACCTGAAAAAAAAAATAAACTGAAAGAAAAAATGAACTGAATGTAGCTTTTGACTTCCTGTAGTGGCTGAAAAATACATATCTGGGGTTTGATGGGGAAATGAATAAATACTTCCACTGGCATCCATCTTCATTCTGCTTGATAACATTAAGTTCATTTCATCGATATTTTTAGAAATGGGAGTCTTTAGACTATACCAATGGAATCAAATCTTGATAACTACCTGAAGGAGAAGAGGAATGTTTCTGTTATGAAAGTGAGAAGATGTCCTCTTTATAACAGAATAAATTTCAAAGGAATTAAAAATAAAGCCATAGAAATACTAGAAGAGAACTCAGGTGCATTAAAAAAATAATCTTTGAGGAATTGAAATCAGTACATCAAAGAGAAGTCTGCACTCCCACGTTAATTGCAGCATTATTCACAATAGTGAAGACTTGAGAAAATCCAAAAAGTCATCAATGAATGAATGGATTAAAAAATGTGGTATGTATACACATTGGTATACTATCTAATCTTAAATGACAGCAAGAAATTCTGTTATTTGCCACAACGTGGCTGAACCTAGAAGAATTATGCTAAGGGAAATATGCTAGGTACAGAGAAATAGCACATGATTTTATTTATATGGAATCTAAAAAAGTTGAACTTGTAGAAGCATAGAGTAGATTGGTGGTGGGTGGAGTGGATAAGGAAATGGGAGATGTTGGTCCTAAAAGTACAGAGTTTCAGTTAGATGGAGGAATAGGTTCTGGTGATCTATTGCACAACATGGTGACTACAGATTATAATAATGTATATTTTAAAAAGATAAAAAAGGATTTTAAATGTTTTCACTGTAAAGAAATGATAAGTATTTGAGATGATTAATATGTTAATTAACTGATTTGATCATTCCATAATGTATACACATATCAAAACATCACATTATGTACCATAAATATATATACTTATTATTTATCAATAAAAATAATCATTGAGTAGCCTTTTAAAGTATGGCATGAAACCTACAAGTCAAACTGAAATAACTCACAAATAAGAAAACATAAAATTTGAATAAAATTTCTGTTCAGAAAAGACTACCATTAAGGAGATACAAAAACAAGTTGAAAAAATATTTGCAACACACAAAATAGATAAACCGATTTTTTCATAAAAATAATTATTACGAACCCAAGGTAAAAACAGTAATGAGCCAAGAAGAAATGGACCAAGGACACCAGAAGGCAATTCACAGAACAAGAAATACAAATGAACATTACAAAAAGAGTTGTTTAACCTTACTCATAAAAGAAATTCAAATTAAAATAGCATTGAGATGCTGTTTCTCACCTACCAAATCAACAACCATTTAAAAGTTTGCTAACACTCACTGTCTGCAAGGAAGTGAGGAAAAGAGACTCTCATTCTGTCAGTGAAATTTATGATTTGAGGCTGGTTTCTGGCAGGGCAATTATCAATCTCTTACAGTTTTAAACGCCAGTGCCCTTTGACCCAGCAACTCCATTTTGGGGAGTTTAACCTACAGATATGGCCACAGCAGTATAGAAAGTTGCATATACAATGATGTTCAATATTGAACTGTTTATTATAACAGAAAACTGAATCTAGCCTAAAGGTCATCAATAGGAAAATGATGTATAAATTACTGTGCATCTATCTTGTGGAATATGACAGCTACTGGGGAGAAAGAGGTAGACTTGGAGATGCTGATCTGGACAGACACTTCTGCTGGATTTTGTTATTAAGTAAAAAAAAAAAAAAAAAAAGAGCCAGTTGGGAACTGAATGTGGGGTATATTTTAATAATTTTAAGGCAAAAAGTAAATAAATTAACATATATACATATATTTACACACACACACACACACACACACATACACACACACACACCCCTCTGTATAAATAAAAGATTTATGCCCAGATACAAAATAAATTATTAATAAGGCTGAGTCTGGGAATTGACACTGGGGCAAGGAAGAGGGTTAAGGAAGAGGGGCTTGCTTCTTGCTGTCTATTTTGGGTCCTATTTGGATGATTTTTCACATCATACATTCCTTTCATTAAAAAATTGAAAAGAAGATGAGTGCTTTCTTCACTTATCCCTTATTCCTGTACAACACTCACTGTTCAGGTAATTCAAGGAGAAACCATACTCTTATCTCCTCCAGGCTTCACTCCTGCTTCTGACAATGAATTTTTCAACCACTTACAGATATAGCAGCAACTTGGGATCTCAGATTATTAGCACAGTTTAGTTCCTGTCCATACGGGGGCTTAATTTACCTGAAATAGTTTGCGCATATCTGGGCCATGTTGCTGAAGTCACTTTAAGAACAAGTCTCTGCTGTTAGCCTTCTTCTCATTGACTTTTAATTCCAGCTCTTGTTGATCTTTAGGAAATACAGAAAACAGCCCTCACCATTTTTTTACATAGCCTTTCAGGTAATTTATTCATGTTTTCTTGCCTTTCTCCATCCCCTACTCCACCACTTTCTTTCTAACTCCTAATGTGTACTTTTTGCAAGCCTTCTAAGTGTTTTTGAAATATAACCTCAACAAAGAATGGTAAAAATTCTATCCATCAAGGCAACAGGCTATGAAGCTCCCTGGGTCCTGCATGGTCATCCACCCGGGGGCTTGGCTGGTGTGTAGATGTGAGCTCATATGCCTCCCTCTGTTCACTAGGCCCATCCTGGAGAGCTGGCCAAGAATATCAAGAATTCCAGAGATCTGTATTCAGTTCTACTAAGGGGTGCAGACTGCTGGGTATGTAAGAGAAGGAACCTCTTGAAAAATGAGAGTGTTCTTCTCCCTTCTAAATGGATCATCACTGGCCCCTGGGAGTAGGGGTTATGTTTTGGAAAGAAGGACTGAAGCTGACCTATGGAAACCAAGTCTGGGCCCAGCCATCATCTGTCTTTCCATAGTCAGAGATCAGAACACTCCTATAGACTTGACCCTCCCTCAGTCCCTGGGCCTACCCTCACCTTATATTTGGGCCACAGAGTTGCTCTATGGTGAAAACCTCATTGGATTGTGAGATTTAGTTTTATTGATGGTGACACTACATTTTCTAGGAACTGATGTTTATAAAGTGTTGACATAACATGGGAGAAATGCCAAAATTGTAATATTCAGTGAGAAAAGCAGAATTCCAAATTATACCTATATAGCCTTATAACAATTGTTCAAGACAAAAAAACCTATGCACAGAAAATATAACTGGATCTCCCTACTTAGTAATAGGTCACAAAACAAAGTCCTAGGAATGAAACTGTGGAAGAATAAGTGGAGAAATAGATAGAACGCTGGAATGGAATAGAAAACAAAGAAATAGAAACATATATTTGGGAATTGGTACGTGGTTGAGGTGGATAGAGATTAGCGGGGAAAAGTTAGATTATTTAATGAATGATACTGGGAAACTAAACATACTGAGAAAAGCAAAAACTGAAACAAATTCACTATACATACAAAAGCAAACTCCAGCTATACTAAGGACTTAAATGTGAATGGCAAAGCTAATGAAAGTAATAGAAGAAAAAAAGATGTAATATAGAATAATTCTTCATAACCTTAAGTGAGAAAAAAAATTTCTTAACAAGACTAGACACATAAGCCATTTCAAAAACAAGGCTTTCTGTTCAACAAAGAATGATAGACGATTTTAACTGATGTTGGGCCTCAAAAATGCTACCCCAAGGCACTTTAAACTGAAGGAGATTGGTAGGGCTTTAGAAATAAGAAGGTCACTCTGACTTTTCCCAGCCTTTGTGAGAGCTGGCCTTGAAATTCTCTGACCTGCTTTGCTTGAAAATAGGAAATAAGATCTTTATTTCAGAAGAGTCTTTCCCTATTCCTGGGGGGAAGGAATGCTACACAGAGAAGCCAAGAAGAATCTGAACAGATAGGCCTTGATCTATTACCATTAGATCATACCCTTTTGTCCAATCACATTTCTACATGGCTCTCTGTTCTTCCTCAAAACTAAGCATAAAAGTAGACGTTTCTTCCTGGGTCTTAGGGTCTTCTGAAAGTGTCTATGTCATATAACACTTTCTTAAATAAATAAATGTTTTTCTCTTCTTAATCTGTCATTCATTATAGGAGTATTGCCAGTGAATCTTGTGATTGGTGATGGAAAAGGCATTACTCCTTTTTTGTCCCTACACAGACAAGTGACACACTGGGAAAAGATACTTGCAATGTCTGAAATAGAGAAGGAACTAGTATTTAGAATACATAAAGAACACTTGCAAAAGGACCTGGAACCAACCCAAATGCCCATCGACGATAGACTGGATAGGGAAAATGTGGCACATATACACCATGGAATATTATGCAGCCATCAAAAACGATGAGTTTGGGTCCTTTG
>NW_016107589.1:2617262-2656149 GCF_001604975.1 Cebus imitator | reverse complement strand
AAAAAAAAAAAAAAAAAGAACACTTGCAAAACACTTTCAAAATACCTCAAGACAGAAATCCTGTTAAAAAATGGGTAAATCATTACTGTATATATACCCAAAGGAATATAAATCATTCTACCATAAAGACACATGCACGTGTATGTTAATCACAGCACTATTTATAATAGCAAAGACAGAGAATCAACCTCAATGCTCATCAACGGTAGGCTGGATAAAGAAAATGTACATATAGCCCATGGAATACTACACAGCCATAAAAAATGAGGTCATGTCCTTTGCAGCAACATGGATGGAGCTGGAGACCAGTATGCTAAGCAAACTAACACAGAAATGGAAAACCAAATACTGCATGATTTCATGTATAAGTGGGAACTAAGCATTGAGCACACATGGACACAAAGAAGGGAAAACAGACTCCAGGGCCTACTTGAGGACAAAGGGTGGAAAAAGGGTGAAGAACAAAAAACTACCTGTTAGGTACTATGCTTATTACCTGGATGACAAAATAAACTGTACACCAAACCCCTGTGACATGCAACATACCTACATAACAAATATGCACATGCATCCCTGGACCTAAAATAGAAGTTAAACTTTTTTAAAATGTGGGTGAAGGAAAGATCAAAATCAAAATAGGCAATTCACAGAAAGGGAAAACCTCCATGTCTAAACAGTATAAGGAAGTGGTCAGCCTCACTAGCAATTAGAGAAATACAAATTTAAATGACTTTACCCTTCTCATACTGGCAAACATCAGACAGCAGCATGTGGCACACCAAAGCCCCTGAGGGAGTGTAGACTAGGGCAGGCCTTCTGGGGGGCAGTCTGCTGTGTTCAGTGACCCTAGCCTTCTGGAGTGTAGAACACTCCTTCCGGAGTCTAGAACACAAGAATGCTTGAATAGGATTGTAAGGGGGTATAGGGATGTGTTTTGCAGCCTCCTTTGTGGTAACAACAAGTGAGAGGCAGTCTGGGTGTCTATCACTAAGAGAATGAGCAAGTCAAAGACTGTAGGTGCAGGAAATAGAGTAGTAAGCAAAAGACAGAAGCAATAAACTAAACACATGTGCAAGCACACATGCAAAACAACCACCATTTTTTTTTATAATTTCCATTAGAATGTAAGCTCCATGAGGGCAGAGACTACAGGGTTCTCATGGTCTTAAGTCCCATCCTCCAGAACCTTGAGAACATAGTGGATGCAAAAGTCGTATTTCTTGAATGATTGATACATACATACTTATATATCTAAATACATAAAATACTGAGTGCTTTTTGGAGCCGGGAGGAGAATGGAAGTGGGGAGTGGGGATAAAGTATGAAGAAAAATAAAAATATGTTGATAATGTTCCATCAACTGAGTTATAGTATTAATTCAAATTTTTATACCTAGAGGTGGGGGAGCACTAGGAGGAAACACACCAAAATATGAACTATTCTTAGATGGTGGAATTAATGCTGATATTTTTGTTCATCTGCTTTTCTATATTTTTAAAAATTCTATAATGGGCATTGTTATATTTTTATTATCCCCAAACCCAACACTTTAAAAGGTTTTTGCCATACTTGAGAGGGCACTGTCCCCAATACCAAGTTTCCTCTCTCAGCTGCCCTCCCTCCTTTTATCTGTTCTGCTTCTTTCAACATCACGTGTGTGCACACACACACATACATTTACACAAAGCACACACGTACACATACACACAACACACACGTACACATATACACAACACACACATGCACACATACATTTATAAAATTCCCGTATCCCTGGCTTGGTTTGTGCTTGGTCAATAACCAAGAAATTGTCAATAGTCTCCCCTGTTTCCTCCAGACTGACCTCTTAGTTAGGATTATCTTTGCCTTCCCAGACTATATGACCCACAGTATGAGTCACTGACCTCTGGCCTTCTAGTTTGCCCTACGGGGGGGTCTTCCTGGATTCCTGGTCTCAGCCTTCCCCAGTTCATCTCAACCTGGTATTTACCCTACTGGACTGGGTGGAAAAGCAACACCCACCCCAATGCATGTCCTTCCTGGAACCTCAGAATGTGACCTTATTTGGAAATAGGGTATTTGCCGGTGTAACTAGTTAAGATGAAGTCCTATTGGAGTAGGCTGAATTCTTAATGCCAAATGACTCATGTCTTTATCAGAAGAGAATTAACAGATACACCCAGCAAGACGACCACATTATAACAGAGGCAGAGACTGGAGTGGTATGTGGACAAGTCAAGGCTTGGCAGAAACCACCAGAAACTAGGAAGAGTCAAGGACAGATCCTCTCCTAGAGCCTTCAAAGAGGGCATGGCCCTGCTAACACCTTGATTTTGGACCTCTAGCCCTCAATACTGTGAGGGAATAAAGTTCTGTGGTTTTAAGTCATCATGCTTGTGCTACTTTGTTATGGCAGCACTCAGGAACTAAAACAACCACCCACACTCAACTGAGTATCTGCCAAAGGAGATTCTGGGTGCTCAGAAAAGCCTTGCCTGCACTCAGTTGCTTCTTGGCCTGGCATTTTCAATGTCCAAAGTCCTGCGAAGGTAAGGAGAAGGAAGGAGAAGGGGAAGCCTACTCCATATCTTTATTTATGCTAAAATGAGCTTCAGTTTAACATAAATCAGAGTGAAGATTCAGCCATTTTCCTCTACTTTAATGAAAAATTTACTGGGTTCATGCAGCCAACAGAGAGAGAAAGATGTTTTTAGAATCATGAAAATTCAATGGAAAGATTAAAGTCCACTGGAGTCCTTTCCATTCTGGGGTTATCACTTCTGAACCCACTTTCCAATACCTCTGCTTTGCAAAGAACAGCTTGGCTGAGGCTGGGACACACTCTCTTCTAAAGTCAAGGTCAATTTTCCATCAAAGATCAAGGTGGAAAATTGGAATTGACATCACTCTCCTGACATTCTACTCCACTGGGCTCCTGTGCTGGCTCTGTTCTGCTTCCTCTCCCTGTGCCCCTCCACTGCCTGGAGCACTACTGTGAAGCAACGAGAGGTTCCAGAGCGGGGAGAAGCAGGGTCCTAGGGAGGTTAAAGACAAGACAGTGGTCCTGGAAGCAGCTTCAGTAATCTGCTTCAACTGTGCTGTGGCTTCATTTGCAATGAAGCACCTGTTGGTGGAGATGCGCTAGTCCTTCGGCACTCATACGCCACTCACTCCTTCCCAGGAGGGTCTCATCTTCCTGCATAGGCCTTCTAATTCTCTCCACTCTTGTGCTCTCCAATCCATTTTCTACAGCAGGTAGAGGGGATCTTTCCACACTGCATATATGAGTCACGCACTCACTTGCTGAAAACTTCCAGTGCCTCACCATTCACCCTAAATGAAGTCCAACTTCTTACACGGCCACTAATGGTAAAACCATGGCTTAAGGTTTCTTCAGCATCCATGTCAGCTGTCATTTCTCCTGTTTACTCCCTCCAGTAGATCCAGACCATGTTACTCACGATTCTATGAATGGGCTTCTTTTTACCCTTCCCTTCACTGGGCTATTTCATGTCATTTCCACACCCAGAGCCCTCTTTCTATTCTCTGTTGTCCATTTATCTCTTTTATTCCATTGGGTTTCATTTTAGACATTGCCGTAAGATGCCCCATTAAGACAACTCTTTTAAAATTGCATGTTTATTTTCTAGCACATTGTAATGCTGCGTTTATTGGTATGATTATATGAAGGACACTTATCTCCTCCCCTTGACAATAAGGTCCCTGAGGACAGGAACTTTATCTTGTTCGTTTTATGTCAGCATCCAACTCAGAGCCTTGTTCAGACTAGAAGCTTAATATGTATTTGTTGCATGAATAGGGAATTTTCAGATGGCTTCGTTCCTAGGGCCTGCCTAGTTCTGATATTCTGTGAGTCTACAGATCTTGTCCCCATCCTGACAAATATTTTCTGTATTTAATTTGAGTGTGAATTTGCTGCTAATAAAACATGTGCCTCCCTGCAGATGGTGTGGGCAGCATCCTTGATTAATGCCACTCTGCTGTGATTAACGTATATAGCATTGTAATTATTTTTTCGGAGAAAAATCTCTGCATTTCCATTTGATTTAATTTGTGCCACTACTCACTGGCTAATATCCTCGAAGAACTGTTTCCATTTCCTCCATATCCCTGATATTTCAGGCTGATAGTTGCACTTGTGTAGGAAATGATTTTTCTCAATTTTTTTTTTGTGTGTAGTGATGAATCTTTTCCACAGAGATATTTTTCAAAAAATAATCTCTGTACTTGGCAGGATCTCTGCCTGCCCATTTCCTCCCTCCTCCTTTTTTGCTTTTCTATCTTTCCAGCCCATGTCGCCTCTTTTCACAGTAATATGTTAGCAGCACTCTAAGCTTATTCAGTTTTAGTGTTCTGCATTTTTTTCAATTGGAAAATATTCCCTTGGCCTATTATTAACCATGGAGCTTACACGTACAGCCTAGTTGTTTTCTTGTGCTGGAAAAATCTGCCGTGGAAGTGAGAAGCTTAGCAGAAATCAGGAAGACCCTTTGAATAGAGGAGGTACTGAATTTTAAGCCGTGTCACTGGGAGGAAAAGTTGTGGTGCTGAAAATCCAGTAGATTCTGAGAAACAGAGAGATCTTCGCAGAGCTCTCTGGTGAAAAATTAATAGTGCTTATTATGTATCAGGTTCTCTGCAAGAAGACATATATATATATATGGCCGGGCACGGTGGCTCAAGCCTGTAATCCCAGCACTTTGGGAGGCCGAGGCGGGTGGATCACGAGGTGAAGAGATCGAGACCATCCTGGTCAACATGGTGAAACCCCGTCTCTACTAAAACTACAAAAAATTAGCTGGGCATGGTGGCGCGTGCCTGTAATCCCAGCTACTCAGGAGGCTGAGGCAGGAGAACTGCCTGAACCCAGGAGGCGGAGGTTGCGGTGAACCGAGATCGCGCCATTGCACTCCAGCCTGGGTAACAAGAGCGAAACTCCGTCTCAAAAAAAAAAAATATATATATATACATATAATATATATATATATATATATATATATATTATATATATATATATATTATATATATTATATATATATAATATATATAATATATTTGCAAAATTATATATATATATACACACACACACACATATATTTGATCTCCTTTAATCCTCAGCAACACCCAGGGAGGTCATTATTCATTTTTTTTTTTTTTTTTTTAAAGACAGGGTTTCACTGTGTTGGTCAGGCTGGTCTTGAACTCCCAACCTCAGGTAATCCACCCGCCTTGGCCTCCAAAGTGCTTGGATTACAGGTGTGAGCCACCATGCCTGGCCTCATTATTCATTAATTTGATCACCGATTTGTTTGTTTATTTACTGAGCTAATATTTACTTAATACTATATCTGCCAGGATTTTCTGGAGGTTAAATGGGATGAAGTGCAGAAATTTATTAGCAACTTGCTGAATGGCAATGTCACTTACAGAGTTGTACAGATTAGGGTAAGAAAAAATGTTTGGGTGGAGAAAACAAGCATTCTATTTTGGTCAAGTTACAACTGAAGCACAGTCATGCACTGCATAATAGCATTTCACTCCAGAATGAACTGTATATATGACAGTGGTCCCATGAAATTGTCATGGAGCTGCCCTATACAGGGATACCATTACAAATTTTTATACCATATTTTACTGCACCTTTCCTGTTTAGATATGTTACATACGCAAATTCTGACAACTATATTACAATTGTCTACAGTGTTCAGCACAGTAACATGCTGCACAGGTTTATAGCCTAGGAGCAATAGGCTATCCCATGTAGCCCAGATATGTAGTGAGCTGCATCATCTAGGCTTGAGTAGGTACATTCTATGATGTTCACACAGCAATGAAATTGCCTAATGATGCATTTCTCAGGACATATCTTTATTAAGTAACACACGATTGTATCCTACCCTCCATTTTTCAAATGAGGAAACTAATTTCCAATAGATGCCCAAGATTACATGGTTGGTAGGAGAGAGAACCAGGTCAGTCTGGTTCCGGGGCCAAGCTCCTCACTCTCCACTCCTCAGCCTCAAGGAGATGAAGCATGGTGCACTAGGTACCCTCCAAGGCCTGCCCCTCTGTATTCATCTCTTTTATCACACCCAAATATCTGTCACCCAGGGCATACTGTCTCCATGTATTTTGGAGGCAGATACTCATGGCATAGACCTTAGAAGAGAAACATCATCTAATTTTAGGCATTATTTGTGACCCAATGAAAAGTTGTCATTAAAGGACACATTAATTGACTCATTTTCCTGTGATGACTCATTAATGAATGCTCTGGCAAAAGCATTCCCCTAGATACTTAGGCAGAAAAATAGGAAAAATAAAGCTAGCATAAGCAGAAGTCACCTTTTTGTCTTTTCGTGAGATAAGCCAGTCCCTAGGTCTTGCTCTCAGGTAGTGGGTCCTGTGAACAGGCTTCAGTGTGGACCTGAGGAAAGGTCCTGTACACTTTGTACACCTGTACACTTTGACTACATTTCACCTGTGTATGCTTAGTGAGTGGCGGTTCCATCAGCTCATCACCTGACATCCATCAGCTTTCTCTCCTCTATTCACATTTCTGCATCATCAGATGATCAAACACAGGACTAGAGTGACACAGTCAGATCCCTGAGGGCATTAGGGATGATACACAGTCATCCCTCAGTATCTGCAGAGGTTTGATTCCAGGACCTTCCCTCCAAACTAAAATCTGAGGGTGCTTAAGTCCCTGATATAAAATGGCATCATATTTGCATATAACCTACACATATCCTCCTGTATACTTTAAATCATCTCCAGAGGATTTATAATACCCAATACAATGTAAATGCTATGTGAATAGTTGTTATACTGTTTTATTTATTTGTATTATTTTTATTGCGTTGTTATTTTTGTTTTTTTTCTGAATATTTTCCATCCACAGTTGGTTGATTGCATTGATGTGGAACCTGTGGATAGGTAAGGCCAAATGTATAAGCTCACGCTTTGAGGACTTTTCTGCTAGATTCTCTCTTACACACGCAGGCACACACCACACATAAAACTTCCTTGTAAGACCTGCATCTTTCATAGCTTAAAAAATTATTTTCCCAATAGAAAATGAAACACTTTTCAAGTCATTTCCTGCATGTTAAGCAGGCATTTGTTTATACTACCAGCCAAGCTTTCAAACTTCAGGGAAATGTATAATATTTTTCCCAGCGTGTTGGACTATAACATTTAAAAATTCTAAAACAATTCAAAGTATGTGAGAAACTGGTGCAAACACTGGAAGCTCGGGCAATAGGCTTATTCAGCCTGCAGCCCAGGCAGGGGCCTTTTCCCAAGCTTTCTGACTCCTTGGCTGCACACAGCCAGGGTTAGATGTGCTCTGAGCTCTGGCACAAGGAGACAAAGTCACTTCTTCCCACTCTTCCCTTTTCTGTTCTGATGAGTTTGCAAGCATATTACAAACTATCAGCTCAACATCTTTACCTTCCACAATGGGATCTCTCTAGAGATCATAGCAGGTGGCAAATTGGTCTGATTTATCATTATTTGCATTTTTAATTTGTAGTATTTTAGGCCCAGAGAATTTTCATGAGTCTTAAGATGACAGCACAAACATTAATACATAATTCATCATCTATTTTTCATAATACATGTGGTTAGCAACCCATTGATAAACAGAAAAATCATTACCACTTTAAGTAGGATAAAGTTAGTTCTTGCCCCCTCCTCTTCCTTTCTGAGGTCTTAAAGGATAAATTGCTTGTGACTGAAGCACCATCCACAGCCTTCGTGCTGACATTTTGTCAACAGGAAGAGCCTTCTCAGTTGTAGCTTTGCTATTCTTCAGAACAACCAAATGTTAAATAATTGCAATACAGTGTTTGTGGGGCTTCCACAGTCTCTGATTTGGGCACACTGGATGCTTTTAAATGTAAGCAAAAGATGAGAAAGCAAGAGAGATACCTCTACCCCATCCTGCTTTCTTTCTCTTTCCTTCCAAAGTCCTAAACTTTACTCTACAAAATTCCCTTGTTGTCCTTTCTTTCTATGTCCCTGCCCTGCCCCACCCGGCATTGCTGTTTCCATAACTCAATTGGAAGAAATATTAACTCCTCTAATCATTTCGAAATAACAGCTCCACAGAAAAATAAAATGCATAGACAAAACGCACAGGAATTTGATGGGAACGCAAATAAAGGAGGCTAGCAAAAGAAAGTGGACCAAAATTGCTGGTGAAATTACTAAGCCATTTTATCAGAAAGATGATCGGTGAAGAAAACCAAGCATATTAATTCAGGATGCAGACAACACATTGTGTTCTTGTTGGCAGGAGCTGTTACCCAACTGAGATAGACAAATTCTTTATTTTTCCTTGCTATTCTAGGTGCCTCTACACAGGGAGAGCCTATTCCACAAGGATGAAGCACCTCTGAGAAGTCCAGCTCACACCAATCTTCCTTTTCTCTGGCTCCCACTGCATAGGTAGACCAAGCAACCAAAATGTCATTTGCTTGCTGTGCTCCCCAAACCCATTTTAGATACTGTGGGGAAGATTAAGAAGACACACTTTGCCCTCCATACACCATACAGAGAACCATATGATTGGGAACAGCTATTTAATGTGTATGGGTGTTGTCCCCTCAACCAGCTTGTAACTTTCTTTAGAGCTTCCTTGTCTCACTATGTCCAACAAATATCTCTATTAAATCCATCCATGTAGGCAGACTTTAAACCATAAATAAAAGGAGTCACTTGCTTCATCAGTTGAAATGATTACCCTTTTAGGATTTCCTTTATTCCCTTCATTAAGTATTTCTGAAATGCTTACTAGCTTATTGGGCACCATACAAGGTATGGGGGAGGCCCCAACAAGTTTTAATATCTTTCTAGATCCAAGATTAGAGAGACATAAAATCCTTGAACAGTTACATGATTTCCACACCAAAAATAATGGCTTGCTAGTGGGCATCTAACTCCAGCCACGATTTGCTGAAGACCTTGACATTGGCTGCACTTTTTGTTAATGACTAGTGTCTATTCTGGTAATAAATTAAAGTGACTCTAAAAACAATAGCCAAAGATCCAAGATGGCTGATCACTAGCAGCTCGGGATTGTAGCTCCCAGTGAAAGCACAGAGAATGAGAGGATGCCACACTTTCAGACGAATTTTTGTTGCTCACGCACCAGGAGATTCCCAGTGGAGGAGCCCCACGGGTCGCCAGCACGACTCTTGTGGCTGGTGAGGCGGTTTTGCCACTGCCTTGGTGCGGCGGTTCTTGGTGCAGAGTCAGAAAAGCACCATCAAGCATAACGCTGCTGTTTTGGCTGGCGCAGTGGGTTGCTCAGATTTTAGCACTGGGAATCAACAAGTTGGACGTCCTCTCAGAAACCCAATTATAAAGACGGTAATTATAAAGACCACAGATGGATAAATCTACAAAGAAGGGAAGAAAACAGCCTAAAAAGGTTGAGAATACCCAAAATCAGAACGCCTCTCCCTCTACAGGGGATCACAGTTCCTCATCAGCAACGGAACAAGGCCTGATGGAGAACGAGTGTGTTCCATTAACAGAAGCAGGCTTCAAAAGGTGGATGATAAGAAACTTATGTGAATTAAAAGAACTTGTTCTAACCCAATGCAAAGAAACTAAGAACTTTGAAAAAAGGTTTGACGAAAGGTTAACAAGAATACAGGTTTGGAAATCCCCAAACCTCCTGTGATTTAGCAGTAGACAAGATAAGGGTAATCACCCCAGCACCTGGACCCATAAAAACAATAGCCAGGGAAAACTAAATCCAGGTTTTTAATGGATGATGCTTCCTAGTCAGGAAGAGTTGTTTCCAAAATGAATATTTTAGAGAATGTGGAGGATTACATATGACATATCCAATGAAAATCTGATTTTTTCTACACAATTGATGGCATTGGGTCGTCTCCATAATATGTGGCTACAAGCAGCAACATGTGGTGCCTTGAAAGCAGAACAGATTCAGAAAAAGTGCATTTTAGAACACACTCTCTTGCTCTTTTTTCAAAAATTATGATTATTATTACAATTTGACTTCTTTTCTGCTAAGCTGCTCTCTTCTGAGAAGACTTATAATGTCAGGAATGCACATATAAGGTAGCTTAATAAGTAATAAAGTTCTAAAGGAACAGTTATGTTAATTTATAATGTGCCATTTTTCGACAATCCAAAAGACATTACTTCAAACAAAGGTACCTAGGGGGATGTTAATAGCCAGCAAATGTATTGATGCAAATGCTTATTCAGAGGAAATCACTGCCTTGTAGAAAGGATGCGTCATCATGTTATTGGTGTTCTTAATTGTCCACAATTTTCATATTTACTTTTAAAATCAAAATATCATAGTAAATGCTTTCAAACAAACTTCCAGTTTTAGATATTGCAAATACTGAAATACGCCAGATTTGAGTTTTACTAAAAAAAAAACAATGGCTCAGATGTAATTCCAAATGTTAGTTTAGTATTGTTTTATTTAGTAAGGCTGGCATGCTCCCAGATATAGTAGAGAATTGTGCAGTTTTCCAGATAATCTGATCTGTTTTTCCTTGAATTAAAAAAAATTTTTTTGGCTTGAAATAATCCAAATTAATTGGTTTAGCCATTCCTTTCACATGGTCAATGCAGAATAAGTCAGAAGACTGGGCAACATGCAAAGTTCAGCCAATTTTTCTCAGCACATCTTTGACCTTAATGTTAGTAGGTAAGGTTTATTGTACAGAATAAAAGAGAAAAGAGGCTACATTCCTCAAGAGTTTCTTTCAGTAATCTCTGTCTCTACATCCACCACGTTTTTCAGATGAGACTATACAATGTCGGATTTAGGGAAGTGGCTTCAATTCAGTGATTGGATCTTAGATGGGAGAGAAATGGCATAAAATAAACTTTTTAAAGCAATTGTATCTAATCCTGGCTGGGTGAGGTGGCTCACACCTGTAATCCCAGCACTTGAAGAGGGAGAGGCAGGCAGATCACGAGCTCAGGAGTTCAAGACCAACCTGACCAACATGGTAAAACCCTGTCTCTACTAAAAATACAAAAATTAGCTGAGCATGGTGGCACGTGCCTGTATTCCCAGTTACTCAGGAGGCTGAGGCAGGAGAATGGCTTGAACCCGTGAGGTAGAGGTTGCAGTGAGCTGAGATTGTACCACTATACTCCAGCCTGGGTGACAGAGTGAGACTCCATCACAAAAAAAAAAAAGAAAAAAAAGAATTTTTGCCTAGTCCCAATTTGTGGGTCCCTGCAATCTCCTGTTGGCCTGGCCTTTCTGTCCCTGGCTTATGGCATGAGCGTCTTCCTACAGAGAGGCTTCCATGGCCTCACCTACATACAAATGAAATTTTCTCCTTCTTCAATCCCAGTGCCTCTCATTCCAACTTCTCCAATTAATCTTATCACAGGCAAATTAATTTCCCAAATGCTAGTTTTCATCACTTTAGTCTCCTAATTAGAAACTTTCAGTGGTTCTCCATTTCCTACAAGGCAACATTAAGATTGCTCAGCCTGAACTGCTGGGTCCTATGAAATCCTTTCCCAACTCATCTCTTCAGCATTCCTCCTGAGTGCCCTATAGGAAGCCTGTATTTGAGTCACATGGAACTACTCACACTCCCTGCTCTGGCCCATTCTGGGCCTCATCCTCACTTACCTCCTCCAAATGCCCACTCTTTCTTCCTAATGTCCCAATTACTCCTACTCATTAAGGCCCAGTCTAATTACATCTCCTTTGAGCCCTCATTGAACAATATTGCCCACGAGAGCCTTCCTTGCTATACGTTGGTACCCATTCCTGGCTGTATAATTGTATGCCATACAGGGGCAGCTCCTCCAATGACCTCTAGTTTGGATCATGAAGTTTTCACTTGCAGGTAACAGGTCTGTGTGCAATACCTCTTTGCATGGCAGGTAACACATGATTGTCTCTGACTGAATGGCAAGATGAGAAATAATGAGCCGAGCTGTGGTTCCTACCCTTCTGGCTATACCGTGGGGAATCCTTCATCATTCAGGTAAAAACAAGTAAAGCTCTGAAAAGCTCAATATACAAGTAAGGCTCTGGCCCCTAGTTTCCTGAAGTGGCTAAGAGTTGGCTCTGGGGTCAGAGTGCATAGATTAGAACAAGGTTTTGCTATTTACTAGCTACGTGATCCTCTACCTCTGTGCCTCTATATAAAATGAGGCTAATAATAGTACTCATGTCACATGACTGCTGAGAAGATTAAATAAGATCATGTAGATAAGGTGGTTAGTGCTAGGCACACAATAAGTGCCCGCTAAATATTTACTCTTATTATTATTAAACACTATGTGAAAACAATTTCCTACTTTAAGGCCCAGTTTTCTCTTTCAGGCGGAATGTCAGTTGACAATAAAAGCACAATCCTGCTATTGAAAAATGCACTTTGGGGGTGAGTTTCCATGCTCTAGGCTGGCCTGGCAGGTCAAGGTGTTCTCAGAGTGATCGAGTTACAGAGCTTTCCCCTGGGCTAATCTGCTAGGGTGACAAATTCAACTCTATAGAGACAGTTTCATTTTTATTTTCCTGTACCTCCTCCTCAGCCCATTGATGAGAAAATGGCAAGAGCTTCCCAGGTTTAAGAAAAGCTGCAGCCAGGTCTTCCTGTTAGACTGAGACTGACCAGGACATTCCAGGGTGAGACAGAGATGTGAAGAGACAAACCAAAGCCACGTGGGTGAAACAATCAAGAAGTCTAAGAGCGGCACTAGGAAATAACCATAGGTCATTAGGTGTCCTGGACACTCACTCCTGAGCTCCCTGAGGCAGAGCTGAGGCACTGACATCAGAATCACAGCATAATCCTGCCTGCACTCCCTTGTCTTTTACTAAATGGATTTCTACTCAAGTCACTTCTCACCGCATTTATGTAGTTTAAAACATTTCACCCAGAGGGCTGCTTTTCTCTCAGGCCTACTTCTGATGATAGGTGAGACGATGTGTTCCCCTCCTCCCCTAAGGCTGCCCAGTAAGACCCGGAGGCTTCCCCCTTTCTTAGATTTGAAGACAACCCATTTCACACTGGACTCGCCTGGAAAAGCCCCTTGGGCAACCTGCCTGCAGGGTGCTGAGTGGGAGAGTTACCTTGAATTCAGTCTCAATGTTGGCTAGTCTGGCTAACTCGTTGCTGAGCTCCAGGGCGGTGAGGACAGGGTCTTCGCTAGAGAGGGACAAGTAGGCGGCACTCGCCAGTCCTTTGTAGGCGTTCATGCGCGAGCGCGAGTGGCTGAAGGAGTCTTTCCGCTGCTTCTCCGTGCACTCATTGCACTTGCAGAAGTAGTCGTGGGGCCGCTCGATGCGGGCGCCCTTGAGCAGCAGGATGTGCACGATCTCGTACTCCTGGCAGTGCGCCGCCAGGATGATGGGCGTGATGTCGTGGGAGAAGCGCGTGCCGTCCTCGTCGTAGGCGTAGAAGTCGTCGTCCCGCAGCTCCTGCTCCAGCGGGCTGAGCGTCAGGCGCTGGCCCTGCGCGAAGGCCGGGTGGTTGAGGATGGCCTCCACGATGCGCACGTAGCCCTTGCTGATGGCCAGCAGCAGCGCGTCCCCCACCCGAGCCAGGTTCTCCTTCTTCAGCAGCAGCTCCGTGACCTCTAGATGCTCGTTGCCCACGGCCAGCTGCAGTGCGTTCTGCCCCATGTAGTCCACGCAGTTGAAGTTGAGGGTCTTGGACTCCTCCAGCATCTTCCGGACCACCGGGATGTTGCCATACTCAGCCGAGTCCAGGAAGCGCTCCTCCTCGGGCGTCAGGCTGGTGCCCTTCTCGTTGAACATGTAGGCGGGACCCCGGATGGCCTGGCGGCGGCCCTTCTCCCTCAGCGTTGTGTGCCGGCGCTGCATGTTTCTGAAGGTGCTGCTCCCCAACCTATGGGACAAGGCAAAGATACCCGGTTACTTTCCTTCGGATTCCCCAGCAGTTGAGCACACCAAAATGGTTGAGATACACAAAGAATATCATGCTTAGAATCTTATGAGGAATTGTGTAGTCTTACAAATCATTGTCTTAATCATCGAGATTCAGACACAGTGGATTACCTGTACTATTTATTTCAAGTGGTAGAATATGACAGTTGTCTGCCGCTATACTCCTTGGGTGGAGACGGCATGGCAGAGCTGAAAAGTGGATTTAGAGTGAACCTGATAAGAGATTGGGGTTCAGGCGTGGGGTAGCGGTATGGCTGTAGCAGGCAGAGGGCTATTGGCTTTATTTCCATTTGTGTAAAGTGGAGAGAGCCAAAAACCCCTCTGTGCTTTAGTTTTCTCACCTGCACAACGCGGATAACTTTCATGTGCTGCAGAGTCTGTAGGAGGATTAAATGAGGTAATTTGTAGGTAGAAAGTGTAAGTCAATGTAGGTTTTATTCTGTTCCCTCTTGCCTCTTTTTATGCCCAGCTCTCCAAGGGCTGTGCCATAGAGTTGGCCACCACAAATAGGCTGCTTTTTGTTCAGATGTGTCCTACTGAATGAGCTCCTGCACCATGACAAAACTGCAGCAACATGCACGCATGTCTATATTCTGTGTTTTGTATACGAGGACGGTGCTTTCTGGTTCACACGCAACCTAAGCACCTACTAAAAGGCAAGATGTGGCAGGCAGCAGGACTAGAATCGTTGCCACTTGCTGATTCTCAAACCTCCGTAGAGAATTCAGCCTTAGCTTCTTAAGATTGAGCCTGGACTTTTATAGGGATGGAAGAAATAGGTCGACTTACATGCTGGGTCCACTTCTTACTTATTGCTGTTTCCCAGCGTGGCATAGTGTAGAGCTTAATACTAATACTGCTAATAATAGCAGTTAACATTTATTAGGCACCTGCTATATGCCAGGTATTATACTGATAGCTTCACATATTGTGTAATTCTTGCATCAAATCTATGAGGAAGATACTATTATTATCCTCATCCTCAGCTGAAGATACTAAGAGTAGGAGGATTGAAAGACAGATTTTGAAGTTAGAAGGTTTAAAGTAGAAACCCTGGCCCCACTATTTGCCAGCCTTGTGACTTTGGACAAATTACCCAAGCTTACATTGCCAAGGTGTTGAAACAGTAAACTAGAGCAGCTAGTTTGCAACAGCCATTGTGTAATTTGAGCTCAAGTCAGGGATATGCCATCTCCAGGTAGCCTTGATACCTTGAGCAGGTCCCAGCTGCTAGACCCCAGATAACTATGAAATAGAGGGGCTGGACCAGATTTTTCCTAAGCCTCTGCCAACTTGGACATCTTGGACTCTTTTGATTCTCCAATTGACCCTACCTGTATTTGCTATTTTTCTTTTCTACTCTACCCTCCCATTCACATCATTCAGAGAATATTAGAATGACATAATTTTTAACAAGAGTGTGTCTGTTTTACTTGAATATCTGCTTTAAACTATTTCCCACAGTTCCAGAGAATTGTCTTTCTTATTGTTTATGTCTTCATGCATAAGCAGTACTCCATATTTCACCTTAGCCATTTTTAAAAATATTCAAATCAAAAATGATCACAGAGAATGGCTTTAAAATTAAATCCAATGTTTTGAGATTTTTAAAAAGTCATGCAATTAGCCCTGTGAATGTTTAAATTGGGGGCTCCATTTAGTTTTCTGCTCATTTTACCTTTTGACCTGCTCAAACCTTTTTGGTTTTAGCTCCTTGGGGGCCCTATGTCTGGTATAAAGCAAAGAATGGAGATCAGATCTTGGTACTCTAATCCTGCCTGGAGCTGAGTCACACTTCTCTTGGGAAAAGCTGCTAAATTATACAGTGGAACAGCTTCTTTATCTGCACAAAATAAAAAGAATAATTATTGGCAACTCCCCCAAAAGGCAACTGTGGGTGATAAATCCTAATAGAGAGCTCTATACACCTTTAGGAAGAGTGTCTAAACCACCATCCACTTTTAAAAAGTGCACTTTGATGGAAGATTGCTGGGAAAAAGATTGCCAGAATTCAAGTTCATGAGATCCTTCTAAGCCCATTTCTTTCCACAATGCCATCATTCCAGAGACAGTCTGCTCATTGGTACCAAAGGCAGACTGTGGATTAGGAATCCCACAGAAACCTTTACAGGAGAGATTCACACATAGTGTGCAGCCATTTATTATGATAGGATTTTCAGAAGGGGAAACGTTACTGAGTTGAAAGCTAAGCAGTTATCCCATTTGTATTCCCAAAGGGCCTTGTTTCAGAAGATGTAGTGAACTCAGTTTCAAGGCCTGTCATCTGGGCACATACATACATAGGTGGAAGTTGAGCCCACAGAAGACTAACAATAATCTTTTTCATGGAAGTACTCAACCTGTCCTATAATAGGCTTCTACTTCTCCCAGAAACACTTGTTTAGACTTAGCCATCACAGCTCAACCTGAGAAAAAGCAGTTTCCACTCAAAAGCATCTGAGCACTGTGTCAGATATGAAACAGCAGCTGTCGGAGAAGAAGCTGGCACTACAGCTTGATTCCAGCTTTTCCATTAGAGGTCTGCTCAAGAGGGATAATGGGTCAGACTACAAGGTCAAGGGTACCCAACTATTACACAGCAACAAGCCATGGAGAGATTAACTCAAAGGAAATTTAATGACTACTGAACCAAGTCAGAGCAGAGAAATATTTCGCAAGGAACACATAAGTACCCAATCTAAATTCAGAGTCCCAGTGAATATCATAGACTCTGCAGCTTACAAACTTAAAGGATATTCAAGCATTGTTTGTTAATTCCACTCATTACAAACAAAACAGAAAAAGCAAAGTATTAGCATTCTAATCTTTTAGGTGAAGAAACGCTGGTAGGTTAAGTGAAAAGACTAAATCTTAGGTCCGAAGACTTTGGACAAATAATTTCTGCGCAAGGGTAGGGCATCATATAAATCTTGATGTTTCTGTAATAATTATGTTTTAAAGAAAATAATATATGTGCATAGCCAGTACTTGGCAGACATTACAATGTCCTCACCATTTGACATGCATTTTTCTGAATGACCTTGAAAGCAGACACCTAGATGTAGTAAGAAATAAACAAGACTGTCTTTCACAGCCTTTAAAACCTCTGCCTTGAAACACATTCGGAGGCTGACAAAATTGTCAGTTCTACTCCTTTCCTAGCAGAATTTAGCATTAAAAATGAAACCTTATGAGTCTTAGAGTCACAGGCATGCATATAAGCAGATAATGGCATGTGCTATTCAATGAAATTGCTTCTAATGCGAGGGACTTCACAGTAGACTATGGAGAATTGATGCAGATATTGATGGATGACTTTTAACCTCACTGTGGGCTTCTTATTAGCTCTGACTCTTTCTTACCCTAATATCCCTCTAATGATGCTTTTTAAACATTTATGTACTTATGAATATATTCAGCCACCATATCCTTGCTATTTAATCTTGATATCGCAGATATTCATATTTTAGCTATACATATCACATGGGTTGGAAAGAATCCACAAAAGATGATATATCAGGAAGATAAAGTCACATAGCTCACAATAGCTGGTGGCCAAAGCTCACACCCAAGAATCAGATGTGCTGCCCTGCTGGACTCTGGTGATCTTATCACAGTTTTGGGGCCAAAAGTAAGGAAACTAATTCTCCCTAAAATGCAATTGGCATTTGATGGCCCTTACTTTAGTATTTTTCTCAAAAATAAACCTTGAACGCAGATGCATTTTTATTTGCATATATTATTGAGATAATGAGTGAACAAACAACCCAATTAAGGGACGTTTTACATTTTCCAGAAATATATACATTGACATTTGATGTCATTCTGAAGAAGGATTCCAGTGGATTCAAAACCATATATGAGAGGAGGACTGATTATTAAACTCCCTCTTGATCCTTCAGTTGCTATTTTTATCAAGCTGCTCCTACAGATGCATCAGCCAGTCTGAAGGAAGCCAGATGTCAATCATCTATGAAACGTATGAATCTTGTGCCCTAAGTCCAGCTGCAGATGAACTTGACCATAAAGCCTTTTGGAGACAGAAATGGTGGTTACTGATGAAGAAAAGGCCACTTAATCAAAATGTCTCTTAAAAGGTATTTGTTGTCTCTTTTCTAAAATTGCTACAGGCATCAAAGGTCTCTATGGAAATTATCCAAACTTAAAATCAGTTCAGCCTGTAATGTTCTCCATCTGGATATAGAACCAAACAGAAGCTAGGAGTCAGATCAAACACCCAGGAAAACCCAGCTTTGATCTGTGTATCCTCTCCCAAGAGTATATATTCTGAGTTTTAGTTTAGAGCAACATTGATGAAATAGTCAAGTTATTTGGAGTCTTCTCCTATACTACAGTTCTCTCACCAAAATAAAGGGAGTAATAAAACCCATTCCTCATGTTCCTTAGGAGCACAGTGAAGATAAAATAATGTCTTCCAAATGCCCTGGATAACATAAAGCCTTATACAAATGTCTATGACAATAATGATAAAAATCTTACCTATCAATGCACTGAAGTACATAAGCATTAAAATTGTCTCACATTTTACTATACATTGATATGCTCAGTTTAGCTATTTTTCTAAATGACTATATAATAGTGATATTTAACATATATTACAAAATTACCATTTAGACACTGTGCTAAGTGCTTTGCATAAATTATTGTTTTAAATAAATTATCTTCTGATAAGCTTAGCTATTTTCCTGAATGACTACTTAATCATAGTGATTTACATTTGTTTCACATTAACCACGTGCCAGCCACCATGCTGAGTAATTTATTTGCATTGTCATTTATATTTATTTATTCATTTATTTTTAAAATAAAATATAAGAAGAAATTTAATGTTATATGTACTTAACACAATAATGTCAGACTATAAAGACAAATGGCAATGTAATGATTAATGAATTATAAATGTAAACATATTAAAAAGGAGGTAAATACATAAATCACTAAGCAAAGATGATTAGAAATGTGTAGCAAACATGATACATTTGAGAACATGCATTATCATTTTAAGTTCTGACAAACTATATTACATGGTTTAGGTGCCATTGTCATTCCCATTTAACAGATGATGAAATGATGGTCAAATTAATTAACTACTTTTCCCAAGCTACACAAAGTATCGGTGGTGAACTCACTACCAAGGGTCTAATCTGTCTGCTTTCAACATCTGTGCTTTTGGCTAGATGCCACTGCCAGCCATCTTCTTTCTATGTTTTTTTCCTGAGTTTCCTTAGACTATAAGTTTTTCCATTAGAGTTCAAGATTCTTGAGGGTAGGAAATACTCATGTATATGGCATATGCACCTGGTGTCCTGTACTCCTGATGCCTGGCCTATGGTGCTTTGTCAACAAGGTCAACAAACTTAATCCATTCCTAAATATTTGAATCTGGGTTGGTCATAAGAAGATCAGTACACTGGAGTTGTTAGTGTTTACCAGCATCTTCCTTCTCACAAAATATAGGTGCCATATAATGCTATAACTATTATTTCCTACTTATGACTGGCAACATTTAAAATAAGGTATGAATTCCTAAGTAAAATCAGTTTCCAATCAGCTCCACTATAAATTATGGCCCACAAGTTGCTAGATGAAGCAGCTAATATTAGAGGACATATGACGTCTCTTGGTGACTGAGGCAGAAAATTGAGACATTCTCACTTCATAATACTCCTGAAAATTTTTACATATTTCCAAAGGCATCCAACTTATTTCTAAGTACCACCTTTTTCATTATGTTGAAGTTGAGGGAAATAGTCAACATAAATTATTTATCATTGCCTTTTACATGTTCCAGTAGCATTGGAGATTATTGGCTCTCTTTTAGTTTATTACAACTATATTAATTGTGGGTTTAAGTCATTTAAGTTTCCACCTAATCTACTGATAATAATTTGCTTGAAGAATGTAAATATTTTAAATAAAAGAAAAAAGATACCCACCTACCTACCCCATGATATATATGAGTTTATACATTTTACCAGTTAAATTCTACAGGAAACAAGCAAAGTATCCTTCTTTTATTCATTACAATGTATTATATTAAGATATACTTTCCAAATAATTCTACTAATGTGGGATGGTTTTTCCATTGCATCTTGGAATGGAAATATTATCTAGTGTTCCTGAATGTCAATAAGTGATCCTATTAGTAATTTATTTTCTACCAAATAACGTCATTTAGAGAAGAAGTTATCCTCAGTTTTTTTCAAACTGCCTGGGTACCGCCTATCCAAATATAACTAGTGCTTTGTATGTGTTTCTGTTTTTCTTTTTACTTTAAAAATCTTTATATTCCTATTTGGAAGTTGGAAGTTATGAAACTGGACGTCTGTATCTCATTGTGTATAGCTCCAGGTGGAGCTGAAACAAGTTTTGATAGTTAAATTTTTAAAAAAGAGTTTTCTTGGAATAAAATAGATACATTTAATCTTTTAATGATTTCATTGACCTCTGTGAAAAGAGTCTGAAATAAACATCTACTACCTAGAAAGTAAGAGTCCCTTATATTATGAAATTACTAAAAAAAGTAACATGCTGAATATTTATCTGGAGGGAAATGTTGATTGCTTTTACTAAGCATGAGCTCCTGGT
This sequence comes from Cebus imitator, assembly GCF_001604975.1. Lineage (NCBI taxonomy): Eukaryota > Metazoa > Chordata > Mammalia > Primates > Cebidae > Cebus > Cebus imitator. Next base: position 2,635,580 of record NW_016107589.1, on the reverse strand, counting down.
AACTCTCATCCAAGATACCACATGCATTCTGCAATTAGCCTCAATGAGGCTCCACATAGTTCTGATTTTTTTCTGGGTTAATTACTGCCTAAAGGAGTTATCTAGTCTACATGCCCCCAAGTTCAGGAGCAAGTATTTTTAGAAATAAATATTTATGAAAGGATAATTGTGACATAGAACTCTGGTACTTTTTTTTAGTAATTGAATCAATGTCATTGTTAAAAAGATCTTGGAGATTGGGTTCGCATCACATCCGTAATGAATATTCTGGATATCATGTGAATTCATTCATAAATCTGATGTGTGCCTGATACTTCAGAAATAGGACCCACCAGCAGGTGGCATTCTGATGCAAAAATTCACTGAGTGCTACCACACAGGGTCAATCATTATTGCCTTTTCTGAATCTTGCCTGAGTCCATTACGCCTTTAAATCACAATTAATAGCAACAGCATTTTGGTTGTGTCTACTTGATATGCATAAGTGAATTTACAATTTCAAATTTAAAGGGGAGATTCTGAGATTCAGAGTTTCAAAGCTCATGTCACACAGCTCTGTCTAGATTACACCTCTTTTATTATGAACATATTTATTATTTTGAAATGGATGTCTAAACGAGATATGTAGCTCAGACCATATTTTCAACAATAAAAAAAGAAAAATGACAATCTCTTTCTTGCCACCTGTAGTTCTTTAATGGTAGTTACTTATTAGAATATAACCTCTTCCTTCTCTCATCCCCATATGTATATTATGATAAATACAACCACATACATACCACACTAGAAAGCTGTCAGTAGTGAAGGGAAAGGTGAGACAGTACATATACACTCTTCTAGGAATAAAACTATATTACTCTAGCACAAAAGGAATAGGCTACCTAGTTGAGTTGTCTATTTCCAAATGGCTTTGAAAACTTAGACATTCAATATAAGAAAAAAATTTCTCCAACTCAAGGAATAAGAAAGATCTCGGATCCATCTAAAAATCTAAGCAATGTACTAGAGGAAGAAGGCTGATAAATAAAAGTTCAGTTCCATATTTCAGCAAGAACACAACCTTTACTGGGAAAAAAAAAAAAATGAAAGAACCATCATAGCTGCTTACATTGAGGGTAATATACGCAGTCTTGTTCCTCCTCTAGATGACCGGAATCCGGTGCTGAGTCGCGGGAAGCTGGTTCCCCATGGGTGGCAGCCAAGGATGTACCGCTCTCCGTGGTGCTGAAGTACAGAGCCGAACAAGTGAGTGGAGTTGCAAGGATGTGAAAGCGCGCTCCGCTGTTCTTTGTGCTGCAGTGGTAAAAACTCGCCTTCCGAGGCAGAATCGTGTTACCGTCCTTTTTCTAATCTGGGGGAAATTTCCCAGAGAACATGACGGAGAAGCATCTGTGTGTGAGAGTGGCATGCAGCGTGGTGATGGGTTGGTATAGTCCCCACCCCCTCTCCCCGACGTAGCTTGAAAGGGAGGTAGCAACTCTGTCTTCCTACCATAGCTCCTCAGGATTTCTACCTGTCTCTTCCTCTGTCCCAGAATAGCGCGCGCGCGCACACACACACACACACACACACCGCTCATTATATAAGGCTGCTTGTTCTGGCTTCTGAGGCAGAGTATTCATTGGTTTAAACAAATGAGGAATGAGTTGGTTTCCTACCTGTTGTGTTTGTGTGTTTACACAACAAACAGAGGGAGAGGGTTAAGAAGAAAACTAAAACCAGAGAAGCCTAAAGAGCGACTTTCATTAAGTCTCATCGCCACACCACACTTCGCCTTCTGTGAGTGATGTGTCTTCTAACTTTGCTGCTTCGATTCATGATCTTTTAGCATTGTCTAGGATCAGGAAGAGGTCAGTGGTGTAGGGCAAGTCTCACATTAGTAACAAGACTAAAAGGATTAGCTTTCATTTACAATTTCCCACTTTTGAAAGGAAATTCTCAATTCAAAATACAATTTCCCCAACAGTTCCCACTCTCACCAATTGCTATGTTACCAAATGCTCTATGATTTTTAAACACTAAGGTACTTTAATGACATCACTGGAGAGAAACTGTCTTAATTAAAACATTGCCTGTTAGAAAAACCGCAATTGCTTCTACAATCTACCTGGGTTGCTGAACAATAAATCGGAGTGGTTACTATCTGAAATCAACTCACAGCTTAATAACTGACACTCTAAAAATGTTGCTGTGTGCAAGTGTGATACTTAGGGCTAAAGAGTTGCCCACCATTCTAGTTTTACATGCAAATAAGATTGCATTGGTTTATTAATATGCTACTAGTAATTTCTTTGGAGACGACATGCTACATGGGAAAAGGCCTTGGGATTTTGACTAACTTATTAACTGTGTAATCTTAGACATAACACTTAGCTCATTGAATCTCACTCTCCTCATAAGTAAATGGTGAATAATAATAGGGTTTATAATGCATTTTACCAATTGTTGTGGTGATAATTAATTGAAAAATCACATACGAGTAGCCCCAAAGAGCTGGCATTTTAGGTGTGCATGATAAGTTTGAATGTTCTTTTTATTTTTTGAAAATTTGAGACAGGGTCTCATAGTGGTACAATCATGGCTCACTGTAACCTTGACCTGCTAGGCTCAAATGATCCTCTTGCCTGAGCCTCCAGAGTAGCTGGGAATATAGGCAAATACCACCAGACCTGGCTAATTTTAAATTTTTGTAAAGACAGAGTCTCACTATGCTGCCTAGGCTGGTCTCTAACTTCTGAGCTCCAGCTATCTCCTGCCTCAGTCTCACAAAGGGGTGGGATTACAGGCATGAGCCACCATGGCTGACCCAGCTTGAATGCTCTTCCTCCTTTGCTTGCTCAAGATAAGTTAAGGTACTTCTCTAGTTCTGGGCATGGTGGCATGAACTAGCAGTCCCAGCTACTTGCGAGGCTGAGGCATGAGGATCACTTGAACCCAGGAGGCTGAGGTTGCAGTGAGCCGCATGTCACTGCACTCCAGCCTGGGTGAGAGAGTGAAACTCTGTCTTGAAAAGCAAGCAAACAAACAAGAAGAAAGCTCTCCAAAAAGACTGGCAACAAATGAATTCTATTCTTATAAGTCTCCACAGAAGCTCTATGATATTAATAATTATGTTTTGTTGGATAAAACACCATTCTAAAAATAAATTTTCTAAAATCAAGACTCTTTAAAAAAATTTACAGGCTTAAAGGATACAGAAATTTTATTTTTTGTTAGAATCAGAAACAAGTAGATTTAACCATGGTTGTGTAAGACACTTTTATTGGCTTCTTAATTCATAAAATGCTAATGAATTAAGAAGCCAATAAAAGTGTCTTACACAACCACAAAGTTAGAAGATTAGCTCTGACATGTGATAATATTCTTCTGATTGGGATCCTCATCATCATGATTAGTGAAGTAGTGTAGAATGAGATAACTCTTAATTATACAATACTTTTAAAAGAATACTGGCTTGTGGCTTTCAGCTGATGATGGAACTAAATTCTCATTATATTTGGAAAGCAGTCTGACAATTCCCTAATGTTTAAACAGAATTACCGTATGGCCCATCTGTTCAGCTTCTACATACATACCCAAGAGCATATTTTCATAAAACTCTGACATGAATAATGTCCTTGTTTTTACTATTGATAAGCTCATTAAAAAAATTAAACCATATTTTAGAAAGTTGTGCCAATGATGGTATGACAGTCATATATATATATATACACACACACACACACACACACACACCCCCCCTATATATACCATATATGTATCATACCCAAAGACATAATTAGTTCTTTTCTCTCTTGTCTCTCTCTATATATTATTTATAGAAGTAATTTGTACATTTCTTTTAAATATATATAAATATATGCTAATAACTTTTATATACAAAAATATACATAATATATATACTATGATCTATATAATATATATATTTTATTCATAGAAGAAAAAATGTATATAGAAAAAAATATATATATAGATGAGAGAGAAAAGAAATGCACTAATTATTTCTTAGATATGTTAATTAGTTGACTATACATCAGAGTCAGGCCAGGAAGCTCTTCAAAAGCGATAAGATGATATTTTGCAAAGGCACCAATCCTCAGGATTCTTAAAATTAAAGTACTTTATCATTTCTAGAGCAAATCATACACATATATGGTTCAATAAGGCAAATACTTGTAATCTGAAGAATGTTGCATCCATCTCAAATTATCATTTTCAATATATAAAACACAGAAGTAATTAGAACTTCACCATCAACAGTGAAAGTTCAGAAGATGCTCAGCTTTCAGAGTAGAGGATGTCTAAATTTCCTGCATAAGGACTTAAGTTTTGCTTCTTCCAGTCTCAACCAGACATAGGCTCACAGTAGAATTTAGTGATTAAGAATGTGTACAGCTTTCAGTTAAACTTCTTGTGCTTTAACTCCAAATTTCCTATTCCCCAGTGTGTCCCTAAATTTTATCACCTGTGAGATGAAAGTAAGAACAGTTTCTCTCTTGTGGAATTATAATGAAGATAAAATGAGACAATACACACGAAGAGCTTGCAAGAGCAGAGGCTGGCACATAGAGCTCAGCATATGTCAACTTTCACTATTGCTTAACAACACACTCTGTGACTGATCAACATACTATTGATCTATGGTTCTCAGACTTTGTGTGCTCCATTATCACCTAACTAGCCTGTTAAAATGATAAACACAGAAATTTCTGGTTCCCTAGAAAAATGAGCACTTTATTTCCTTAAGAACCGCAAATGATTCTCATGGAGATGATTCATAAATCACACTTTGGGGAAACACTGTTATTGTCCATTGAATGACTAGGTTGTTTTAGAAATTGAAGCCATGCATATGAAGATCTATTTCAAATAAATGAATCTTTAGGGACACATATTCCCCCCTTTTTCCTCTCGCAGAATGTTCCTTTCTTGTATGCAACTTTGTGTGGTTTCTAGTCAGGTCTGGCTCTTTCTCCTAGATAGAAATATGTTGAGCAGACTTCTTAGGCATTAGAGTTAAGAAATTAATGTAAATCAGTTCCCATAGAAAAATTCTGGCTGAAATTGCTAGAAGCCATTATGCTGAACCCACTTAAAAGGTAGATCTCTCTCATTTTGATTGATGACAGCATCACTGCAAAGCTTCTTTAGAGTGAGCACAAAATCTGGGAGAAAATCTTGTGCTCTAGACTGTTCTCAATTAATGAAAAATTGTGTTTTTATTTACAAACAGGTGGAAGGTGACTGGAAATGGCACTATGTCTCAAAGTGATTATGAGAATGATGCTATTTTAATTCTATTTATATTTATGTGGTTTATGAAAAATTATTCATCTTTCAGTTTGGGCCGTAACTTTGCAGATTTCAAAGGTTATGCTTTTACAGGATTTATGTAAGCTATAATTGGCTTGTAACCTATTAAAGGTTTCTTTCAAAAGCAAACTGAAACCCATATGAAATATTTATTGATTGCTGTGGCTTGAATGTCTCCTCCAAAACTCATGTTGAAATTTAATTATCATTGTAATGGTATTAAGAGGTGGGACCTTTAAGAGGTGATTAGGTTATTAGAGCCTCACCTTCATAAATGGATTAACACCCTTATGCTGGGAGGGGGTTATTGTGGGAGTTCAGCCTCCTTCTTCTCTGTCTCTCAAGCTTACCCTTTTCCTTTTCACAAAGGGATGATCCTTTGCATGTGGTGCCTTCTGCCATGTTATGACACAGTAAAAAATACCTCACCAGATGTGGCCCTTGATCTTGGACTTCCCAGTCTTTAGAATTATTAGCCCAATAAATCTCTTTTCTTTATAGATGACCCAGTCTGTGGTATTCTGTTACAGCAGCAGAAAACAAACTAAGACATGTGTGTTCTGCCTTAAAAAAAGATTTAAGATGGTGTGGTCAGAATGGAAATCCTGCTTCAATGAAGGAAGTGTGCAGGAATAGCAGTCAGTGGATAGCCTCCAGCTGCTGCATTCTTCAGGGTCTGACACAGGTACAAAGAGCCACCTTACCTGGGGCCGCATCCTTTCTAGGATGGACTATATATTGTGACTGAGCAAGGTGAAAGAATACAGACCCCATTTCAGGAACATGCTTATGAGCAATACTCTTTCCAAGGCTTGCTGCTATATTGCCCACATTATCATAGTTTGATTTCTTCCTCTGCCCAATACTGTTTCCCTCCTTTAAAAAATGTTGATCTCTAATAAATGTTAAAATGTTGATCTCTAATAAATGTTTTTCATCTTAAACTCTATTATATCAGTGCCTACTTCTGGAAAGCCTAACCTGTATTAATTGGTATCAGGAATGGATGGAGAAACTAGGGCTCAGCGTAGTGTTAAGATGGGGTGTTTGAGCTGGATTGCCACCATGTAGTTGGCACTGACCCTATCACTGGTCATAGATGGAACACAGATGGCCCATAAAACAAGGTGATGGTACAGTTAAGCTTTCACCTGTGGTGAATTGGGATGTGATACTTGTGGAAGAGATTGCATTGGTAAGTGGGAAATATACATTTGAAAATTACCAGAGAAATAGTAATGACAAGCACAATGGCTTGGGATAGCTATTGTTAAATGCCACTGATATTCGATAGAAAGATGAGTTGCTGAGGATAGGTAACAGGCAATAGAATTCTAGATGTAAAGGCTGGAGGACATCTTGGTTGCAGAGAAGCTCTTATACACTCTGGTGGGAGAATATAGAAAGTCAAAGTCTAAGCCTGGGAAATCATATTCAGAATGACTGAATTTCACAGAGAACTAAATGCCCAACTAAGGAAGGTCTGTCATGTCAGATTAGCAACTTGTTTAAGAAAGTCTAGAGCTCTGAAGGGATAAAGATATCTACATGATGTCTCAGAAGATTTTTGTCTCCCAGTTGACCCTCAATTGCTAGAGTAATTGGTGCTAACACCCCCAAATATACAAAATCTGTCCCTACTCAAATCCTGCAGTAGGCTCCATGGAACCTGCATAGAGAAAAAGTCAGCTCTTCATATATGTGGGCTTCATATCCTCTCAATACTGTATTTTTGAGTTGTATTTTGTCAAAGAAAATCTCTAACACATATAAGTGGACCCACATAGTGCAAATACGTGTTGTTCAAGGGTCAACTGTACCTCTGAAGTCTCTGAGCCTGAAGACATGGTCCATCCATCCATATTAAGAGTTAGCAGCTGTCATCTTGTGCTGGAAGACATTATATAGGTCTCACCCCCATGAGGTATGCATGCCTGTCCAGGGCCCATTCCACATTCCTTCCTGTCCACAAGGCCTATAACTAAGGTTAAGTTGTACACAGCATCTGAGTTGACATTAATATCCATAGGCCCATAATATAGCAGACGATGTTCTAAGCCTGATTAAGTCAGGAAAGGGACAATTTCTCAAAAAAGCTACAGGAACTAGCCAACATGTATTAGAAAAAGCCAGGGGAGTATATTTGGAATGGTATTCTGAGGATGCTTGACCAAGGGGTCTTGTAATAAAAATTAAATGGTGGAGGGTTTATTGACTTGGTAATGTTCTCTTCAATTGTAGGATTTAACATCTTGGCAAGGTTCCAGGGGGACGGTGTATACTTACTCCTAGGATGGTCTCTGGAAACATAAAAAAGCAATAGTTCACATCACACAAAGTTGAAGTGACAGAACTTTCATGGCAAAAGATGAAGGAAGGAAATAAAAAGCTTATATATATGAGGATGCTAGAATCAATATATCCTGTTTGGCTAGAAGGCCCCTGAGCTGACCATATTCATGGGGGCTCAGAGGACACATCTTTTTATCAAAGGCATCAGAAATGCACTGGCTAAAGGTCCACCAGGATCACTGAAATTTTCATTCATGATTCCTCACTTTAAGCCAAAGTTGATGGCAGGATAGCCTGTTACAGCACTTGACTCTCTGATAACAATGGGCATGAGAGAACCCTGAAATAATAGAGGCCAGGTAGAGGTACTTGAACATCTGAAACCAGACTGTTGTAATTATTGCAATGACCAGCAAGATTGGAGGGAAAGTTAAGGAAATATAACTCACAGAGTTATCAAAATGGTTAATAGAACATAGCATCCTTAAGGGCACAAAGAGGTAACTGACTAGGGTACTTTTCAGTTTGTGCCTGTAGAAAAATCAAGCAACGATGACTGGCAGGCTGAGGATGTCATTCTAATAAAAAGTCGTAATCCCACACCATAAATATGTATTACTAAATGAAAAGGCCAATCTGAAAAGGCTGTATACTGTATGATTCCAACAAACAGCTGACATTCTGGAAAGGAGAGAACTATAAAGACAGTAAAAAGATCAGTGATTGCTAGGAGTTGGGGGAAGGGAGAAATTAATAGGCACATCACGGAGGATTTTTAGGGCTGTAAAACTGCTCTATATGATACTATAATTAAGAGTGGATACAGCCTGGGCACGGTGGCTCACACCTGTAATCCCAGAACTTTGGGAAGCCGAGGTGGGTGAATCACCTGAGGTCAGGAGTTCGAGACCAGCCTGACCAACATGGAGGAAACCCTGTCTCTGCTAAAATACAAAAATTAGCCGGACGTGGTGGCACGCATCTGTAATTCCAGCTACTCAGGAGGCTGAGGCAGGAGAATCACTTGAACCTGGGAGGTGGAGGTTGCAGTGAACTGAGGTTCCACCATTGCACTCCAGCCTGGGTGACAGAANAAAAAAAAAAAAAAAAAAAAAAAAAAAAAAAAAAAAGAGTGAATACATTACACATTTATCAAAACCTATAGAGTGTACAACACCCTAATATAAACTCTAATGTAAACTATGGACTTTAGGTGATATTAATTTGTCAATGTAGATTCGGTGATTATAACAAATGTACCACTCTAGTGTGTGATGTTTATAATTGGGGAGACTGTATATGTGTGGGGATTGGGGATGTGTGGGAGGTCTCTGTATTTTCTGTTAAATTTTGCTGTGACCCCAAAATTGCTCTAAAAATATAGTCTATTGGAAAAGTCATAATGCCTTGCCCAGTTTGTGGATCTGATTTAGTTTTCAAACCTGGAATGGATTGAAGAGGTAGGGCAATTTCTAGGAGAAAGAACCCTAGGTTCTTCACATGGTAATGATTTCCTCAGTCATTCCCCAAAGGATACTATGGCCATCTACGTGACCAATTTTTACTGGGGAAAAGAGAAAAGGGAATGTCTAGGCATTTCAGGCCTCTTGGACACAAGGTCTGAGTTGACATTAATATCTACAGACCCAAAGCCTCATCATGGCCCACTTGTTAGAATGGTGGGATACGATGAACAGGAAATAAGTGGGGTTCTGGCAAATGTGAGCTTACAGAAGATCCACTGGGTCCATGAACCCACCTGATGGTCATTTTCCTTGTCCCAGAATGTTAAGTGAATTTGGTATACTCGGCAGTTGGTGTAACCTCCACATTGAGTCCTAATCATGTTGGGTAAGAACTATGACAGGAGGGAAACACAAGTGGAAGGCTTTGAAACTGCCTACCACCCCCAGTAAAGATAGTAAAGTAAAAATAATATGGCATCCTGCAGAAGGAATGCGGTGAAGATTAATGGCATATTAAAGATTTTAAAGGATACAGGGTGATATTCAAAGATACCTCCATTTAATTGGTCAATTTGGTACCTGCAAAAGCCAATGGCACTATGATGGTAACTATAGACTACCTGCATATTCAAGGAAATAGTTCTGATTACAGCTATGGGCTACATGTTATATCTTTGTTTGGGTAGATTAATAGGCATCAAGTATGTTGTCATTGTTTTGAATTTTTTTAATCTTGAATCGTAAAAGACAATCAGATATTATTCACATTCATGTGGAGTAGACAGCCATATATATTTATGATTTTGCTCAAGGGCTTACAATAACTATCCTACCCTGTGTCATAATACAGGACAAAGAGATCTGGACTGCCTGAAGACACTGAAGAATGTTACATTGATCTATTACATTGATGATATGTTGATTGGGACAGATAAACAAGAGGTGGTCAGCATACTGGAGATCTTAACAAGACGCATGTACCCCAGGGTATAGGGGATAAAATCTTCCAGCGGGGAAGATTTACAAATTTTTGAAATCTAAAACTTTCAAAAGTACAGGAATCAGGAGCACACTGGCATATTCCCTCCAAAATGAAAGACAAATTATTGGGTCTTGTGATGTCCCCCCCTCTGAAAGAATGAAGCACCATGACTTGTAGGCTTCTTTGGGCTCTGTGGATTGCAATTCCACACCTACATATTCTATTCAGCACATGTTCTAGGAAGCATGCAAGGTTGCCAGTGTTGAGTGGAGCCCAGAGCAGGAAACGTCTCTCCAGGAGGCCCAGGCTGTGGTTCAAGAAACCCTGCTGCTTGGGCCACACAATCTGACAGACAAAACACTATTAGAGATTGTCACTGGTAAGAAAAGATGTCATTTATGGTTTGGGTCAAGCACTAGTGAAAGAATCACATGTGTGCTTTGAGGTTCTGGAGCATGGCCTTCATTTGCAGCAGAGAATCATATGTCTTTTTGAAAACAACTTCTGGCAGCTACTGGATCCAAGTAGAGCTAGATCACTTGACCCTGAGAAACGAAGTGACTATATGTCTAGAACTGTCCATTATGAGCTGAGTCATACTGGCTATACTAAGTTAGGTGAGCTGTGCCCAAGCACAATTAGTTGTAAAATGAAAGTGGTATACCCAGGACTGAGGTCTGGGTAGACCAGAAATTTCAAGCAAGCTTGAGCATGAACAGGGGGCTCCAGTCCTCATGGCATACATCACTGTGGTGCCGGTGTACCTCCTTGGCTCATATCTATGGCTATGTGGATAATTTAATATACCAGGTAAAGAACGGGAAAAACTCTGACTTTGGCATATAGATATGTTGGCTTAGCATTTGGGTACAAGTCAAAATAGATGGCAACTATTCAAATCTCATTAAATCTCATTCAATTAATCTCATCCAGAGATAGCTTTGAAAGACAAGAAAATCCTCCCAATCCAGAAAGATGGACCTGCTTATTTCCCTTCATAGAAAGAGAGCTAACTTGAGGTTAAATCCATACAAACTCATGGACAGTGATGAACGCCCTGCCTACCTGGCTGCAAACCTGGAGGGAGAAAGGATGGAACACTGGTGACAAGAAAGTGGAGTAGAGGCATGTGAATAGATATATGTCATATGTGAATGGATACGAATTGTGAAGATCTTTGTATTACACATGAGTGCCCACCAGATAGCATATATCATGGAAGTGAGGCTAAACAACCAAGTAGACAAAGTGACCTACCCAGTCAGCATCAGCCAGCCTGTCATCAGCCATACCAGTGCTGGCGAAATGGATGCATAAATGATGGCACCAAGGATGAAGGATTTGCATGGACTCTCACTCACCAAGGCTTAGCTAGCTATGGTCACTGCTGAATATTTAATATGTCAGCAACAGAGACAGAGGTTAATATGACATTATTACTCACTCAAGAAGAACAATTGGCCTCTAGATGGCATGTTTATGATGTCGGGCTCATTTCATCCTGGTTGGGTTAGTGGGTTAATTTCACATGTCTCACAGGAATGGACATGCATTCTGAGTATGAGTTTGCCTTTCCTGCCCAAATGATCTCAGCCAGCACCACTATCCAAAAGCTTATTGAGTATTTTATTCACTGGCATGGGATCCTGCTTAACGTTGCACCAGACCAAGGGATGCACTTTATAGCAAAAGAAGTTCATGAGTATGGTCTATAACCAGAGAATTCATTGGTAATGTCATATACTCTGCTCTGAAACTACTAGCCTGATAGAACATTAGAGGTTAAGAGGTAATACTTTACACAGACAGAGTACCATCATCTAGAATTCAGTATTTGCATCAAATAAATGATCTTTATATGATGCTGTGTCCCTGAAGGAAGACTACATGGACACAGGAATTAAGGGCAAAAACAGAAGTGGTCCCACTTACCATCACTCTCAATGACTCACTGAAAGTCATTGTGTTTTCTTTCCCTGTAATTCTGGGTTCTGCTAGATTAACAATCCTAGTCTTCAAAGAGGATAACATTTTCCCAAGGGACATAGCAAAAGTCCCATTGAATTACAAGCTTTAGTTCTCACTTGGGCACTCTGATCTCTTTGTGTACAGGCACCAAAAGTAAGAAGTCACTATCTTGGCAGTGTAATTGACTCTAATCATTAAGAGGAGGTAGTGCTATTGCACAATAGAGGCAGAGAGGAATTTGTATAAAACTCAACCCATCCACTTGTCCTAACTTAGTACTCCCTTTCCCAATTGTGACTGTAAATCGACTGGCCCAGTGACTGCAGCCAAAGAGCATGGTGGCTGGTGACTCAGTCCTTAGGGCTGAAGGTCTGAGTCAGACTAACGGAAGGCAGCCGGGCCAGTAGAAGTGGTAGCTGAGGGTTAATGGAACTTAAAATGCCAGGGAAGAAAGGAGATGAAAAGTATTAGGTGGAACTCTGAGAGCCACTCCAGCTTTAGGCCCTGCTGTTTATCTCACCAACATCTCTCTTCTAAGTCTTGCTTTAGGATGAGAAGCATAGCAGACATCTGGAGGATCCGGTCTTCCATCCCATACAGAAATGTGAATCAAAGCCAAAAAGGGGGTACTGTGGTAGACTCTGATGTGCCTTCCAGCTTCTCCCTCAAGGAAGGATTTGCTGCCCAGTGGATGTAATCATACCACAGATCATCTCCATAACTCAGCTCCTTCAGATTCTGCCTCAGTTTAGAGACTTGCCTTGCTTGAGGTCTCATTCTTGCTGGGGCAGCCTGTGTCTGGTGACTGAGTGAAGCATGTGTGGGTAACGGTTACTTCAGAGTGCCCTGTTAGGTTGACAAAGTTTTGATTAGGCCTGCATTCTTCTTCTTCCCAATCCCACCTCCTCCTTTTATTCTTCATCAATGATAATTACAAATAAGCAACTTGTACTACAAACTCCATCTCTGCATCTGTTTCCAGATTACTCAACCTGCAGCAGATAACCTTATAGGAATGCAGAAAATACAAAACAAATTGGAAGTGGATGAAAAAGAATAGATCCATAATAGGGATAGGGACATAAAATTGCTTGGTTTAAGTTAACACGTATTTTTCTTAGTCTTATCTACTGGCTATAGACAGCCTCCATGTTTTCTAGAAACCAGAGTGAAATAAAACAAGCCAAGTGATCAGTGGAAACCATGTGTCCAGGTAAAGAACAATGATTCAATGTTTCCTCATCCAAGGAGCAGAATTTTTTTTTTTTTTCTGGGAAAGGACACTGTATAATGAAATTTAAAACCTTAACAATTACAGTTGTGCTGCATGGTTAACTAGATGGCTCATTGCTGTTTGTTACATTTATTTCAAGTGGAATTACAATCAATCACATTAACCCAAGCAGGTTTATTGTTTATCACTCACACTCCTTAAGTTCTGGATCAGCGGCTATGTATTAGTCATGGGAAACAATTATCCAAGGGTGTTTGGTTAAGATGGTTTTACTGGTGCTGGAGCATGCAGAATGACAATGACTAATGGTGTCCTACATACTATCATTGTTTATTTCATCCACCATGTGCTAGGATATTTTGGCTTGAGCTGACTTGTTTCCCTTTTTGACTGTCCTTCCCAAAAATCATGATCCCATCCAGTGCGGAAGAGGACGCAGAAGAAGAGAGGAAATAAGAGGAGAAATAAGTGGAACCGAAGGTCCTAGAGAACCCTCCAACTGCAGAATTAGTTCTTGAATCACTGAAGTGCAAACTATCAAAGTGTTTGATTTTGAGCCCTTGATTTTCTAAGATATTATGCAGATATGCTACTGGTTTTCTTTACAGGTTCGCTGGAACCCTGGAGGTTGCAGTGAGCTGAGATCACGCCACTATGCTCCAGCCTGGGCAACAGAGCAAGGCTCCATTAAAAAAAAAGAAAGAAAGAAAGAAAAAAAGAAATCATCACAGGCAAAAGAGAAAACTTTGTTTTTTTCTGAGTATCTTAACTCCTGCTCTCCTGCCTTCACTGTATATGGCTCATTATTATTATTTTTTTAATTTGATTTTCTTTGTTTTGAAATAAATTTGAAACTTTTTCATTCAATTGTTTTGAGTTTGATCTCGGTCTTAGTCTTTTGTATGCTCTGATTTCTCCATAAATAATTCTAGGTTTTTAATCTTCCTAGCTTCATCTCTATACTCTTGGTTTCCTCAATCTTTCTTCATCCAACAAGTACAATAATAAAAGTCTTACTGATTCAGATTATCTCCAGGGAAGATGATTGGAACTAATAGGAAGATTGTATTATAGTCTATCTTTAAACCAATATATACCTTTCTTATTCACTTAGAGAGATTTTGTTACTAGAGTGTTAATGAGTTACATGATATCTTCTGGGAATTCCCTATAATGAAAAGATAAAGAACTCTCTTCTTACTTATTTATTTTTTTTTTTTTTTATTTGAAGTCTCACTCTGTTGCCCAGGCTGGAGTGCAGTGGTGTAATCTGGGCTCACTGACCTTCGGCTCACTGACCTCCACCTCCTGGATTCAAGCAATTTTCCTGCCTCAGCCTCCTTAGTAGCTGGGATTACAGTCACCCACCACTACGCCTAGCTAATTTTTGTATTTTTAATAGAGGCAGGATTTCGCCGTGTTGGCCAGGCTGGTCTCAAACTCCTGACCTCAGGTGATCCAGCTGCCTCAGCCATCCAAAGTGCTGGGATTACAGGTGTGAGCCACTGCACCCGGCTCTTAGATTTTTTGTTGAGTTCTCTGCTGGTCATTTGCCCTCAGAGAAATCTTCTTTCTTTTCCCCACAACTCTCTTACATTTTGCAAGGAGGCTAAACTCTGTAGAATGCATTTCTCAGGCTCCCCATCAATTGACTTCCATCTGGGTTTTGCCAATGGTACTCATTAGTCGGAGATTGGTAGGCAGGAGGAAAGGAGGCATCTCTACACATTTCTCCATACTTAGGTAGCCACTGCAGCTCTGCTATAGCTTCAGATCTCACTGGATAGATTACCATGATTTTAGCATTTGTTTGGTGGTCCAAAACCCAGGACTTCAGGAGCATTTTTTCCTCCCTTGGATACTTTAGCCTAGAGGTAACAGTGGTTTCTCATCATTGCCAATCTTTGGATTGGCCCATTGCTCCCTGTTTGGCATCTCAGCTCATCCATCACACATAGAACAAATTATAGGCCTTAAATTCCATCTGTTTTGGAAAAAATGGTTTAAAAGTAAAGGATGTTGGGACAACTGGATACTCATTTGGAAAAAAGGTAGTTTCATGTCTTGTACCAATCACCAGAACAAACTCCAAATGAATCAGAGAACTAAATGTAAAAAAATAACCCATGTAAGTCATAGAAGAAAACAGGAGTGATTTCTTTCTTGAACTGGGCATGGAGAAACCTTGAAACTATAATCCAAAATCTAGAAATAGATTGATAATATTAACTACATAAAAATAATAAAAATATTTTTACATGACAAAGCACCACATACAAAGTCAAAAGACCAGTGACACAGCAGGAGACTTCTTTCATGATAAGAGACTATTTTTTTTTTCCAAGAAATAAAGACTTTTTTAAAATCAAGAGAAAACTGCAAAATAGGATATAACATGGAAAAAGCCCCCCAAAGAGTTCTCAAAAAGGTATGAAGTGGCTTTTAAATACAGAAAAAATATTCAGTTTTAATCATAATAAAATACAAATTAGAACATTATGAAGAAAACATTTCTCATCTACCAGATTGGTAAGAAGTTCGAAATTTAGATAACACACTTGTCAAGGTTCTGGAAATTCAGATACTTTCATACTCTCTTGGGAATGCAGAAGAATACACATCCCTCTGGAAGGGATTTGGCAGTATCTAACAAAACTATATACGCACTGACCTTTTGACCAAGGAAGCCCACTTGAAATGTTCCTTGAAGATAGACCTTCACAAACATGAAACAGCATGTGTGCAAAGTTATTCATTAAGAAATCATTTGTGGTGATAAAACATTGCAGTCAGTCTAAATGATCACCCAAAGGAGAATGGTTGAATTAAATATCGTACTCCACACGATGGTGTATAACGCAGCCCAGAGGGAGGGATAAGGAAGCTCTCTGTGAATCCAGGATATATTGTTTAATGAAATAAAGCAAATCTCAGTGGAGTGGACATAATAGGTGATTGACCATGTGAGAAACAAGGGGAAATTTCTTATTCTTACAAAATGAAACAGGAAATATAAACCAGAAATCAATGAAAATATTTACTTACAGGGAGTGTAAAGACAATATGGAGGGGAGAGGAATATATGATATCTCTTTTAGCTGACTATTTTTTATACAGTTTTAGGTTTGAACCATGTAAATATTTTAAATATTCAAAAATACAGTACAAAGATGAAAAGGCAGTCACTAAGCTTGGGCGTCAACAGAAAAAAACCCAACCCAACTGCGTATCTAATTGATAATAATCAGACAGAGAAAAAAAATGGAGTCAAGTAACTTGAGCAGGGCTTTGACTATACATGTTCAATAGAATATAGTATAAAATCAGAAAGAATCACAAGCAGCTACTGACACCTACTTAGCAAGTTTGTTCTTAATGGTGGCATTGGTGGTATACATCTAAAATTTGTGTGTTTAATAGGATAAAACAAATGCGTAAATATACTGATGTTCTGGTGAAGCAAGGTTTTTACTTTTATAAATGATGACAAACTACATAGCGTTGTATATCAACCAGAGGGACAAGGATGAGATTTCCATACATAGACAGATAGATAGACAACACAGACATACGTATCTGCACACTTCCTAGCTCTGTCTGCTGAAAGGACTTCTAAGCAATGCCACTTCAATTGCAGCAAGCACAATTGACACTTAGATCTGGATTGCTAAATACCACTCACTACTAAAGTGCTCCTTAGAGAAAATGACTATTTCCAGAGCAGGGAATTTACAAGTTAAGACTGAAAAATCTCACGTCAAAAGGCAAGTAAGTGCACACAGACTAATGGGTTCATTAAAAAGGAAAATACAAAAGTTGTCCTGGGACAAGTTACAAATCAAAAAGAATGATGATAATTCATTACAACGCTTTGAATCAAAACTGAATTCATAGCAATAAGATGAGAGAGAGGAGAAAGGCTCTTTTCATAAAATAATGCTAGCTGATAAATGTACATGGAATAATACAATTATAAAATTCGTATCTTCAACACTAATGTAATAATTGATTCAAACAAGAATGGTCAGTGAATACCAAAACCACTGGGTGAAAGGTTATTGCAGAACAGGATATTTATGTAGTCTGAAAGTATTTCCCTAGAGATTATTTGTGGGTAAAAGGAAAAGTGCACTTTTGCAATAGACATATCTTCATAGTATTACCTTATTATCCTCTTAACATAAGTAGATTTTTTTAGGTGGGTACCTTTTTTATTCATAATATTAGTAATTCATGTTTTTATTTTTTTCTCCTTGATTAGTCTCAGCGAGTGTTTGTGAGACTACTTGTTAGTTACTATGAATAAAATTATCAATTTTATTAATTTTAAAAGTAATTTTTTAATACTGGTTTTCTCTCTTGTTTCATTTCAGATTGGGCAAAAAGAAAAATGTGCTTTTACAATGGACATATCTGATGTTTCACACTTCAACTAATTTGTACTCATATTTGTTATTTTCTTCTTTACATTTACTTTGAGTTGAACTTGTAGCTTAGCTCACTGACTTGAGCGTTTCCTTCTTTTTGAGTATATCAAAGTTATAAATTTCCTTTTGCACAGTGCGTGGCTGCATGTCACGAAATTTTGAGATATTTTCAGTATCCTTCGGTTTATTTTCTAAATATTTGGAGATGTTCTAGATACCTTATTACTATTAATTTCTAATTTAATACTGATATGGTCAGAGAACATCCTCCATAGGATTTCAATCTTTGACTTCTTTTTCAGGAATGTACACTTGTCGTTTTATTCAAAAATACAAAATAAATTATCTGTAGGCATAGACAATGACAGCAGTAAACCACATAGTTTGTCAGCTGAAACCAGTAACTGATGGTTATAGTGATTTCTTAAACATCACCCAGCCTTTTCATCGTTTTCTCCAATTGACTCAACTGAAGTTATTGGTGAGGAATACTGCCTTGGGCTTCCTGCCACCGTTCATTACTAAAGGTAAAGCCCTATTCTAGGAATTAGAAAATGCCACCTCCCACACCACCTCCTGTTCCACCCATTGCACCCATTCCAGGGCCCGTCTCTTCTTCTTCTTCTTTTTTTTTTT
>NW_016107589.1:2590948-2617222 GCF_001604975.1 Cebus imitator | reverse complement strand
TTTAAAGTTTTTTTTTTATTGCATTTTAGGTTTGGGGGTACATGTCTCTTCTTTAGGAATTTCTGTGACTGCAACTTCTGCTGTAGTGAAACTGGTGACAGATAGAGAGGCCACTCCAGTAGCATCCAATAAGGCAATTCTTCCAACCTTTGATGGGTCACTATTTCCTTTTTCCACCATATTCACAAAATCTTTGACCTAGAATCATAACCAACTTCTGAGGAACTTTGCATAATTTTGACATTTTTGATAGTTGCTTTATGGTTTCACAGATGGCCTATCATGGTGCATGCTCCATGTGTATTTGAAAAGAATATGTGCTGTGTAGTTATTGGAAAGCTCGAATCTAGTGAGAAAAATAACAGGCGTATCTAGAACCTGATTTATTCTACAGGCCTGGAGTCTTTATAAAAGTCAGTGTCATAAAAACACAGGCCATACACAAAAACATGCAGATTTGCCTAGGTTTAAAGTGACAAAAGAGGCAGAACAATCAAGAAAGTATATGAACCTTAAATGGCTACTGGATTAGAAAATAAAAAGCAACAAAAGATATTTTAGTGTGATATTGTGCTGGCCTAGAGTCAGAACCTGAGCAACACTATTTTATAAAATGCAAAACTGTTTTTTAAATAAGTTGAAGTGGCTGCCCCATTCTCCTCACAATAACTACTGTCCTTGGCCTCTGTAAATAGAACTGCTAGTTTGTTCTGCAAAACTATGTAAAGCTGCTTACCTTTTCTTATCAGTAACTGCTAAAATCTGTGACTTCTATCACCACCCAGACGATGTGTAAACAAATGTATATCTTGACTTCTGTAAACCACTGAGGTAACAAACAGAATGACAAAAGTCCCCTGGACCTTGGAATGTCCGGAGACCCCCGCCCTTGTCTCCACCCAGGAGGTGAATCACAGAATCCCCAAGCCCTTGGAATATCCGAAACCTTTTCATCCCCATCCCCGCTCCTCACCCCCACACCCAAGGTGATTTTTCGGGTATAAAAAGTCGTGGCACCCTCCTTTTGACACCACAGGTTGGAGAGACGTGAGTCCTCTGTGGTCGCCGGCATAATAAATGACCCTGCAATCTGGCATACTTTTGTCTTGGTGATAACTTTCTACACTCGGTCCAATACAACATTAGGAACAGCTGAAGAAATTTAAATATAACAGACAATGTTACTATGCATGTAATACACCTAAAATACGGAACATCATAGCTTAGACCAGCCTAGCTTAAATGTTCTGAGAGTACTTATATTAGCCAACAATTGGGCAAAATCATCTAACACAAAGCCAATTTTATAATAAAGTGTTGACTGTTTGATGTAATTTGTTGCATATTGTACTGAAAGTGAAAAGCAGAGTGGTTGCATGGGTATTTGAAATATGGATTATTTCTGAATGCATATTGCTTTCCCACTGTAGTGAAGTCAAAAATCCTAAAGAAAAGCTAGTAAGTAGGGGTGTATTTACATTTCAAAGAGATGGCTTCCAGGTCCTTGGGAAAGACATTCTAGGGTTGTAAAACTGGTAAGAAGCTTTCAAAAAGATTTACATCTCAAAGGAGCAGAGAAAGGATCTACAAATACAAGTTTTCTAAAGTAAATGCTCTAAGAAAAGGGAAGGCGGGGGATCAAATCAGGAAGAAACCTGTTTAAGCTTTAGGAAATGGGGGAAAGTTAAGGGCCTCTTGCTCATGACAATGCACATTTACAGAGGTTTGACTGAGTGATGTGAGACTTGTGTCTGGCCCTCAGCAAAATTTCTAACTTTTATTTTATCTGCTCATGATTCTAGACAAATTTTTTTGACAATGTATGTGCATTTTTCTTCTGCTCACACATCTTTTTTCTTCCCACCTTAGCTCTGAAGAACATCTCCTTTTTCTTTTAATTCCAGCCTATAACTTAAAAAAAATTTTTTTCCCTTTAACTTTATTTTAAGCTTTGGGGTACATGTGCAGGATGTGCAGGTTTGCTACACAGGTAAATGTGATGGTTTGCTGCACAGATCATCCCATCACCTAGGTATTAAGCCCAGCATCCACTAGTCATTCTTCCTGATGCTCTTCCTCCTGCAACAATCCCCCCTGAAGAGGCCCCAGTGTGAGTTGTTTCCCTCTCTGTGTCCATGTGTTCTCATTGTTTAGTTCCTGCTTCTAAGTGAAAATATGAGGTTTTTGGTTTTCTGTTCCTATGTTTGTTTGCTGAGGATAATGGCTTCCAGCTCCATCCATGTCCCTGAAAAGGAATCTTGTTCTTTTTATGGCTGCATAGTATTCCATGGTGTATATGTACCACATTTTGCTTATCCATTCTATCACTGATGTGCATTTGGTTGATGCCATGTCTTTGCCCTTGTGAACAGTGCTGCAGTGAACATAAACATGCACGTGTCTTTAAATAGAATGATTTATATTCCTGTGGGTATATACCCAGTAATGGGATTGCTGGGTCAAATGGTATTTCTGCCCCTAGGTCTTTGAGGAATTGTCACACTGTCTTCCAGAGTGGCTGAACAATTTACATTCCCACTAACAGTGTGAAAGCGTATTTTTTTTTCTCTGCCACCTTGCCAGCATCAGTGGTTTTTTTTTGACTTGTTAATAATCGTCATTCTGACTGGTGTGAGATGGTATCTCATTGCGGTTTGGATTTGCATTTCTCTAATGATCAGTGATACTGGTCTTTTTTTTCTCACATGTTCGTTGGCCACAACATTTCCTTTTTTCAAGCCAGTGGTTCTCTTCTCTAAATTTCTTTCTGGGCTTTCAATATTTTTCTCTTCCCTACTCCTTCCTCATTAGTGAGGGGAGAATATCTACTGTTTCCATTCTAGATCTAATTCACTGTGGATCTTGGACTTTCTCTCAGTGTCTACCCAGGAAAAAGTAGGGCTACATTAATGCAATGAAGAGTCTGGCTCATCTCAGATTCTCATAAAAGGTGATGATGATTGAGAAGATTTTCTGTAACCAGTGCCACAGGAGCACTTAGGTTTTGAAATTTAAAAAAAACAAAAAAGCCCTTATTTATTTATTTACTATTTATAATTTTATCACTAACAGCAGTGAAAACTGGTGACAGATAGGAACTATGGAATCAGAGAGATTCCAGTCTCAGATTTGCAGCTTACTCTGTGGCTTTGAGCAAGCCAACGAGTATCTCTAAGCTTCAGTGCAGTTACTTGCAAAATAGGGGGTCTAATCATGTTACCACCCTCAACAGTTAACTGGGGTAATGGATGCAAAGTAGTGAACACAGTGTCAGTTGCTTAGTGAACACAGTGCCAGGTGATTAGTAAATGATCACTATTTCTTTGGAAAAATCCTAAGTCCTTGCCTATATGATATCAATGGCTGCTTTGAACAGATCTAAGGTGACATTTTCTTTTCTTTCTTTTTTTTTTTTTTTTGAGATGGAGCTTCGCTCTTGTTACCCAGGCTGGAGTGCAATGGCGCGATCTCGGCTCACTGCAACCTCCGCCTCCTGGGTTCAGGCAATTCTCCTGCCTCAGCCTCCTGAGTAGCTGGGATTACAGGCATGCGCCACCATGCCCAGCTGATTTTTTGTATTTTTAGTAGAGTCGGGGTTTCGCCATGTTGATCAGGATGGTCTCGATCTCTTGACCTCGTGATCCACCCACCTCGGCCTCCCAAAGTGCTGGGATTACAGGTGTGAGCCACCGCGCCAGGCCTAAGGTGACATTTTCTTAGGCAGAACATCTGGTTACTTCCCTCTTGTGCTAGATCAGCCCTCAGGAATTGATGTGACACCTTTGTATTATGTCAACTTAGCTCAAACTACATTGCCCAGAATTCCTTTCCCTGTGGAATTCTAAGTCAGTTGGGCAACAAGAGCCATTTCGCAGGAGATGTAGAGGTGGAAGGGAAGCAGCAGCCAGACTCCAGATGCCCAGAAGGTCAGGGCAAGTCACTTGGTGCTGCTGTAGCCCACAGCATGCTGTCCCATGCAGCAGCTGATCTGCTGGCTCACCTCTGGCTCCTGCTGCACTTCTGCCTGCTGTTTCTCTGACTCTTGGACCAGGTGTGTGCTTAGTTCTGTGATGAAGGGTGCCGGCTTCCCTTGCAGGACACTGCCATTGAAATAGGAGGCTTAGAGGCAGTGGGTATCCGTCTTTAGCTCATCCTCACAGGTTCCATTTTTTCCTTCCCCCATTTCATATCTATCTTCTCTTCCTAATGGCCTTGTCTGAGAACTGCAGGCTCCAGTACCAGAAATAGGTGGCATAGCTTTATATAGACTATTTAACCAACTACGCCAATTGTGTAAAGTCAAATCCCTATAATGCATCTCTTAGTATATCCAATCTGCCTTAGTGGTTTTGCTTCTCTGACTGAACTTTGTCATATACAATAGGTAATGAGTTTGATCAGAGTATCTGCATAGTTCAAGCTTGGCATCTCTCAGTTCCTAGGTTGATTCAGTAAAAGATGACCCTTTCCTGATTAATAAGAAATGGGGTTCCGTATCTGGGCTTTTACGTTCTTCTTTCTGGTGGAGAGTGCACGCATGTGCGTGCATGCACACACACACACACACACACACACTTGTATTTTATATATAAATATATATTATATATTTATATATATACATATATATATGTTTTCCATCTCTAACTTCTTTAAGTCAGACTAATTGTAGGATGGTGTTTTTATTCCATCAACAATTACAAGCTATAATGATAGCCTTTCTTAATGTGGTGACAAAATACGACATAACTTTGCAAATGTTACTTTGGTAATTTCCAATACAGACATCGCGTGATTTATTTAAAAGAAGTGTGTGTCACACTGCCAATTTTCACATTTTGATATAACCTGCAAAAATAGTACCTTTTAAAAGATAACATATGCAATATAAAACAGAATACAGGAATGTGAGTGGAAATGTGAGCTCGGAGAGGCAGCCGATTATAATAACTGAAAATGTACAGTAGGACCAGGCTGCCTGGAGTTGGGTGATGATGTGATCTTGGGTGATTACATGGCCTCTCTGTGCCTCAGTGCCTCATCTGCTGCACTGGGGCATTATTGGGTGATGATTGTGGTAATGAGGTGAGGAACATAAAGTGCAGTGCATGGCACAATGCAGGCGAAACTTTGGTTTGGTTGGTCTGGATTCTTTTTATAAAGAGAAGCTTCATTTCCTCACTCCATAAGGGCCAGGAAGAGGCCAGTCTACTGGTGGACCTCTTCACATGACCACTGGAGAAGGGTGCTGTGGTGGCCCACCCACACTGTTTTACGTCAACAGTTGCTTCAGTGGCACCTGCAGAAGCTCACAGCTCAGTCCCTCTCCAGGAACTGCCTTGGGCCAAAGGGATCTGCCAACATTTAAGTCCTTTCAGGGGAATGTCCTGACCTCATAACTGATGGATTTGGGGATACAAAGGCTGTACCCCTTCATCTCAATGTGGGACAACTCTGAAAGGCAATGCCAGCTACAGTGTTCCACATGGGCTGGGCTGGCCCGGGGCCTCTGTTGTACATACTTCACAGTTCAACCCCAACTCTTCCCTCTCTCCAGGCCTGCTGCCCTCATTCCTGCCCAGGTGGTGCTCCTGAGAGCACTCTTGGATAAACCCCACACGGAGCTCTGTCACAAAGCCTATTAGAGGCCACAGGGAGAAAACTTTCTGGGGGTGATGGGTATGTTTTCTATATCGGTTGTGGCAATGGTTAAACGTGGGTGTATACATATCAAAACCTGTCAGATTGTTTGATTTAAATTACTTGCAGTTTAGGTCAATTATACTTCAATAAGGCTGTAAAAAGGAAAAAATCAGAAGAACAGTGAGAGAAAAACACAAAGTGCTTTTTGGTTACATCTCACCAGTGGTGCTTGTCTAACATATTGTTTACATTTTCCTTATTATACTGTTCTCTTGCTTAGGAAGCTAATTGCTCAGCAAATTCAAGGTCCTCCTTCACTCATATGTTCATATAATCATTTGTTCTCTTGGGCAGACATTCTCTGAGCACTCTTTAAGCCCACATCCTTCAATAGGCACTTAAGATGCAAAGACAAACTAGACACAACCTCTCTCCCTAGTGAGTTCATGATCCTATGGAGGAGACAGCCACAGACAATTCGAGGGTCTAACCTTGACAGTTACAACCCTTCATAGTTTGGCTTCAGCCTATGATGCTAGAAGTAGCACATCATTACGGCATATAATGAGACAGATACAGAATGAAATAAAGAAGGAAATAGTGATCAGACCACACTGTCAACTTATTGTTATTATTATTATTATTTTTTCCCATTTATTTATTTTATTGCATTTTAGGTTTTGGGGTACATGTGATTTTTTTTTAGTTATCATTCTATCACAAGCTTTCCTCCCATATCACCAAATCTTTGAAAATGTGATTTTTACCAGAAAAACTGTATTTTGTTACGTGAACATGCACATTATATTTTAACTATTTTCCTATGTGGCGTCTGTTTTGAATGTTCCCTCTGTGTCTTTGGCATTATCGCCAGAGGTGCCTGGATAAGTCCTACAGTGCATTCATGATCTGTGTCCTTTTCAAGTTCCCTGGATGCTCTCCTTCCTCCATAATTCCTGCTAATTTAATTGTACGCAGCACTTTCCATCTTTTTGAACTTTGCTCCATAAAGCACCTCTTTCCCTCTCTCTCCCTTTACATTTTTATGCCATGATATGAAGGGAGAACAAAACAGTGTGAAGGCCAGAGCAGGAGAGGAGGACTGAGGCCTCAGCCAGTGCAGGAAAAAGCCATTTCACATTCTGTTGCCCTCCAGCGGTATTCAGCATTTCTCTGGCAAAAAGAAGCTTGCCCTGTTAGACTTCTTTAGGGCCAACAGGCAACTCAATGAGGCATGGCTGGATTTCTAACCCAAGTCACTTTGTTGCTAGTTCATCAGCACTCCACGTATCCACAGCTCCACACCCATCCACAAGAGACTTCAAAGGATTTCAGGCCGGGTGCAGTGGCTCATGCCTGTAATCCCAGCACTTTGTGAGGCCGAGGGAGGTGGATCACTTGAGGTCAGGAGTCAGAGACCAGACTGACCAACATGGTGAAACTCCATCTGTACTAAAAATATCAAAATTAACCGGACATGGTGGTGCACACCTGTAGGCCTTGCTACTTGGGAGGCTGAGGCACAAGAATTGCTTAACTCTGCTGGAGGCAGAGGTTGCAGTGAGCCAAGATGGTGCCACTGCACTCCGGTCTGGGCAAGAGAGCAAGGCTCTGTCTCAGGAAAAAAAAAAAAAAAAAGGATTTCAAGCAAGAAACTACAAGGGCAATAGAAAAAAATCATTAGCTCATTCTTTTGGTAAAAGGTGGCCAAATCTGAACCACCTCTTTGGGTGTTTTAAATAGGGAAATTGAAAAAGGAATCTCTTTGGGGGTCATGAAGATCCAAAGAAACCAAGGATTAAGAGACTCAAAGGAAATTACTTTTCTTGGCCATTTTGACTGCAATGCTGTCTTTCAAACTGAATTAGTGATTCAGATTTGAAAAAGATGCCATGTGCTAGGGGAGAAAACCTAAGAGAAATTGACTTTGTGGTGCTGAGAAAGAAAATAAAAATATAACCTAAAACACCCCCAAATATTAGATATTTCTGTGTGGTCTTCCTTTATGCAAAGAGCTATGTGTTATCTCATTTACCCTTCACACAGCCCTGTGAGAAATGCACTTTCTATTCTAAATGTGAGCACACAGTGCCATTGAAGACCAGTCACTTGTCCAAGGTCATATGGCCAATAAGTAAGTAATGAAACTGGCATCCCCATCAGGCCCGCTTGGCTCCCCCGCCTACATCGTTAAATATTTTATTTATTCTTAGGCGAAGGGCCATCTCCTGAGTCTCTTTACAAGAGCTTGGCAAGCTGTGAAAAATTCTGAGAGTGATATGCATACATTTTTAAAAGCTGTCATTCAGCCATTGATTTCTAATTTTATTGCCTTGTAGTCAGAGAATTCAGTGTTTGGTAACGATTGCTTGGCTAAAGCTTCTTTTATGGTCCAGAACATTGCCAATTTTTGTGAATTATCCATGTATGCTTGAAAAGAGTCTTTATTTGTTCAATATGTCTGCTAGATCAATATTGTTTATTTTGTTGTTTAAATCTTTTATTGCCTTACTTTTTTTTTGCCGGCTTGCTTTATCAGTTTCCTAGAGAAATGTGTTAAAATATCCCACAGTGATTATCTCATCAATTTATTCTCTCAGTTCTAATTTTCCTTACATACTTTGAGACTGTGTAGTTGCATTTATATTGGATCAAGATTGTTATATCTTCCTGGTGAATTTTGTTTTCAACATTAAGACCCTATTTTATCCCTGAAAATACATTTTGCTGCTGTAGTAGACTTTAATATTATCATACCACCTTTCTGTTAGCATTTTCTTTCATTATCTTTCTTACTAAACTTAATATAAAAAACAGATTTCTGTGTGTGTCTTTGTGTGTAAGAAGTGTGCTTTGCTTGGCTTTGGGAATTCAGTTAATTCTGGAATCTGTGCAGAATAGCAAAAGGCTGATGATCTCAAAGAAATAAATCATCTCAAAACATCTCGAAAAAAGAAATATGATGGTGGGAATTGGTCTAACAGATATCAAGGTTTCTTCTAAAGCTAAGAAATAAGCAATGAGGTATTAATATATGGATAAAAAATAGGACTATTGATCTAACCAGAAATAGATTTCACATACGTGTAAACTGAATTTCAGAAAAAGTTGTAACTGTAGATCAATGGAGGAAAGGGTGGGCTTTTCAATAAATGGTACTGGGACCATTTATGTGTTAAATATATATATTTGGATTCCGTCCAAAAATCCAACCAAAAACTAAGGTGAAAGTTTAAATTATAAAGCTTTAGAAGACAAAATAGAAAAATAGGTTATGATCTTGAAGTAGAAAAGTGTTTCTTAGAATGGCAGCAAAAACTACAAACTAAAAGTTTGTTCTGTTTGACTACAGCAAAATTAAAAAATTAAAACTGTTATAAATAAAATTACAAATGCCAAGAAAGCAAGAGAAGATATTTATGAGACTTGTCTCTGACAAAGAATTATTACCTAGAATAATAGTTCTCTCAAAAAAAATCAACATAAAAATGAACAAAATGTATAAATTGGTATTTCACAGAAGAGCGACCTCAGATGGCCAATACACATCTGCAATGATGATTAACCTCATTAATAATCAAATAATTACAAATTAAAAAGTACAATAAATACCACATTTCATCCATCAATTAATAGCATGAAAATTTCTGAAAATGTCACATTTCACAAACAACTTATAGTATATTATGATCTAGTGATTTCACTCCTAAATATATAATCTAAACAAATGCTTGATTTTGTGTATCAGGAGGCTTATTTAAGATGTTTCATAGCAGAAATGTCTGTGTTAATAAGGACAAGAAATATCCCAAATAACTATCAACTGGAGAAAGCTCAAATAAATTTATAGTGTGGAATACTACATAGCAAGGACTCTATATCCCTGTGATGGAGGTGTCTCATGTGAGCCCATGTACCTGTGAAGGCTATGTCCCATGTGATCCTGCATCTCTACAATGGCTGTGTCTTGTGTGACCCTGGTAGTAGCTTCCCCTTCTGCTCTGCCTATTAGTTTCTGGCATTTGGGGATTTCCTTTCTGTCTTATTTATTCATTTATATATATTTTATTGCACTTTATGTTCTGTGGTACGGATGCGGAACATACAGGATTGGTGCATAGGTACATACATGGCAATGTGGTTTACTGCCTCCATCCCCCCATCACCTATATCTGGCATATCTCCCCATGTCATCCTTCCCCAACCTCTCTACCTCTCACTGTCCCTCCTCTATTCTCCCCCAATAGACCCCAGTGTGTGATGCTCCCCTCCCTGTGTTCATGTGTTCTCATTGTTCAACACCTGCCTATGAGTGAGAACATGTGGTGTTTGATTTTCTGTTCTTGTGTCAGTTTGCTGAGAATGATTGTTTCCAGATTTATCCATGTCCCTACAAAGGACACAAACTCATTGTTTTTTTATGGCTACATAGTATTCCATTGTGTATATGTGCCACATTTCCCTTGTCCAGTCTATCATCGATGGGCATTTGGGTTGGTTCCAGGTCTTTGCTATTGTAAACAGTGCCATAATGAACATACATGTACATGTGTCTTTATATTAGCACGATTTATAATCCTTTGGATATATACACAGTAATGGGATTGCTGGGTCATATGCAATTTCTATTTCTAGATCCTTGAGGAATCGCTGCACTGTCTTCCACAATGGTTGACCTAATTTACACTCCCACCAACAGAGGATGTGTTCCTATTTCTCCACATCCTCTCCAGCATCTGTTGTCTCCAGATTTTAAAATTTAATCTTCTATTTCTCCACATCCTCTCCAGCATCTGTTGTCTCCAGTTAGAATCGCCATTCTAACTGGCATGAGATGGTATCTCAATGTGGTTTTGATTCGCATTTCTCTAATGACCAGTGATGATGAGCATTTTTTCATATGTTTGTTGGCATCATATATGTCTTCTTTTGAAAAGTGTCTATTCATGTCCTTCACCCACTTTTGAATGGGTTTATTTGTTTGTTTTCTTGTAAATCTGTTTTAGTTCTTTGTAGATTCTGGATATTAACCCTTTGTCAGATGGGTAGATTGCAAAAGTTTTTTCCCATTCTGTTGGTTGTGAGTTCACTCTAATGATTGTTTGTTTTGCTGTGCAGAAGCTCTGGAGTTTAATTAAATCCCATTTGTCTACCTTGGCTTTTGTTGCCAGTGCTTTTGGTGTTTTAGTCATGAAGTCCTTGCCTATGGCTATGGAGTGAAGTGCTGGTGAACTAGCAACCAAGTGACTTGGGTTAGAAATCCAGCCATGCCTATGTCCTGAATGGTTTTGCCTAGGCTTTCTTCTAGGGGTTTTATGGTGTTAGGTCTTATATTTAAGTCTTTAATCCATCTGGAGTTAATTTTAGTGTAAGGTGTCAGGAAGGGGTCCAGTTTCTGCTTTCTGCACATGGCTAGCCACTTTTCTCAACACCATTTATTAAACAGGGTATCCTATCCCCATTGCTTGTTTTTGTCAGGTTTGTCAAAGAACAGATGGTTGTAGATGTGTGGCATTGCCTCCGAGGCCTCTGTTCTGTTCCATTGGTTTATATCTCTGTTTTTGTACCAGTACCATGCTGTTTTGATTACCGTAGCCTTGTAGTATAGTTTAAGTCAGGTAGTGTGATGCCTCCAGCTTTGTTCTTTTTGCTTAGGATTGTCTTGGTTATGGGGGTTCTCTTTCAGTTCCATATGAAGTTTAAGGTTGTTTTTTCCAGTTCTGTGAAGAGGGTCATAGGTAGCTTGATAGGGATAGCACTGAATCTATAAATTACTTTGGGCATTATGGCCATTTTCACAATATTGATTCTTCCTAACCATGAGCATGGAATGTTTTTCCATCTGTTTGTGTCCTCTCTTATTTCCTTGTGCAGTGGTTTATACTTCTCCTTGAAGAGGTCCTTTACATCCTTTGTTAGTTGTATTCCTAGATATTTTCTTCTCTTTGTAGCAATTGTGAATGGGAGCTCACTCATGATTTGGCTCTCTGTTTGTCTTTTATTTGTGTATAGGAATGCTTGTGATTTTTGCACATTGATTTTGTATCCTGAGACTCTGCTGAAGTTGCTTATCAGTTTCAGGAGATTTTGGGCTGAGACAATGGGGTCTTCTAAGTATACAATCATGTCATCTGCAGATAGAGACAATTTGATTTCCTCCTTTCCTAATTGAATACCCTTTATTTCTTTTTCTTGCCTGATTGCTCTGGCTAGAACTTCCAATGCTATATTGAATAGGAGTGGTGAGAGAGGGCATCCTTGTCTAGTGCCAGATTTCAAAGGGAATGCTTCCATCTTTTGCCCATTTAGTATGATATTGGCTGTGGTTTTGTCATAAATGGCTTTTATTATTTTGAGATATGTTCCATCAATACCTAGTTAATTGAGAGTTTTTAGCA
Source organism: Cebus imitator (assembly GCF_001604975.1). Classification (NCBI taxonomy): domain Eukaryota; kingdom Metazoa; phylum Chordata; class Mammalia; order Primates; family Cebidae; genus Cebus; species Cebus imitator. Next base: position 2,605,184 of record NW_016107589.1, on the reverse strand, counting down.
TAAAGGGCTGTTGAATTTTGTTGAAAGACTTCTCTGCATCTATTGAGATAATCATGTGGTTTTTGTCTTTGGTTCTGTTTATGTGGTGGATTACATTTATAGACTTGAGTATGTTGAACCAGCCTTGCATCCCTGGGATGAAGCCTACTTGATCATGGTGGATAAGCTTTTTGATGTGCTGTTGCAATTGGTTTGCCAGTATTTTATTGAAGATTTTTGCATCTATGTTCATCATGGATATTGGCCTGAAGTTTTCTTTTCTTGTTGAGTCTCTGCCAAGTTTTGCTATCAGGATGATGTTGGTCTCATAAAATGATTTGGGAAGGATTCCTTCTTTTTGGATTGTTTGGAATAGTTTCAGAAGGAGTGGTATCAGCTCTTCTTTGTATGTCTGGTAGAATTTGGCTGTGAACGCATCTGGACCTGGGCTTTTCTTAATTGGCAGGCTATTAATTGTTGCCTCAACTCCAGACCTTGTTAGTGGTCTATTAAGGGTTTCCACTTCTTCTTGATTTAAGCTTGGGAGGGTGCAAGTGTCCAGGAATTTATCCATTTCTTCCAGGTTTACTGGTTTATGTGCATAGAATTGTTTGTAGTAATCTCTGATGGTAGTTTGTATTTCTGTGGAATTGGTGGTGATATCCCCTTTATCGTTTTTTATTGCATCTATTTGATTCTTCTGTCTTTTCTTTTTTATTAATCTGGCTAGTGGTCTGTCTATTTTGTTGATATTTTTGAAAAACCAGCTCCTGGATTTATTGATTTCTCTGAGGAGTTTTTTTTGTGTCTCTATCTCCTTCAGTTCTGCTCTGATCTTAGTTATTTCTTGTCTTCTGCTAGATTTTGAGTTTTTTTGATCTTGCTCCTCTAGCTCTTTCAATTTTGATGATAGGGTATTGATTTTAGATCTTTCCTTGCTTCTCATGTGAGCATTTATTGCTATGAATTTCCCACTAGACACTGCTTTAAATGTGTCCCAGAGATTCTGGTATGTTGTGTCTTTTGTTCTCATTGGTTTTGAAGAACATCTTTATTTCTGCCTTCCTTTCATTATTTATCCAGTCAACATTCAAGAGCCAGTTGTTCAGATTCCATGAAGTTGTGTGGTTCTGAATGGGTTTGTTAATCCTGAGTTCCAATTTGATTGCACTGTGGTCTGAGAGACTTTTTATTATGATTTCTGTTCTTTTGCATTTGCTGAGGAGTCATTTACTTCCAATTATGTGGTCAATTTTAGAGTAGGTGTGATGTAGTATTGAGAAGAATGTATATTCAATGGATTTGGTTTGGAGAGTTCTGTAGATGTCCATTAGGTTTGCTTGGTCCAGATCTGAGTTGTCTATTTGGTTTGCCTGGTCCAGATCTGAGTTCAAGTCCTGGATATCTTTGTTAATCTTCTGTCTCGTTGATCTGTCTAATATTGACAGTGGAGTGTTAAAGTCTCCCACTATTATTGTGTGGGAGTCAAAGAAACTAATAATCTTGAAAAAGGGTTTGATAAAATGCCATCAAGAATAAACAGCTTAGAGAAGAATATAAATGATGTAATGCAGCTAAAAAACACAACGCGAGAACTTCGAGAGGCATACACAAGTTTCAATAGCCGAATCAATCAAGTGGAGAAAAGAATATCAGCGATTGAAGATCAACTCAATGAAATAAAATGAGAAGGCAAGATTAGAGACAAAAGAGGGAAAAGATATGAACAAAGCCTCCAAGAAACATGGGATTATGTGAAAAGACCTAATTTACATTCGATAGGTATACCTGAATGTGACTGAGAGAATGAATGCAAGCTGGAAAACACTCTTCAGGATATTATCCAGGAGAACTTCCCCAACCTAGCAAGACAGGCCAATATCCAAGTCCAGGAAATACAAAGAACACCACAAAGATGCTCCTCAAGAAGAGCAACCCCAAGGCACATAATCGTCAGATTCACCAGGGTTGAAATGAAGGAGAAAATGCTAAGGGCAGCCAGAGAGAAAGGTCAGGTTACCCACAAAGAGAAGCCCATCAGACTCGCAGCGGATCTCTATGCAGAAACCCTACAAGCCAGAAGAGAATGGGGGCCAATATTCAACATCCTTAAAGAAAAGAACTTTCAACCTAGAATTTCATATCTAGCCAAACTAAGCTTCATAAGCGAAGAAGAAATAAGATCCTTCATGAACAAGCAATTGCTGAGAGATTTCGTTACCACCAGGCCGGCCTTACAAGAGCTCCTGAAAGAAGCACTAAACATAGAAAGGAACAACCAGGACCAGCCACTCCAATAACATATCAAATGGTAAAGAACATTGACACAACAAAGAAACTGCATCAACTAATGGGCAAAACAACCAGCTAGCATCAAAATGGCAGGATCAAATTCACACACAACAATATTAACCTTAAGTGTAAATGGGCTAAATGCCCCAATCAAGAAACATAGATTGGCAAATTGGATAAAAAGTCAAAACCCATCGGTGTGCTGTATCCAGGAAACCCATCTCACATGCAAGGACACACACAGGCTCAAAATAAAGGGATGGAGGAAGATTTACCAAGCAAATGGAGAGGGGGAAAAAAAAAGGTGTTGCAATCCTAGTCTCTGATAAAATAGAGTTTAAACCAACACAGATCAAAAGAGACAAAGAAGGGCGTTACATAATGGTAAAAGGATCGATGCAACAAGAAGGGCTAATGATCCTGAATATATATGCACCCAATACAGGAGCACCCAGATACATAAAGCAAGTCCTTTTTGTCTTTTACATTTAGCTTTGAATTTTACATTTTGTGAAGAATGTTTTATCAAGCATTTCTGTCTACTGTCTTTATCTATTCTGCCTATTGCAGGGTTCAATGCTTTGCCAAAATCATGTTGCTTTGCCCAAGTTTAGCTCTTGTCTACCAGCAGACAGGAATTGCTTCTTCATGAAACCCTTTTAGAGGTCTCTTTCATTTATAACTTTGTTTTCCTTGCTCAGAAAAATTATACAATTTAGAAACATAATTATTTCTCCTCTCTTTTAGATTTAGCTCTGTTATTTCCATACCAGTCTGTATGATGACTTACCACAATGAAGGCATTTTGAAAAGTCTTTTCTTATGTTAGCTATCCTGGTGCATCTGAAGACTCATTCTCAGCAATTCTAAAGGACTGAAAATGCATGCTTGTGAAAAGAGACCAAGAATGATTGCAAGGGTATTCTGAAGCTGTATGTTCAAAGCCAAGATCTTAGAATGAAGTCATAAAGCCTGAATATTTGGGCTTTTCTTTTCCTCCTCTTCCCTCTCCTCCTCTTCCTGCTTTTCTCTTTTTTCTCCTTTGTCTTCTCCCTTATTTTCCTTCTCTTTTTCTTTCTTCTTTTTGATTTACTATTACTGTAGTATACTCTAAAACTCTTAGAAAAGGCTAAACAATAGAACAAAACCATCTGAAAGTTATGTATGTTTAGCTAGACTAAGGAAGAATTTTTGAGGCATCTTAACTAAGTTAAATTCCATTTGGTGTACCAAATTGATAGAGTTAATATTTTTTCACTCTGAAATTAGCATTTCTGACAGAGCATAAAGTATTAACTGGAATAAAGAAGGTAATTTTGTAATTATAAAAAAGTCAACACATCCAGAAGATATAAAAACCCTAAATGTTTATTTACCTTATAACACATCTTCAAAATAGGTGAAGCAAAGGCTGATAGAACTGCAAGGTGGAACAGATAAATTCAAAAGTATAGTCAGAATTTTAATAGCTTCACTCAATAATTAATAGAACAAATAGGCAACAGATCATCAAGGATATAGTAGCCTTGGTAAACACTCAACCAACATGACTTAATTGATATTTATACAGTTAGTCTCTCAACATCAATGGAATACACATTCTTTTTCAAGTGCACACAAAAACATTCACCAAGATAAACTATATATTAGGCTATAATACAGGTATCAATAAATTTAAAAGTATTCCCAGGATCACAATGAAATTAAATTAGAAATTAATCACAGGAAAATCTCTGGAGTATACTCAAATGGTTGGAAACTAACACACTTTTAAATAATACGTGAATCAAAAAAGAACCAAAGGAGAAATTAGAAAGCATTTGAAATTAATTAAATGAAACCATGGTGTATTAGAATTTGTGAGATGCCGCTAAATAAATTTAGTGTTATTTGTATCACTAAAACGCTATATTAGAAAAAAAGAAAAGTTACAAATCAATGACCTCAGCTGCCACCTTGAAAAAAAACAGAAAAAGAAGATCAAATTAAAGTATGAGGACAAAAGAAAATAATAAACTTTAAAGCAAAAATCACTGCAACTGAATGTAATAGAGGAAAATAAAAATAAAATAAAATGCTTGTTTTTTGAGAAGATCAAGGATATATTTGTAGCCAGACTTATGGTAGGGGGAAGGAGAAGATAACATAAATTATCAATATCAGGAATAAAGGAGGTGACATCACTACAAAACCTATAGCTATTAAAAGTCTAGTACAGGAGTGGTATTAGTAACTTTATGTCTATAAACTTGACAACTTAAATGAAGTGGACAATTTCTTTGAAAGTTGAATGTTGAAATTACCAACATTCATTCAACAAGAAAGTTCAGTATTGAAATTGCCAAGATTCATTAAACAAGAAACAGATAACTTGAATACCACTACCTAGGATACTGAATTTTTGGGTTAAAAATTTAATATAAATAAAAGCCAATGTTCAATGGCTTTCTGATGAATTTTACCAAAAATTTTAGAAAAACATTACCAATTTTATGCAAACTCTTTCAGAAAAACGAGGGAACACTTTCTAATGAGCTTTTTGAGGCCAGCATTAATCTAATAGCAAAACCAAAGAAGATCGTTATAAGAAAAAAAATTACTTATGATTATACATGTAACCATTTTAGATAAAATTTTAGCAAATTGTTACCCCACAATACATAAAAAAGAGTAACACATTATGATTGCATTGATTTTATCCCAGGAATTCAAATTGGTTTAATGTTAAAAAGTTAATTTCATTCATTATATTCACATTCATTATATTCACTAAAATTGAAAAAGTGCAAACAACCTAATATATGAGAAAAAGTATTTGACAAAATCCAAAATCTGTTCTGACAAAAGTTTTCATCAAAGTAGAAACAGAACACAACTCCCTCAACTGAAAAGGATCTGCAAAAAGTCCTCCAACCTTAACACAAAATTAGCTGGGCATAGTGGTGTGTGCCTGTAATCCCAGCTACTTGGGAGGTTGAGGCAGTAGAATCACTTGAAATCAGGAAGTGGAGGTTACAGTGAGCCAAGATCGCATGACTGCACTCCAGCTTGAGTGACAAGAGTGAGACTCTGTATGGAAAAAAAAAAAAAAAAAAAAAAGCCGTCCAACCAGAAAATACTTGATGATGAAAGACTGAAAGCGTTCTCCCTAATGACAGGAACAAGACAAGGATGCATGCTTTTATCATATCTTTTCAACACTGTACTAGATATTCTAGCCAGTGCAAACATGCAAGAAAGAGAAATGGAAGTATCTATATTGAAAAAAAGTACAGCTGTCTTTATTTAGAGATAACATTATTATCTTTGCAGAAAATCCAGTGGAACACATACTACTGATTTCAAGACTTACTATAGAACTAGTCTGGTATCAATGCAAAGATAGACAAATAGAAAAATGGAGCAGAATAGAGACTCCAGAGATAGACCCACACATAGATGGAGAACTGATTTCTGACAAAGGTGCAAAGATATTTGTGTGGAGAAACAGTAGTCTTTTCAACAAATAGTGTTGGAACAATTGGATGTCCATGTGCAACAAAGCAAAACAAAACAAAAACAAATGAGTAAAACTACACTGGTCCTAACTCACACAACATGCAAAAATTAACTCAAAGTGCATTACAGACCTAAATCTAAATCTATAAAACTTAAGAAGAGAATATAGATGAAAATCTTTATAACCTTGAATTAAGCAAACATGACTTAGAGAAAAAAAATTTACAAAACCTGGAGGTGATAAAGTGCTTATATCTAGACAAAAAAAAAAACTCTAAAAAATCAAAAAAAAAAAAAAAAAAAGCAAAAGACTTGATCATACACTCTGAAAAAGAAGCTATATGGATGGCAAAATAAGCACTTGAAAAGATGATCAACATGATTAATTGTTAGGAAAGTGAAAATAAAGACCACAAAGAGGTACCACTACACACTGATTATAACTGGCTAAAATTAAAAAGACTGACCATATCAAATGTTGGTGGGGATGGGGAGAATCTGAAACTCTCATACACTGCTGTTAGAAATATAAAATGGTACAACCACTTGGGAAACTGTTTGGTAGCTTCTTCAAATGTTAAACATCACCTACACTATATGACTCAGCCATTCTGCTCTCAGCAATAGAATTTACATGAGAGGAATAAACATATATATATATAAAGGCTTAAATTCAAATGTGGAAAGCAGATTTATTGGAATAGCCTCAAAGTAGAAACAACCCAAATATCTATCAACAGGCAAACAGATATATATACTGTGCTATATCCATATAATGGAATACTATTCAGCAATACAAATGATAAACTATGAATATACATTATGGTGTCTCAAAATATAATAACTATGCTGAGTGGAAAAAGTCAGACAAACATACATACTGTATGACGGCATTTATCTAAAATTCTAGAAAATTCAACTAATACATATTGACAGAAATTAAATCAATGGTTACCTGAATTCATAGTGAGTGGTGGAGAGAGGCAAGAGAGAAGGATTACAAAGATACAGGAGGTAGCTTTGGGGGGACTGATGGATGCAGGTTTATTGTCTTGATTGTCTTGATTATGGATATGGCTCATGAGTGTAGACATGTTAAAACTTATGACATTGCACAGTTTAGGCGGATGCAGTTTATTAGATACCAACTAGGCTCAATACAAGTATTTTAAAACCCTAAGAGATGATTTTAATCCTCATGTTCATGAGGAAATCAATGTTCTGAGGTTATTTTGCTCAATGTCATGTAGGAAAAACAATAACCCAGCTTATGTGCTTTGTATATTTTAATTTAATCCTGATAACAATTCACAAAGGTATACATTACTTGTCCTATCTACAGAGGAGAAAAATGAGACTGATGAAATTTATGTAACTTGCCTACCATCACATAATTTGTGGTTCGACTAGGCTCTGACCTATATCTAATCAGGTTCCAAAGTTTATATCTTACTACTACTGAGCACGTTGGCATCTTTGAACTCTAGACATGATCTCTGAGTCCTTATGCTTTAAAGAAAAGATGGAAGGAAAGAAGGAAGAATGGAAAAGAGGCAGGCAGGCAGGAAGAAAGAAAATCACCACTGTACCTTGAGAATTCCTTCTGAAGCAATGCCTCTGGGTTTACCCAGAGGAGCATGTCTGACTCCCCCCATCCACCACCAGCATATGATGAATGATGTTTATGTGTGCACAGATTCTATCTGGTATTCCAGAGATTGTGAACAATTTCCCTGCCTAACTACAGCCCCAGCCTTTCTCTATCATTCTAGAAAGCATTTTAGAATGTGGGTTAATGAAAGAAAAGCCTTGTTAATTTGACTTTATAAAAGTAAACCATTTATAAACTTTACTAATTAAACATAACAGATAACATTTATTGAATGCCAGGTACTGTCTCTGAGCACTTCATGTCTATTGTCCTATTTAATCTTCAGAATTCCTAACAGGCAGGTATTAATATTATCTTTTTTTTTTTTTTTTAACAAATGAAACTGAAACTCAAAGAGGTGGAGTCACTTTCTCAAGGTCATGCAGCAGTCAGTGCAGAAGCCAGGAATAAAAATCAGTCTAATTCCAGAATGTGCCTATCCTCTATGCTAAATTATCTTCCGGTAATTTAACTCTTACTAAAACAACTTCTTAATGATTTGAAACGTACCTGACAATAAACCCATGACGCTTGATCTTTACCATGGAAAGAAATCTGCACGGTCCATGACCCCTAGCAATCCTCAAATGGAACTCCGCAAACTGGGAGAAATACTGCAGGCTCCCTAGGAGGAAGAGATCTGTAGCACCAGCTTGATTCAGAAGTGCTCTCTCAGCTGCGAAGGTGAAACATCAGTGACCTCTGGGATTACTGATTCTATCAGTGTCAGGCTGGATTAGGGGAACAGAGGAGATGGGCATCATCTGTGCAAAAGCTTAGAAAATGATGTTAACACTTTTCCCACCTTCTGTGTACACTCCTCTGAAGTGAACAGGTCCAATTCCTCAACTTAAAGAAGCTAGACCTGTAATCCCAGCACTTTGGGAGGCCGAGGCGGGTGGATCACGAGGTCAGGAGATCGAGAGCATCCCGGTCAACATGGTGAAACCCCGTCTCTACTAAAAATACAAAAAATTAGCTGGGCATGGTGGCGCGTGCCTGTAATCCCAGCTACTCAGGAGGCTGAGGCAGGAGAATTGCCTGAACCCAGGAGGCGGAGGTTATGGTGAGCCGAGATCGCGCCATTGCACTCCAGCCTGGGTAACAAGAGCGAAACTCCATCTCAAAAAAAAAAAAAAAGAAGCTAGAAGAGCCAGAACTCCTCTCTCAAAACAGTAGAACCTACAGCTTCACTTCCTTGCTGCTTCTAGAACTGAACTCAATTTCCCTATATTCAAACAATTAAAAGGTTAAAATTTTAAAATATTAAAAAATCAAACCTACCACAATTAAGAATTAACACTATTGTTGTCATAGATTGAAAGTACTAGACAACAATGCTAGCAATTTTTGAGGACATTAAAGTTTATTATCAGATGTGTGATAGAAAGCAGTCTTTTTAAAACTTGTATTTTATTTTGTTTTGTTTTTAGCAGTGGGACTCATTCCAAACAAGAGCTCACACATTTTAAAACAATTACAAAGGTGGTGGTGTGTTGCTACAGATTGATTTTATGTTTTTATTTGTACTACTCATTTATAATGATACAGTTGATCAATGTGGCTACTTCCATGAACATAAACATTTGAAACTGGAAGGTCTGGTGCCACATTCAGGCTCACATTCACTCCAGCATCTTATGAAATTAGAAGCAAACCTGGTGGGATTTTTGCAGCATCCCTACACATTTCTTCCTGAGACAGTTTAGAATTGACAGAAAGGGCTGAACGATCTGAAAGGGAAGTGGTTCCTGAGGTTGGAAAATCCAGAAAACTTCAGAAGGAGTTGCGATTGAGTCTGGAAATGGGGAATGATTTGTTGGTGAAAGGGATAGGTGTGGAGGAGGGGGCCTATCTGGACCGTCTTTCTCCTCGATGCCTTGATTGACATTTGGCAGCCAATGTAGGCAGGGCTCTGGCGCTTTGTGCTGGCTGAGCAAAAAGCTACTGTTCACGTGCACACATCTGCCCTGCAGGTCGGGGTTTGCAACTCATTTATCTTGGCTCTCTGTTCTCTTCCATACTTTGTAAGAAATCAGTACAGGCTTATTCCATGGGAGGGACAGGGGCACAAGGTGCGAAGTAAGAACTCATCTCTCTCCAATTTCAAAAGGATCACTAAGTCAGGCCTCAGACTCCTACAGTCTCTTGGCTCACAAACAGCTCCTCAGAGCTGCACTGTCAAGTTCACAGGGGCTCAACAGGATGCTGCATTTCATTTTGCAGCAGCCTCAAAAGTAAGCAACACACAGGCATGAACCCCCACTCAGACTATGCCCATGCAAGCACCCTGAAGCGGATATTTTAATCGATGAATGTGCTAATTTTTTTTTCCTCTCTCTCTCTCTCTTTTTGCAGGTTTCTTCATAATCACCCCATAACCTTCCATAGGCACTTTGCACTTAATCAGGAGTCACTACCACATCTCATGTGATTCTCCAAATGAATCCACTTCACCGCTCCTAGGTGTCGCTGGGAGAGTCGTGCAAAAACAGCGAGTCAGGTGCACACACAGGTGGGCATAATCAGTTCAGCTACAACAAAAGAACTGTGATGAGGCACAGCCTGATTTATTGCCAAGTGAATTATGTTGACAATCAATACTCTGGGGTTCAAAAGAGGAAGGCAAGTGTTGTCAGAGTCGGATTTACAGAGGATGCAGGAACTGAAGAGAGATTTGGAGCATGGGAAGGCTTTAAGCTACTCCAAAAAGAAGTTAGAGGGTGCACTAGACAGGTTGAACAAAAGCTCAGAGGGACAATGGGTACTTCATGTTTAGCAGGCAGTGGGCAAACTGGCTTGACAAGAAGGGGTTATTTTTTTCATTGGGGGAGGGTAGAGATCAAACATCATTAACAATAATAACGGTAAAGAAATGACGATGGGCATTTATTGAACACCTTCCTTGTCAAACATTGTACTTAGTGCATAATAATCATAATTTCAGTTAATTCTCACAAAACCTTATGATATAATTAGAGCTCTCCTAGCCTATACGGTGGTTTTGGGAAATGAGAAAATGGTGCTTCCAGGGGCAGACACACCTCCCGGGAACATGACTGAGCAACTTTGAGCAGTATACAACTGCCCAACTGCACATGGCAGTAGAAACAGTCACAACATTTATCAAGTACAGACTACGGAGCAGGCTATATGTTAGGGCTTCACACAGATATTAACTTTCTTACTCCTCACAAGTACTCCCTAGAGCATGTACCGTTCCTTTTCTATTCTATGAATTTCCACTTTGGGGGAATGATGCTGGTAAAATAAATGGAAGCCAAACTGTGGAAGGCCTTCACTGCTAGGCTTGGGGAATAAACTTTATGTGGTAAGCTTAGGAGATTTTCATCCCCACCACTCTGTGAATTAATTCCTGGACAAGCTGCCCTGACCACCCAGGGAGCCAAGGCCTAGCCAGGGCAGGCTCCCTCGCTCACTTACTATATTCTTGCCAAGAGCACTTTCATGTGCTCCATCTTGCCCTTACTAACTGGAGGCCACCCTTCAGCCTCCCTGGACACCCCAACTTAAGTCTGGGGGCAGCCAGCTTTCTGCTTACCGTGTACTGGAGCTCCTCAAAGGGAGGGGTACTTTCAGGTTTCACTTGTCTGGGCCCCCATATGTGTAAGCACAGACCACTGGACTAAGCAATGATTGTGTGAATGTTTCCCAAGGAATCTTCCTTCCCTGCTCATTTACTCAGTTTGAAGAGTTCTACCTCCTCAGCTTGATGTGGCTTCTGGTACTCTGTGTTTCTGCTTACTAATTTTTATCCATATCAGAGCCTTTAGACACTCCTTCTCACCGGCTCCCTTTGGTGCCTGCTTTCACTTGTTATTTCTTGACTGCTAGTTTTATGCCGTTCCTGGTTTTTAGGCTATCATATGCAGGGCATGGGGGCTTACAAAATTGCAGGATTGTATTTTTATTCCCTGGTATTATCAAATGCTCTCTCTATTTTTTCTCAATTGCTCTTTAAACATCGCTCTTTTAGGCAGAAGGGTTGAAATTTTGGCTCTTCTCTTCCAAGCTGGCTGCACTAATTAAATTACCTGCACAAGGCCTTGTTGCATCTTGCTCATGGGTAGGGTTATTGCTCTCACTGGTCCACACATGTATGGCCATATTTGGGATTATAAAAGTGAAATATCTCTATTGGTAAAGAGATATTGCTCTAAGCCCTTCACAGGCTCTCTGCCACCCAGCCTGCTTCATCCTATCCCCAGGAATTCCTGGGCTTCTTCCAAATCCAGCAACTCAAGGGTTAATGCTCAGCATGGCAGTAGGGCTCAGGCTCCCCCGTTACCACCAGCCCTACTTCTCCCTTCAGTTCTGATTGGCTAGTTCAGGGCTGCACAGGCTACTAAATATTTTGAATCTCACTCTTGCTTTCCTAGACCAAGAACAGCCCAGCCTGTCTTCTAACACCAGGTTTCTTCAAGAAAGGAGAAGAATTTTCATCAGAGGAAAAAACCTCCACTCCAGATGAAATAGGGATCATTCACTCCTGATCAGGTATGGTGCTGGTGCCGGGCACTTTACCCGAAATGCTTTAGTTTATTCTCACCAAAGCCTTTGTGAGGCTACTAGTATTTCACTAAAACTGTTAATGGTATTACACCCATTTTGGGCTTGATAGTAAAAGGCTCATAGAGGTTGAGAACTTGCCCAAGACTAGAAGTAGAAAAACTGGGGTTGGTACCCAGGTGTGTCAGGCTGCCAAGCCCATGCACTGGGCCTTGAATGAAAGTCCTTGTTTTCACCAGTGCTGCTCACTAGACTCAGGGTGTGTCTCAAAGAGTGCCTTCTCCAGTTCTCCTTGCCTAGATAGATCCTTGCGTTCTGATAGGCAGACTCTGACTTGTGAAGCTCTCTAGATCACCTCTCACCAGGATTTGGAGGGGAGGGTACCTCTTATCCTCATCTGAGTAATTACATCCATTGATGTAATTGCCTGGATCCTTGAATCCTGATAGGCAGACTCTGGCTTGTGAAGCTCTCTAGATCACCTCTTATCAGGATTTGGGAGGAAGAGTACCTCTTATCCTCATCTCAGTAATTACATCCATCAAGGAAGCTTATATATAGTAGTTTCCTTAAAATAGCACCGAGTGAATTACGCCTTCTTCTGTCTATACCTCTTTTGAATGTGACTTTGCTGTTCCCCCATTGAGAGGTGGAGTCCATTTCTCCACTGCCTGAATCTGGACTGATCCTGGGACTCACTTTGACCAAGAGAATGAAGCAGAAGTGATGTTCTGACATTGTCAGCCCAGGCCTTAGGAGGCCATATGGCTTCTGCCCTTGCTCTCAAAACTCATCCAGTGTGTAAAGAAATATAGGCAATCCTGCTTCAGAGAGACCACTTGGTGAGGGAGAACATTTGGAGAACTGAAGCACCCCAGCCCACTGTCAGCAGCAAGCTCCCAGAACTGTGAATGAGGCTCTTTTGGATCTTCTATTGCTAACTGTGTTTGTCTCAACTGACCCCATGCAGAGCAAACAGAGCCATTTACACTGAGCCCAGACAACTTACAGAATTGGGAGCAATGGCTGTTGTTTTAAGTCATTAGTTTTGGGGTGGTATGTGACACAGTGATAGATGAGTAATACAGTACATCAACGGAGAGGAAAGCTGTATTAAAAGACTAAAAGAATGATTTATTTGTCAGTAACTTGTTAAGAGTATAGATTGATTTAACAAGTCCACTCTTTGTTCTTGGCTGAGGGTTAAATAATTTGTTGCAAAGAGAAATGTTATGAATGCAAAGGAAATTGAAGAAACCCCTTAATCTAAAGAAATTATTATTAAAACAAATCCATTGGTACCCAACATTCACCTAAAGTCAATAACTAAGCCAGAATAAAAGATGTCTTGAGAAAATTGACAAATAATTTAATTATTTAAAGATTTCTTTGAAAATTAACTCATTTGTTGTTCTCTTAGAGAAGTTCAAGATAAAAACTTAAATATAGGGCCAACAAAGTAAGGTGGGTAAATGTCTCCGTTACTTATGCTTTAAGTTCTGGGGTACATGTGCAGATCATGCAGGATTGTTACATAGGTATATACATGGTGGTTTACTGCATCCATCCCCCCATCATCTGCATTAGGTATTTCTCCTAATGTTATCCCTCCCCAATCCCCCCACCCCCTACTACCCCTATATCTCCCACTCCCCAATAGGCCCTAGTGTGTGATGTTCCCCTCCCTGTGTCCATGTGTTCTCGTTGTTCAACAACCACTTATGAGTGAGAATGTGCAGTGTTTGGTTTTCTGTTCTTGTGTCAGTTTGCTGAGAATCATGGTTTCTAGCTGCATCCATGTCACTACAAAGAACATGAACCCATCCTTTTTTATGGCTGCATAGTATTTCATGGTATATATGTGCCACATTTCCTTTATCCAGTCTATCATTGATGGGCATTTGGGTTGGTTCCATGTCTTTTCTATCATAAACAGTGCCACAATGAACACGCATGTGCATGTGTCTTTATAATAGAATGATTTATAATCCTTTGGGTATATACCCAGTAATGGGATTGCTGGATCAAACGGTATTTCTATTTCTAGATCCTTGAGGAATCACAACACTTTCTTCCACAATGGTTGAACTAATTTACACTCCCACCAACAGTGTAAAATTGTTCCTATTTCTCCACATCCTCTCCAGCATCTGTTGTCTCCAGATTTTTTAATGATTGCCATTCTAACTGGTGTGAGATGGTATCTCAATGTGGTTTTGATTTGCATTTCTCTAATGACCAATGATGATGAGCATTTTTTCATATGTTTGTTGGCTGCATAAATAT
>NW_016107589.1:2502145-2590938 GCF_001604975.1 Cebus imitator | reverse complement strand
TTGCAAATTTGTTTAAGTTCTTTGTAGGTTCTGGATAATAGCCCTTTGTCAGATGGGTAGATTGCAAAATTTTTTTCCCATTCTGTTGGTTGCTGGTTCACTCTAATGATAGTTTTTTTTTGCCATGCAGAAATTCTTAAGTTTAATTAGATTCCATTTGTCTATTTTGGGTTTTGTTGCCATTGCTTTTGGTGTTTTAGTCATGAAGTCCTTGCCTATGCCTATGTCCTGAATGGTATTGCCTAGGCTTTCTTCTAGAGTTTTTATAGTGTTAGGTCTTATATTTAAATCTTTAATCCATCTTGAGTTAATTTTTGCATAAGGTGTAAGGAAGAGGTCCAGTTTCTGCTTTCTGCACATGGCTAGCCAGTTTTCCCAACATAAATATTAAACAAGGAATCTTTCCCCATTGCTTGTTTTTGTCAGGTTTGTCAAAGATAAGGTGATTGTAGATGTTGCATTACTTCCAAGGCCTCTGTTCTGTTCCATTGGTCTATATCTCTGTTTTGGTACCAGTACCATGCTGTTTTGATTACTGTAGCTGTGTAGCATAGTTTGAAGACAAGTAGCATGATGCCTCCAGTTTTGTTTTTTTAACTTGGGATTGTCTTGGCTATGTGGGCTCTTTTTTTAGTTCCATATGAAGTTTAAGGTTGTTTTTCCCAGTTCTGTGAAAAAGGTCACTGGTAGTTTGATGGGGATAACACTGAATCTATAAATAACTGGGCAGTATGGCCATTTTCAGGATATTAATTCTTCCTAACCATGAGGTTGGAATGTTTTTCCATCTGTTTGTGTCCCCTCTTATTTCCTTAAGCAGTGGTTTGTAGTTCTCCTTGAAGAGGTCCTTCATTTCCTTTGTTAGTTGTATTCCTAGGCATTTTATTCTTTTTGTAGCAATTGTGAATGGGAGCTTGCTCATGATTTGGCTCTCTGTTTGTCTTTTATTTGTGTATAGGAAAGCTTGTGATTTTTGCACATTGATTTTGTATCCTGAGACTCTGCTGAAGTTGCTTATCATTTAAGGAGATTTTGGGCTGAGACAATGGGGTCTTCTAAATATATAATCATGTCATCTGCAAATAGAGACAGTTTGACTTCATCCTTTCCTAACTGAATACACTTTATTTCTTTTTCTTGCCTGATTTCTTGCCTTTATTTCTTGTTCTGGCCAGAACTTCCAATACTATGTTGAATAGGAGTGGTGAGAGAGGGCATCCTTGTCTAGTGCTGGATTTCGAAGGGAATACTTCCAGCTTTTGCCCATTCAGTACGATATTGACTGTGGGTTTGTATAAATAGCTCTTATTATTTTGAGATACTTTCCATCGATATCTAGTTAATTGTGAGTTTTTAGCATAAAGGGTTGTTGAATTTTGTTGAAGGCCTTCTCTGCATCTATTGAGATAATCATGTAGTTTTTGTCTTTGGTTCTGTTTACATGATGGATTATATTTATAGATTTATGTATGTTGAACCAGCCTTGAATCCCTGGGATGAAGCTGACTTGATCATGATAGATAAGTTTTTTGATGTTCTGTTGGATTTGATTTGCCAGTATTTTATTGAAGATTTTTGCATAGATGTTCATCATGGATATTGGCCTGAAATTTTCTTTTTTAGTTGTGTCTCTGCTAGGTTTTGGTATCAGGATGATGCTGGTCTCATAAAAGGAGTTAGGGAGGAGTCCCTCTTTTTGTATTGTTTGGAATAGTTTCAGAAGGAATAGTGCTAGCTCCTCTTCGTATGTTTGGCAGAATTCGGCCGTGAGCCCATCTGGTCCTGGACTTTTTTTTTGGTTGTTAGGCTATTAATTGCTGCCTCAATTTCAGACCTTGTTATTGGTCTATTCAGGGATTCAACTTCTTTCTGGTTTAGTCTTGGATGGATGTAAGTGTTCAGGAATTTATCCATTTCTTCCAGGTTTACTGATTTATTGCATAGAGTTGTAGTAATCTCTGATGGTGATTTGTATTTCTGTGGAATTGGTGGTGATATCTCCATTATCGTTTTTTATTGCATCTGTTTGATTCTTCTCTCTTTTCCTTTTTATTAGTCTGACTAGCCGTCTATCTATTTTGTTGATCTTTTTAGAAAAACAGCTCCTGGATTCATTGATTTTTTGAAGGGTTTTTTTTTTTGTGTGTCTCTATTTCCTTCACTTCTGCTCTGATGTTAGTTATTTTGACTTCTGCTAGCCTTTGAATTTGTTTGATCTTGTTCCTCTAGTTCTTTTAAGTTTGACATTAGGGCGTCGATTTTAGATCATTCCTCACTTTTTATTGGTATGAATTTATTGCTATGAATTTCCCTCTAGACACTGCTTTAAATGTGCCCCAGAAATTCTGGCATGTTATGTCCTCATTCTTATTGGTTTTGAAAAATATCTTTATTTATGCCTTAATTTCATTGTTTATCCAGTCAACATGCAGAAGCAAGTTGTTCAGTTTTCATATAGTTGTGCAGTGTTGAGTGAGTTTCTTACTCCTGAGTTCTAATTTGATTGCACTGTGGTCTGATAGGCTGTTTGTTATGATTTCCGTTGTTTTGCATTTGCTGAGGAGTGATTTACTTCCAATTATGTGGTCAATTTTAGAGTAAGTGCAATGTGGCGCTGAAAATAATGTATATTCTATGGATTTGGGGTGGAGAGTTCTGTAGGTGTCTATTAGGTCCGCTGGGTCCAGATCTGGGTTCAAGTCCTGGATTTCATTGTTAATTTTCTGTCTCGTTGATCTGTCGAATACTGACAGTGGAGTGTTAAAGTCTCCCACTATTATTGTGTGGGAGCCTAAGTCTCTTCGTAGGTCGTTAAGAACTTGTTTTATGTATCTGGGTGCTCCTGTATTGGGTACACATACATTTAGGATAGTTAGCTCTTCTTGTTGCATGATCATTTTACCGTTATGTAACGCCGTTCTTTGTATCTTTTGATTTTTGTTGGTTTAAAGTCTGTTTTATCGGAGACTAGGATTGCTATCCCTGCTTTTTTTTTGCTCTCCATTTGCTTGGTAAATCATCATCCATCCCCTTATTTTGAGCCTATGTGTGTCTTTGCACATGAGATGGGTTTCCTGAATACAGCACAGGTGACGTGTTGACTTTTTATCGAATTTGCCCTCTGTGTCTCTTGATTGGGGCATTTAACCCGTTTACATTTAAGGTTAATGTTGTTATGTGTGAGTTTTATAATATTGGGGCTCAGGGGTTCAGGGTGCCCTCAGCTCCCCTGAGATGATGTTTATCTAGGTTCTTGGTCTTCTGCCCTCTCAAGAATGAGAGAGAGGACCACGGTGCAGTACGCAGTAAATGCTTGACTCAAAAGTGTTTGTAGAAAGTGATTTATTTAGAGAGAGAGTGAGAGAGAAACAGGAGAAGAGAGAAAGAAACAGCTAACTCTCACACTGAGTGAGAGAAAGAAAAGATGGAATCCAGGAAAGGAGAGCAGCTTCTGCATGGAGTGGAAGGGAATAGAGAGAGATGGAGTTTAGGAGGGGAAGACAGGCTTCCACAAGAGAGTGTGGAAGGGGACTCCAGAGGGAAAATTCAGGATAGAAAAAGATGGCTTCCACGAAGGGAGTGGAAGGGGACCCAAACATGGAGTCCGAAGAAGTGTGGAAGAAGGAGACTTTTAAGCTGGGAGGAACTCCCACCTTCTTCAAGACCCTAGGCCAATGAAAGGAGTTCCTTAGAACTTCCGCTGGAGTGATTGACTCTTAGCTTCTTCCCTAGCCCACAAATTCAAACACAAACCATTAAATCTCCCAGATGAAAAGAGATGGGAGTGGGGCATGGCACTGGGAAGTTCTTGCCTTTAAAACTACAACCCCCTGTGGACTCGGAAAGAGAACACCTTCCCTCAAGTTTGATCCTGCCATTTTGATCTTAGCAGGTGATTTTTGCCCAATAGTTGAAGCAGTTTCTTCATTGTGTCGATGGTCTTTAACACTGGTATGTTTTTGCAGTAGTGGGTACTGGTTGTTCCTTTCCATGTTTAGTGCTTCCTTCAGGAGCTCTTGTAAGGCAGGCCTGGTGGTGATGGAATCTCTCAGCATTTGCTTGTCCATTAAGGATTTTGTTTCTCCTTCACTTATGAAACTTAGTTTGGCTGAATATGAAATTCTGAGTTGAAAGTTCTTTTTTTTAAGGATGTTGAATATTGGCCTCCACTCTATTCTGGCTTGTAGGGTTTCTGCCAAGAGATCCACTGTGAGTCTGATGGTCTTCCCTTTGTGGGTAACCTGACCTTTCTCTCTGGTTGCCCTTAGCATTTTTTCCTTCATTTCAACCTTGGTGAATCTGACTATTATGTGCCTTGGGGTTTCTCTTCTCGAGGAATATGTGGTGATCTCTGTTATTTCCTGAATTTGAATGTTGGACTGCCTTGCTAGGTTGGGAAGGTTCTCCTGGATAATATCCTAAAGAGTGTTTTGCAACTTGGTTTCATTCTCTCCATCAAATTCAGGTACACTGATCAAATGTAGATTTGGTCTTTTCACATAATCCCGTGTTTCTTGGAGGCTTTGTTCATTTCTTTTCACTCTTTTTTCTCTAATCTTGCCTTCTCATTTTATTTCATTGAGTTGATCTTCAATCTCTGATATCCTTTCTTCCGCTTGATTGATTCAGCTATTGAAACTTGTGTATGCTTCTTGAAGTTCTTGTGCTATTTTTCAACTCCATCAAGTCATTTATGTTCTTCTCAAACCTTTTTTCAAGGTTCTTAGTTTCTTTGCATTGGGTTAGAACATGCTCCTTTTGCTCAGAGAAGTTTGTTGTTACCTACCTTTTGAAGCCTGCTTCTGTCAATTTGTCAAACTCACTCTGCATCCAGCTTTGTTCCCTTGCTGGTGAGGGGTTGTGATCCCTTGGAGGAGAAGAGGTGTTCTGGTTTTTGGTGAATTCAGCCTTTTTGTGCTGGTTTCTTCCCATCTTCATGGATTTATCTACCTTTGGTCTTTTAAGTTGTTGACTTTCGGATGAGGTCTCTGAGTGGACGTCCTTTCTGTGGATGTTGAAGGTATTTCTTTCTGTTTCTTAGTTTTCCTTCTAACAGTCAGGCTCCTCTGCTGCAGGACTTTTGGAGGTCCACTCCAGACTCTGCTTGCCTAGGAATTACCCGTGGGGGCTGCAGAACAGCAAGGGTTGCTGTCTGTTCCTTCTTTTGGTAGCTTTGTCCTAGAAGGGTATCTGCCAGATGTCAGCCAGAGCTCTCCTGTATGAGGTGTCTCAGGATAAACAGGGGTCAGGGGGAGCCACTTGAAGAGGTAGTCTGTCCCTTATCTGAGCTCAAGTGCTGTGCTGGGAGCTCCTTGCTCCCTTAAGAGCTGCTGGGCAGGGATGTTTAAGTCTGTTGAAGTGGAACTCATAACTGCCTCTTTTCCCAGGTGCTCTGTCCTGGGAAGGAGGGATTTTATTTGTAAGTCCTGATGGACTGCTGCCTTTTTTCAGCGATGCCCTGCCCAGCAAGGAGGGAATTTTGTCACAGTCTGCCTGTAAAGGTCTTGCTGATCTGCTGCGGGCTCCACTCAGCTGCTGTGTAAACTTCCTTGGGGTTTTGTTTACACAGGCAAGGTTAGAACTGTCTCGGTAATGGCCGACACACCCTTCCCCCATTGAGCTGGACCATTCCAGGCTGAGCTCAAACTGCTGTGCTGGCTGCGAAAATCTCCAGCCAGTGGGTTTCAGCTTGCTGGTCTTTGTGGGAGTTGGACCCTGCGAGCCAGATCACCTGGCTCACTGCCTTCAGCCCCCATTTTTTCAGGGGAATGGGCGGTTCTGTCTCACAGGGGTTCCAGGTGAGGACCAAAATAGCTGCCCAGTTTTGTGCTGGAAACCCGCATTGCACAGGCGGGAATCTCCTGGTCTCTGGGCTGTAAGGACCATGGGAAAAGCACAATATCTGAGCTGGAGTGCCAGAGTGTCCAGCAAAGTACCTGATGGCCTCCCTTGGGTAGGAGAGGGAGTCCTTTATTCCCTTGCACTTCCCAGGTGAGGCAACACCCCACCCTGCCTCGGCTTGCCCTCCTTGGGCTACACCCACTGTCTAACCTGTCCCATTGAGATGAACCAGGTACTTCGGTTGGAAATGCAGAGATCACTTGCCTTCTGCATTGCTCTTGCTGTGAACTGCACTCCAGAGCTGTTCTTATTCGGCCATCTTGACGGAAGTCCACATACCTTTATTTAAATTTAGCAAGCACTTATTGAGCTCTTAGTATAAGTGAAAGTAGAATCACATCTATGATAAGCACAGAACATGCCCGGATAAATTAGGTCTATGCAAATTCACCAAAGCGTTCAACAACATATAGTGAATCTTCACCTTCTTCAGAACTCCCAAACATTTCTAATGTCTTCTGACGCTGGTTTCTGGAGTGGACCAGCTGGGTGTACAATTATTTAGTGAAGTCTCCATGAATATTTGTTGAATGAATGAACTGATTAAATGACTAGAGAAGCTGCAAAAAGAAGGTCTAAAGGACAGAGGAGAGAAGAATTGAGGAGGTTATAGGGGATGAGGAGAAAGAATAATTTAGAAAATAATAATCAACTTCTCAGTGATGGAGGCTAGCTGAGCCTTCCTCTATTAGGAACGTTATTCTCTGCTTTCCTAATTGAGAATCCATATCTTAGAGCCTTTAAACACCATGCCTGAAGGAAGTTAAACTCAAATGGATACAGCAGTGTGTGAAATTAAGCACGATTTTTAGCTGTGCTGGTGGTGTATGGTGTACAGTCCTGGCTAGGGGAGATGGCTGTCCTGGACTCTGCCCTAAGTATACTGCCTTTGTGGTTGTATGTCCAGTAATAGACAGTGCATTCCCAGGTGACAAAATCAAGGAAACAGAGGCAGTTGGTGAACATCGAGAAGAATCCTAGGAACATCCCATGAGGTAAAAAGTTGAGTCTTTGAAAGACTCACAGAGGATTTGAGGATTATCTTCAGCATTTGAACTGCCCCCATGTGGATGGAACTCATCTTGCTCTGCATGACTCTATAGAGCAGAGGGTGGACCAGCAGGAGAAGTTATACCTCTGTAAGACCTGTCAATACAGTTCAAAGTGGGGTAGTGGTGCCAAATCCCAAGGCAGACCTGATCTGGAGTAATGTACTTCTTTCAGCTGTTTAAAGACTCAAAGCAGTATGGCTTTACAATGGATGAGAGGTTACAGGTGTCTGAGGGGAGGCTGGAGATGGATGGAAGACATCCTTATCAAGGACATGAAGAGCCAAGATTCTGTAGCAGAGGGCCTGGGTTAGAATCCCAGCTTTACAGTTTACTATTTTGGGCAAGTTACTTAGTGTCTCCATGATTCAGATTCTTTATCTTTAAGAAGGGAATAATAATACTACCTTCTACAATGGGTTGTTTGAGGCTTCAGTGAGTTACCATTTGTAACCACTCAGAGCAGTGCTGGTATGTGGAGGGTGCCACAGAAGTGCTGGCTGTTAATCTCATCATTTCTACAGGAGGGACAGGAAGTACAGCTAGTGCTCTACTTACGACCATGATTGGTTCTGACAGACCGGTCGAAACACGATTTGGTCGTAAGTTGAGCAGGCTATATACATGCGGAGATGGTAGTGCTGCCGGAAGCTGGTCCGCACTGTCGTATGCCCAGTTGGGCAACATTTGCGCTCCCAGACGCGGAGCAGTCATGGCTAGCGATTGTGGTCGTAAAGTCGAATGGTCGTAAGTTGCATAAGTCATAAGTCGATCAATACCTGGGAGTCAGGGTGCCTTCTCTCCTTTCACATGGTTATGGTGTTTTATAGTACACAGCACTCTTTCACATGCACCAGCTGATTTGGTCCTCATAGCAACCATGTGTTATAGGTAGGGTCGAGGGAGAATTGAGAAGACAGGTTTGACCTCACAAGTGAGGAGGGAAAGAGTCCTGCCTGTCTTGAGCTCAAGGCTTTTTTTTTTTTTTTTTTTTTTTTTTTTTTTGGGGCAGAGTTTCACTCTTGTTGCCCAGGCTGGAGTGCAGTGGTGCCATCTCAGCTCCTCACAGTTTCGGCCTCCTGGGTTCAAGGGATTCTCCTGCCTCAGCCTCCCAAGTAGCTGGGATTACAGGCATGCACCACCATGCCCCCTTAATTTTATATTTTTAGTAGAGATGGGGTTTCTCCATGCCTCGAACTCCTGACTTCAGGTGATCCGCCTGCGTCAGCCTCTCAAAATGCTGGGATTCCAGGTGTGAGCCACTGTGCCCAGTGGAGCTAGAGACTTTTGACTAAGTCTAGCAGTTACTTCCTTGCACCAAATTGCCTCTTCCTTACTTTTCAATTAGACATTATAACTGGACAGCAATCACTTTAGTATGAATCTGAATAAATGGCTACATTTGTCTTTAGAGATCATAGTCATCTCCATACTCCAGCCAGAATCTAGGAAGAATGTATCTGTGATTTACGTTGCAATATTTCTCTCTAAAACTAAGTAGTTAACTCATAAAGGAGGTTACCTCCTAGTACACACACTTTTCTTTTGCTATAAAATTTTCATGCCACGTATTTCAGCTGTGTTGATTGAAAGTCAAATTACGAGCCTCAGGGCAAATGCAATATGAGGTTTCCAAGGGCCTTTCTG
This sequence comes from Cebus imitator, assembly GCF_001604975.1. Taxonomy (NCBI): domain Eukaryota; kingdom Metazoa; phylum Chordata; class Mammalia; order Primates; family Cebidae; genus Cebus; species Cebus imitator. The sequence goes on along the minus strand of NW_016107589.1, from coordinate 2,582,341 downwards.
AAATTATTACCAGTTTCCCCAAATTAACTTCCATGAATTTATCTCAGTGCAAGAGTTGATCATACAAAACTTGAAATAAAATGATAAATACGTTCCCAAATTTTTCGCTTGCAGATTTAATGGGGTCAGTGCCACAGATGTCAGGAAAGATGCTCAGCTACTCTGATTTCCCATGTCCCATGCCTTGCACTACCTGAACCGATGAGTCTTAGAGTGTGGCGGCCACTCTATGGAGGAGAGTCCTCCAACCTCATCATGAGAAAAGTGGGCCCCAAATACTAGGACTATTACAGCCTGGACCATTCCATTTTTTCCCCTCTAAGGTGTAATTAAACAAGTTAATGTATGGAAAACATTGGACAGTGCCTTAACCATGGTAACTGCTTAATAAATGCTTTTTAAAAGAATGTTAAGAAGAATCAAAGATAGACATTCTATTGGCTTCACCATTCTGACAGCTTCTCCAGGGAGCTTTGTGGCCTTTGTAATACAGCCAGTGCTCGACTTACGACCACGGTCAGGACCGTGGACCGGTCGTAACACGATTTGGTCGTAAGTTAAGTAGGCTATACGTACAGTTGAAATGGTGCACGTGGAGATGGTAGTGCTGGTCCACACTGTCATACGCCCAGCTGGGCAACGTTTGCGCTGCCAGACGTGGAGCAGTCATGGCTAGCGATTGTGGTCGTAAAGTTGAATGGTCGTAAGTTGCATAGGTGGTAAGTCGATCAATACCTGTATTGACTAAAATGCCATTTAATTGTCCATTGTATTGTTTATTCCTTGAAATTCAAAACATTGTGAGCAGAAGTCAATCATTTCATTTATTTCCAAGAAATAAAAATAAAATCCCAAGCCCCTCAACCAACTGAATGCCCCTTCTCTCCACCTAGGGAATTCCAGAGAAACCTTAAAAAACTGAGCTCCTGGCCACGACTGATTGGGAGGTTGGACATGCCTTGTTAACTGCCATTAAGCTAACTGTCATTAAACTTTCTTTCCTAAGGTTAAACAGAAACTAGCCTTTTTGAAAGACCTGCGCCACCATTGATTTCAACCAGTTTTTGGACAATGCCTCTCCCTTTTGCAGTTTCAAAACAGCAACTGACCACATTTCTTCCTGATAGGAGATGCTGGTGGTGGAGTAGTTCTGGCCAGTCTATGGAGGCTGTGCACTGAGGGCCTTTGCATCCTCAGCTTCATCTTTTAATGTATAGGGTCTAATTGTAATACATTTAAGCGTTCAGTCTCCACCCCAAAGCAAACATGGGATGCCTGCAACATGCATGTTAGCTTACTATGCATCTGCGTGCCTCCCCTTCATGAATAGTCATAGCTCCTCCTATAACTTGCTGAAATATATGTACTTAGCTAACCCACTGATCATAAATTCCTGCCTCCTCTTTCCCTCCCTCGAGGCTCTTGATTTTAGGTTTCATTTGGAGGGTCCATTTCCCACCTGCAGGTTGTGGTATACCCTCCATTAGAAATAAAGCTCTCCTTTCTAAATTTATAGAATGTGTAACTTTTTCAGTTTACATTTCCAGCTTACGTTCATTGTACACATAGTAAGCATTGCTAAAACAAAATAATTGCTTTCAGAGTGGTGGGTCTGTTGGAAAATCAGACAAGTTAACAGAGGAAGTGGGACATGCTTTCCATGTATTTACTACTCTGAACTCCTACTTCTTTTTTCTCTTTTTTTGTCCTGTGGCACATTTCCTGTTCAAACCAGACCTTGAGGCGTTCTTTGCCTCAGGGAAGTGTTGTTACAGTAGGACACAGAAAGATACAAGAATCAAGTCTTGGCTTTCAAGTTTCAAAATATGTTTGAAAACTCAACCTATAGACAACAGTTTGAAAAAAAAGACTTTAGGATTCTAAGAAGTTGGGAATTTGGGACTTCAAAAGTCTTTGCCTTGAGGGAATTGGGGTCTAGAGAATATAAGATGAGCTGGAGAATTTTTCCACTCCCATAAAACTTTGGAAAATTTGGAGCATAAAAATATTGTATTTTAAGGCCGGGCGCGGTGGCTCACGCCTGTAATCCCAGCACTTTGGGAGGCCGAGGCGGGTGGATCACGAGGTCAAGAGATCGAGACCATCCTGGTCAACATGGTGAAACCCCATCTCTACTAAAGCTACAAAAATTCATCTGGGCATGGTGGCGTGCGTCTGTAATCCCAGCTACTCAGGAGGCTGAGGCACGAGAATTGCCTGAACCCAGGAGGCGGAGGTTGTGGTGAGCTGAGATCGCGCCATTGCACTCCAGCCTGGGTAACAAGAGCGAAACTCTGTCTCAAAAAAAAAAAAATTGTATTTTATATTTAAATATTTTATTTTCCAAATTTTTATGCTCCATCAAATACTCTTTGGGCTAGTGGAAGAGAGTGGGAGGGAAGGCAATAGAAATGAGCACCTCAGAAAGGGTCCCATGGCTCTCAGGGCTGAGTTCTAGGAAGGATGTGTGAGGGAATAGGACAGTATATCCAGGTAGGTTTGGGGACCACGTGGAGCAGAGGGTATCTACACTTAACTTTCTGAGTGGAGCCTAAGAAGATGATAAGACCGGATTAGTCGTCCTTTGTTTATCCTGACACATAGGGCAGTGGCAAGGGTATCTGGAGTATATATGTGTGTAAGTTGCTTAGATTATTACCCTATACTCCATTACTCCTACAATTTACATGACTTCCTATTTCCATTATAATGAACATTACTTTCATTATTACATTTACTGTTCTTTTCATGGACACTTAGACACAGCTGTGGGATTAGGTTGGGGAATGATCTTGACCTCTGTTTGAGCCTGAGTCTCTCCTTGGAGCTGCCCTTAGAGTCATCACCCTTAGGTGTCAATCTCCTCTTGGGAGGAGGGCTGGCCAGATGGAAGACAGGCTTTGGGGACCTAAGGCTCCCCTGGTTCCCTTGGAGTAAGGACAGAGAGTGCTTTACCAGAGAGGCCTCTGGTGAGCAATTGGAAGGGTGGCTGGAAGGCAGCAGACTGCCTCAGTGGGAATGACACTGCTGGCTCCGTGTGGATACTCCACTAAGGGCGTACGCTGATTGTTAGGAAACAGGGTGTCATAGAAAAGAGTCAAACTCTGTAAAATATTTGAAGAGATTTATTCTGAGCCAAATATCAGTGACCATGGCCCAGGACACAGCCCTCAGGAGACCCTGAGAACATGTGCCCATGTTGGTTAGGATGTAGCTTGGTTTTATGTATGTTAGGGATACATGAGACTTCAATCAAATGCATTTAAGTATACATTGGTTCAGTACAGAAAGGTGGGACAACTTGAAGTAGTTGGATGGGGGGAAGGGGAAAAAGGTATCCAGGTTATAGGTAGATTTAAAATTTTTCTTATTGGCAACCGGTTGAAAGAATTATCAACAGAAAGAAATATCTGGGTTGTGATAACAGATTGTGGAGACCAAAGTTTTATCACGCAGTTGAAATCTCTAAGCAGGGTTCAGAGAGGTTAGATTGCAAATGTTTCCTATCAGTCTGTGTTGATGTTTGAGTTGAAGAGGCATAACAAGGCAGATCTGAACCCCACTTCTTGTCTTGGACTGAACCAGTCTTTCAGGTTAAATCTTAGAGTGCCCTACGGAGGAAGGTGTCCGTTAGGATGGTTGTAGGGGTACTTTGAATTTTATTTTTGGTTTGTAAGGATCTGGCCTGAGATCCTGCTTGCAAGGAACCAGGTGGAGGTTAGTCATCCCCATGGCAGCACCAGAGGTTCTTAAAAGACACAGCCCCAGATGTCTGAGGGACCTCATAGGGAGGCAGGTACTAAGTGAGGACTTAGACAAACTTTCCAAGACACAGTTCTCCAAAACTTGTGTTGGGAAGCCAGGATGGCAAAAGAGCCAAGGGCATGGGCTTTGACGCCAGACAGACCTGGATTTAGCTCCCCACTTTGCCATTTATCAACCACGTGATCTGGTGAGTTACTTCCCTGAGTCTCAGTTTCCCTGGATGTGGGCCAGAAATGATTTTAAACTGCCTGCCTTTTGAAACTTTGGTGAGAATAGTGCTTGGCATAAAGTAAGTGCAGATTAAACAGTACCTAACAAGATAAAGTCATCTACAAACACTTATGTGATGTTTACTGTGAACTTTTTACTAGGCACTTTTCTAAGCACTTTGCAGATATTACCTCATTTCATCTTCCAAGCAACCTTATGAGATAGGTAATTGGATTGTCTTTATTTTCTGTAGGCAGAAACTGAGCCACAGAGAGGTGAAATAATTTGTTCAAGATCCCCACAGGCAGCAGGTGGATTCAAACCCAGGCATACTGGCTCCATATTAGTTTATGCAGTCTCATGATCGTAGTGATTTTCCATAAATGACAATGGCAAAGGGCCATGAAGAGGTGTAAATATAACGCAGAAGGCCCCACACCCCTAGCCAAATGTTGCTAGCATTTACTGTGGCAAGGTCCTGCGTTCCTTTAGGGATAGAATTAATCCACATTTCCAGTGACCTAGCTACCCCTGCCCCTGATTCCTTTTTAAGGAACTGTTTTTCTTGAGTGGTGGTTCAGAAAACAACAGCATGGGTTTGGTTTGTGCATTTCACTTTGTTTTCAAACTCATTTGCTTGTGGGCTGCATGGATGGAAACTTAAAGCTTCCCTCCTCCACAGTTAGAGCTTCTGTGGGTCTGGGACAGTGAGAAAGCCCAAGTCTATAGAACAGAGGCCACTTCAATTCCTGTGACCACGTGTCTGCTTGTTGCTTAGCTAAGTGCCCACCTCTGCGACTATACACCTCCCTAGATACGGGACATTATCCTTGTCATGGCACTTAGCAGAGCACCCTGAAATGATCTGCTTCTGTGGTGAAATGAGGTGTTTCTTGCAATGAAAATCTCTTGCAAGAAACACAGTCACAGCGAGAAAAGGACTATACTTCCCAGGGGCTCCTCTCTGGGCAGAGAGGGAGGACTGGGCCATGGAGTTGCTGGATCCCTAGCTTTTCCAGAATGGTCCAGGAGTAAGCTTGGTTCTAGCAGGCACTTGTGGCAGGAAAATAATGTTGCATGTTCAGGGATGAGAGAAGGAAGAAGGTCTCTTGTAAGTAATGTGTCAGAGAAGCCTTGGGGACAGAGTTGAATACAGGGACAGTCCTAGAGCCTTGGGCACAAGTTGGGACAGAGAGATATAAGAAAAGGAAATTAAAAAAAAAAAAAAAGAATGTGAGTGATAAACTGAATCCCCTTTGATATTTTCTGAAAGATATAAATGGAGATTAGAATTATGTTTTAATTACTTTTAGTCATTGGACTTATTTCTTTGAATTCACCACTTAATCAAGACAGGGCTGCATGGCAGTCTCAGGATTTATTTTGGTTACATGTTTCTCTTTTCCACTATGTTGTAAAATTCTCAAGGGCAGCAACTTTGTCCTTTCCATCTCCATATCTTTGATGCCTATAGTGGGTCCCAGAACAGAGTGGTGCATTTGTATGAAGTAGAGCTAGAGTGATCAACTCATCTTGGTTTGTTTGTCATTTTCCTGGATTTAGCACTGAAAGTTCCGTGCTCCCCAAAGTCCTAAATCCCAGGCAAACTGGAATAGTTGACACCCTAAGATGAATCAACAAATCCCGACTTGCTTTCCTGCCTTTAGTGAGCAAGAGCTTGTGCAAGACTAGGTGGATAGCTCAGTAGAAATCCAGCCCCACGTCTGGTCAAAGCCTCCAGCAGGGAGTCTACTGGAGGCACCAACAGTGGGAATGCTGTTGTCTTCCTGTATGGCTCAGTCTCACTGGGTGATATATTTGTAGTGAGGCCATTCCAGCGCCAGGCCCAGCCCAGCAATTTCTTGAAAGGCCCTCACTGTGTTTCACACAGACCCCAGCAGCTAGTGGACACTCATCACTGCTTTCTTAGCTATGCCAGAGGCCCACAAGGATGGCCCTTCCATTCTGGAGAAAACTGGCTCCATCTCAGTGTAACGCAAAACAACCTTTTTGGAGGTATCAGGATGTTAAAGGAAAAAAAGAAATTCCAAAATAAAGGATTTTATTGAATGTCCACCAGTCTCAGAACCTCACAGAATTTAAATTTCAAATTGGTGGAGTAGCTTGTCTGTGCAAAGTCTTGGTGAGAATCCCAAATGGCTCTGAGCCAAAGGACATGACCTTGGCGTAAATGAAACAACTATTTACCAGGGAGCAGAAAACCAGAATGTAAATAAACATGCAAGATATGATGAGATATATGCTACAGGAGAGGTGCAGATGCATGCTTACGAAGGTTCAGAGAAAGACAGATACAGACTTCATGGAAGATGGGCACTGAACTAGTCTTGAAGGATGTGTAAGAATGGCCCAAGTAGAGTTGGGAGCATTGGAGTTTATTCTAGGCAAGGTAGCACAAGAATAAAGTCATGGAGGCAAAAAAATAATAGAGGATCAGTTCAGTAAGAGCATAGGATTAGTGAGCCAAAATGAGGCTCAAAAGGAGGGTGAGACCAGGTAGATGAAGATCTCATCTGCCAAGCATGCCAAGGCATTTGGCATGTAACAGGGAATCATTGAAGATGCTAGGGAAGGAGGAAGCTGATGTGCTGAGGACCTTAATTAACCATTTGAAACCATTAGAGCTCAGTAGATGGAAGAAGAGAATTAAGAGTTAAGTGGAAGAGGAGACTGACTCCATCATGAATATCCAAGTGTGCTCTATTGGGTTGGCCTTCCAATCCAAATTGGCCCATGTTTGAAGCTCCTCTTCTCTATTCCTCTTAAGATTGACATTTTTATTTGCATGAAGCCTGATGATAATACTCCTTTTCCCTCAGGAAAAAGTCCACAGTCCTTAGCTAACATCCTTTGGACCTCACTTTTACCTACTTCTGCACCTCATTTCTGGCAATTTCTCCTCAGTATCTATGCTCTTGCCATTGTTGATTTTTTAAAAAACTATTTTTAGTTTCTCAAACCCTCTGCTTCTTTTACCTCTAGGCCTTGGAATATGCTGTTTCTTTGTATGGAATTTCTTTTTTCTTTTCTTTTTTTTTCCTTTTTTCTTTTCTTTCTTCTTCTTCTTTTGCTTCTTTCTCGGCGGAGTATGACTCTGTCGCCCAGACTGGAGTGCAGTGGTGCAATCTTGGCTCACTGCAAACTCCGCCTCCCGGGTTTAAGTGTCTTTTTCCTTTTCTTTACATGTTAGACAACTCCTCAGTGTAAGTGGCTTCCTCCAGGTAGCTTTCCCTGACTTCCTCTTCCATTAAGATTATGCTTGCTGCCATATATTACACTAGAATCCTGTGTTCATCCTGTGGCAACCTGCTTGCATGCACACTGCATGTACTTTTCTCTGTACCGTGAGATCCTTGTGGACATGAACCTTGTCTCAGATGCTCTCCTCTGAGTCAGTTTAGCAAGTGGGAGGAGTAGGGAGCCCTTTGTGAATGACAGGGCAACTTTGGAACGTGTCATCTCTCAGAAGTCTATTGAATCACCTGGAAATGAGTTTGCCAAAGATGATTACGATTTCAACAGAAGACTTGGCTGAGCATATACTGCAAATGGATAAGAGAGATGTGAAAAGAGAACAGCCAATTTGTCAGAGGGAACTTAGAATCCAAAATTCAGATTACTAGCAGGTACAAGAGTAAAAGCTCCATTGACATCTGTCTTTGGCTGGTCCACCATTACTCTTTCATTTTCTGGTGATGAAAAGAGCAAGTGTTGCTTATGGGGCTTCTGACTTATTATATAAACATCCTACTTTTATTTCCTTCTTTAGGCACAAGATGAAAAGGGTCCAGGGAGTTTACCAACTACTCAGCTAAGTCCTAGAAGAAAAAAAAAGCTATCATGTAAAAAGTCTTTATGCAGAAAAGAGCCTTCAGAAAGAGCTAGAATCCATGAGTTTCAGATCTGGCTCTGTAGCATCCCATGACCTTGAGTAGTCTTGTCTCTGTTTGTGCTGATAATATTCATTGTGTGTGCTAGTCATCTCTCATGTTTTATCTTATTTATTTAAAAAGAAGCTATCTTGACAAGGAACATTCCCCTACTTCACAGATGATGAACCCATGGTTAAGTGACTCTCCAACCAGGGTTTGGATCCACTGTCACACAAATAGTATTAAAAAAAAAGGGTTCAAACTCAGGCCCATTTGCATCTACAGCTGAACTCTTTTTTTTTTTTTTTTTTTGAGACAGAGTCTCGCTCTGTCACCAGGTGCCAGGCTGGAGTTCAGTGGCGCAATCTCGGCTCACTGCGACCTCTGCCTCCCAGGTTCAAGCAATTCTCCTGCCTCAGCCTCCTAAGCAGCTGGGACTACAGGTGCGTGCCACCACGCCCAGCTAATTTTTGTATTTTTTAGTAGAGACGGGGTTTCACCATGTTGGCCAGGATGGTCTCCATCTCTTGACCTTGTGATCTGCCTGCTTCCGCCTGCCAAAGTGCTGGGATTATAGGCATGAGCCACTGCGTCCGGCCCTACAGTTGAACTCTTAATGACTACACAGTATTTCTCTTGGTTTCTTTGTCTGTTAAATGAGATTTCTTCCAGCACTATCATTCTCAGATGCATGAGGACAAACTGATCATCCAAATTTTTAGCAATACTCACAGATGGGAGCCCTGTCAAAAAATAAAACACACACACGCATTTAGAGTTGGATATTTAATGGAAAAAGTCTTGGAATAACACCTTTATTTCTTCTTCCAAGCACATCTAATATTTAATCTTTATGCATATCATTATTGTGTCTGATGAAAAAAGGAGTCGGTTATGTTGTTCTGAGATAGCTTAATGAAGTCACTGCCAACAGGCACTTTGCAAATGAAAAGTCAATGTGTGAGAAAGTAGAGTCAAATTCTTCAAAGATGATGAAAGATGACACCCACCCCATGCCTTGCAAAAGGACTGATCTTCTGGATGAAAAACACTACTTCTCCAGAGTTCACTGAGGATTTCCAAGGATGCATCAATGCTAAGCAAGTTAGGAACACTTTTTTCTTTTCTTTTCTTGTATGGCATCCAGAAAACCTAAAAGGGTAACTCTAACTCTCAAAGCCCAGTAGACCGGCATGATTAAAGCACAGACTCTGAAGTCTGACAGCAAGGGGTTCAGATCTGATTCTGTGTATTGGTTCTCAGGATCAGCCCTGCTCTACTAGAGCCAGGGTAATTAATATTTCTGTGCCACAGAACTTTCAGCATCTGGCGAAGCCCATGGACCCCTTTGAGAGTAATGTTTTTAAAAGGCTAAAATAAAATAGATTTTTTAAAGAAAACCATTGATATTGGCTATGAAAATTTATGAAGTAATAAATTTGTAATACAGTAAAATATATATTTATTAATGCCTACCTGTAACTTCTATTGGTAAAAATGTCACAATACTATTAATTCTTCTGTGAATGGTTACCTTAACTGTAATTAAAATTTATGCTAAATTTCAGCAAGATCTTAGTGAAAATGGTGATGTTATTATTCTCCCCGTCTCAGATCATGAGTTCCCTGAATTCCATCCATCATCCCCGTAGTCCTCTGTACCACAGGGGCTGAAAGTGTGCAAACTATCTTTTCCAGACTTTCTTGTCAGCAGTGATCTGGTTTGAGCTCTTCTTATGGGACAATGCTTGGGCACTTAGGGGCAGTCAGGGAGGAGTGAACTTCTTCATTTATCCCTGGAGCAGTGGCACCAGCAGATGGCTGCACACCTGTGAAGGCAGCCATGGAGGCTTATGACCTCCTGCAGCAGCCAACTGGGCAGCACAGGGGCTGGATCAGAGAAGTGCAGACTCTGGGGTGGGCAGTGATTTCCCGTAGTTCTCCTCTGTCGATCATACCATGGCCTCCCCTTTGCTTCTCTAGCCCTCTTGACAATTTTGTAACTTATTTCCGTGTAATAATCTCTCTCTACTTTAAGTGTCTAGAGTAGTTTATGCTTTTCAGATTAAATTATGGGCTCAAGAAAATCCCCAAACTCCAACTCTGTCTCTTACTAGTTCTGGTATTTGGGTAAATTAATGGACCTTGGCCTCATTCACATAATACCTAGCTCAAAGGTTTGTTGTACAAACTTAATGGTGCAGTACATATGAAGTATCTGGCACATAGAAAGGTTTCTTCCAGTATTAGACATGAATCTTTGGTCTGATCAACTATATTTATGTTAGGATGGCATTTCAGAGAAAGTGGATTCGTTGTCTGAAATTGGCATAGGAGTCTGAAATGTCTTGAAGCATCCTTTGGATACAATTAACTGTATCATTCTATTTATTTGTAAGGACAGTTTTAAAAAATGTTGAAAATACCATTAGAGAAAATAATTAAAGCTGTTATGACTGGTGTTGCTCCATTGCTTTAGCTAATCTCAACTGTAATTCCTTGAGCAATTATGTTGTAATGCCCCATGATCAGTCTAAACTCTAGCAGAGTTGTACACAATAATGACCATATATTTCCAAGTCTCTTTAGAAATAAGTCGGTATGGCTGATCTCCCCCTCATTCCATTTTAAGTAGGAATAAACAATAATACTAAACCTCGGGGCAAATTTCCTTCATCAAATTCTGAAGACAGATTATTGAGCCAGACTATGAAGAAAACGTGAAATATCCCAATTAAATTCTTTGGATAATTCTACAGATTTTCAAAATTTTTTTGTGGGCAAAGTATTTGTCAGTATGAAAGATAGTAAATGTTGGGGGGCAATAGCACCTGCCGAGAGCTAGGGAGTGAAGGAGGTAAGAGAGTCCCTCCAGAGGAAAATGTTACATTCAATGCAGCCTGGTTATGACAGAGACAGACTGGGACCTGAAGGAGAAACTATGATTTTTCCATTGAGAAAGACTGTCTTGAATGTTTGATTTATTAAAAAGAAAAGGAAGGCAGAGGAGAGAGGCAAAAGGATGCACAAACAGTGCTCATGTGACCAGAATCAAAGAAGCTTTCCACAACAGATTCAGACTATCCTGGCCCCATGGTAAAACCTGCTCTATACTATAGAAATGGGGCAGCAGGCTTTTTTGGCTGGTGTCTTTAGAAATTGGATTCATTCCCATGTGCAGACCTCATGCTCTCCCAGCAACTCTCCTATGATGATGTGGCTCTTCCAAGTGGTTCTGCCTACAGAGGTAGTAAGGGATGATAATAAAAGTAACAGCAACAATAGCTGATATTTGTTGAGTACTTCCTGTGTGCCAGGAATTGTTCTAATGCATGGTTTTATTTAATCCTCATGATAACCCTACAAGGAAGATTCTATTAATAGCTCCATTTTACAGATATTGAAACTGAGCCACAGAGAGGTTATGTAATAAAACTGAAGCTCCATAGCTGGGTCCCAGAGTTTGTTAACAGTTGGGACAATGAAGGGAGCCCCTGATATGGGCCCAGTTGCATTTTCTGTCATCCGTGGGCTTTATGGCATTGATCTCAAATTATTTTACTCTTTTTTATGCTTTAGCATGTGTGCTGACACTAAATTACCAAATTTGAGTGATGAAAGCCGATTTTGCTTTCTTGAAATACAGATTACATTTCCAGTTGGCTGCTTCAGAAATCCATTTAGTCAGTGAAATTGATGAGTGGAGGAAGCCCATACAGGCTGTGGCTGTATTTTGAAATCCCTAATCTGTCATTCCAAAAGCAAATCTAACAGTCTTATTTTTGCCTGTAATTAAGGTCTGCTTTTATCTAATTCAAGTAACTTCCTCTAGCTCTGTCTTACCTTAGATGATGTCACCTCTTTTATAGGACAACCTTCATTGGATCTTGGGTCTGTCAAACTGTAGAGGCAAAACTCTGGGACCAGCCAGTATACTTAGTGTGCTCCTGTTGTAAGAAAAGGTTTAGGTCTGACAGCTCCAAGGATGAGCAGATCTTTAACAAATACTCTTAGCATCCTGGATTCCTGAAGATGCATACAACTGTTAGCTGCTCACTTGGGAGCAGGCAGAGCTGGGGCCTGCAATCAAGCAAGAATGAGGAGCGATAGTATCCACAACCAAAGCCATTTGCTAAGAGATATTTGCAAAAAAGCTAGAAAGCTCAATTTGATTTCTTTGTCCATTTTTTAAAGTTAGAAATGATATTGTTCCAAGACAATTTAAAGACCTGGCAAGCATGCTATGAGCAAGGAAGTGATGATGCCTTGGGTCCCACAGAGGTAGACCTGACACAAGTAATAACACTTGTCCCTAACTGTTCTGAAAAGACTAGAGTGGCCTAACACCTAGAAGACAGACTGTGAGTCAGGGATGGGACAAAGGCACAGAGGGAATGAGAGAGAAAATGCCATGTCCATCCACTAAGTGGTCTTAAGAAAGCACTAGCTGCCTTGTCACAGCAGCACTCCTGTGGTAAAAAGCCTCTGAATTCCCAACAGGGTTTTAAAGTTCAATTTCATTAAATCAACTTCTATTCAGTAGAATTCCATGCCCACCAAATAACCCATGAGAACCTTACATGTTCACAATTGTGGGATTTTATCCTAGCATAAATATTCTAAATAATTTGTCCACACAGGGTAAGGTGTACACTCCTGAGAGTTGAACCTAATTTTCAGACGCTGAAGTCTTTTGTCTTTGTCTCTACTCTGACATGTTTTTAACGTCAGCATGCATTCAGGGGACTAGAAAATTCTCATTTTATAGCTCAACATCAGAGATCAAGAACAATGCAGTGATTTATTTGAGTGGGGCTGCAGCTATGTAAAGAATTTTGAAGGCGCTTATACTCATCTCAGACAGGGATATCATATCTCTGGAAATTTTGTTGTTGTAGTTTTAGTTTTCATTAGTTTGTTTGCTTTTTGGCTAACTGGAACTAAAAGCAAGTTAGTCTGAAAATACTCATTAGCTTATGTCTTGGAAGCGATGGGCACCTGGCAAGAAAGGACACTGGGAAGGGATCACAAATGCCACTTTTTAATTCCGGAGGCTGTATGGAGAGTAATTAGGGAAAATTGATGAAGAAGTGCATTTGTAATATGTGAGTATCAATATGCGAGTTTCCTCTTTCTGCCAAGTAAGACCAAAAGTGCCTGTATTATTTAATTCAAATTTTGCTGCTTGAAGCAATGCACATTCAATCTGTCACAGTTTTTGTGGGCCAAGAATCCAAGAGCAACTCAGCTGGGTGGTTCTGACTAGGGATCTCTCAAGTCAAGCTGTTGACTGGGGCCGGAGGTTCCTTTTCCAAGCTCATTCATGTGACTATTTCCAAGAAACTTCAGTGTCTCACCATGTGGGCCGGGAAGTCACTCAGATCAGCCTGCAATCAGAAGGAGGGGAGTTAAACTTCACCTCTTGAAAGCTGGAATATCAAAACATTTGAACATGTATTAAAAGCCAAGGCAGGGTCCATGCTTAAAGTAAACTTCAAAAATGTGAAGCATAAGTGCTCAAGAGGCTCCGACCGTCCAGGAGAGACAACCCAGGAAAGAAGAGAAGCTGTCTGGACCTGTATGGACAGGGGAGGGCCGGTGTGAGCACAAACTGTCCTCATGGATAAAAGTAGAGTCAAAGCAACAGCCAGAGTCCTGACAAAAGAGGAAATGCTCCAAAGCAGAGGGACCTGAGATCAGAAAAGACAGGGAATTCCAGGTGCAGCGGCTCATGCCTGTGATCCCAGCACTTTGGGAGGCCAAAGAGGGAGGATCACTAGAGGCCGGAAGCTTAAGTCCAGCATGGGCAACATAGTGAGACCTAATCTCTACAAAAAATTTTAAAAAGTCAACCAGGCATGGTGCCTCATGCCTGTGGTCCCTGCTACTCAGGAGGCTGAGGTGGGAGAATCATCTGAGACCAAGAGGTCGAGGCTGCAGTGAGCAGAGATTGCACCACTGTACTGCAGCCTGGGTGGCAGAGCAAGACTCTGTCTCAAACACACACACACACACACACACACACACACACAAACACACACACACACACAGACAGCTGTGATGGAGTGGTCCATGAGCAAGGCCTGCTAAGGCGTGGAGGTAGAGAGTAGAGAGTTCAGGCTCACAGGCCAGTGTCGGGGTCGGAGGAGCTGGAGCCTTGTCTCTATACCAGGGAGGCTGCAAGAGAGGGGAAAGTGTTCTGGAGGCACAATGTGGCTCAGATACTTATCTGCTCTGAGGCTTGTGGAAAATTATTAATTTGCCATTTTTGTTGGATGATGATGAGTATTGACAAATTCATGTGGTCCAACTGAATATTTTGCCTCCTTGAACCTTGGTTTCTTTAGTGCAGATGATAATACGTACCCTGAAGTGTCGATATTGAGATTAGAAATAACATGTGCCAAGGGCCTGGTCCCATGTCTGGCAACTGGGGGACAAAATAAATGGTGGTCCCTTTGTTGTCAGGTTGGCCAAGGTGGGCACAATGGCTGAACCATCACAAGAAGGAGCTCAGGACCACTCAGCTTAAGAAGCAAAGAAGCATATTCATTCCTGACCATCTCTGATTCACTTAAGCAATCCCCCTCCCCATCTGGACTTCTGATTTCCCATTTTTAAAATGAAGAGATTGGCCTAGAAAAACTCTAATGGCCAATGCAGCTGGGAGATAAATGAAACAAAACACTCACCCTCCTACGCAGTATAGATTGCTGTATTTTCACTAGCAAAGTTGAGTGTCAAACTGATGAAATAAATAATGGTAATTGTAGCCCCACATTGTGTTATTAAGGTTAAGTTGTCTCTGTGTGTGTGTGCATGTGGCAGTGGGGAAAGGGGTTATATGTGAACGTGTGTGTGTGTGTGCCTGTACTATGTTGTGTGCATGTGTGCTGTTGGGTGTCTGGCTGAGCCTTTGTGTGTATCTGCATTTCTCTGTGTTTGTCTATGGTTAGAGGGATGAGGGAAGAAGTGAAGGCAGTCGCCAAAGGGGAGAGGCCATGAGTATTTACTGTGTTTCTGTTCAGTGCCAGGAGCTGAATAGTCGGCTAGGGATCTAGCAGTGACAGGCGGGGGTCTCTGTCTTTGTGGGACTGTTGCTTTGGTAAGTCCAACACTGCTTCATTCTGCACTCTCAGAAACAGACTGACCTTCAGTTTCTGAGTTGGGGAATGGAGTTTCCAGAGCCTTGGAAATAATATAAGGCCCATATTATAAATGTGAATCAGGCTGGGCACAGTGGTTCATGCCTGTAATTCCAGCACTTTGGGAGGCCGAGGAGAGCAGATCAACTGAGGTTGGGAGTTTGAGACCAGCCTGACCAACATGGAGAAACCCTGTCTTTACTAAAAGCACAAAATTAGCTGGGCGTGGTGGTGCATGCCTGTAATCCAACTACTTGGGAGGCTGATGCAGGAGAATTGCTTAAACCTGGGAGGCAGAGGTTGTGGTGAGTTCAGATTGTGCTATTATACTCCAGCTTGGGGAAAAAGAGCCATCTCAAAAAAAAAATGTTAATCTTGCAGTAGTCAGGAGCTGCCAGCCCCTGAGGAGGTCGATGTGGATTATTCCTCTTACTGGGAGTTCTTCTAGAGAAGCCTCATCTCTGGGTAGGACTAGGGGCTGCAGTGATTGATGTGGCATAGGAGCAAAAGCAGCTGGCCTTGAGCTTGCACGTGGAGCAATTAACATTTTTTTGTCTCCCCCACCCCTAGCCCCTTCAGAAAGCAATGCTTGGCTAAAAGCCAAACTTTCCAATTATGCCATCTATAAATTTAGTGACATTGGCAAGAGAAGTAAAGAAAGAGAGTGTTTGCTTTGCCTCAGGTCTGATTTCCATCCTCTCACTCTGTCCCTCCTGCTGGGATGTTCCCCATGGAACATTTGAGGAAAGATAGGAAATAATCACTTAATGGTTACACTGGAGGTTGTTGGTTTATGGAGCCAACATATGCTCCCATATGTACTTTCTTTATTGAAAGATTACACCCAACAACTCATTTCCTTGTCAACCCAGGCAGAAACTAAAGTGCACCCAGACCCCATCAATAAAAGGGACAAAATTAAATTCATCAAAGAAACGGATGAAGTAGGGTCTGAAACCACATGCCCAGGATAGCGCCTATGCGTGCACTAAGGAGAATATTCTGGCTGCACTGGAAGTTCCTTTCCTTGAAGATGTCTTCTTGATATTTATCTTAATAAGGGTTTGTGCAGCTTTGTCTCTGTAACACTTAATATTCTAAGTTCCTCGAGGCTGAGACTACATGTGTATGTTACAAGTGAGGGCTTAAGAAATTCAATAGCTCTCTGGGTGAATGCACATGTTGGAGAGTGGACGTGCTTGGGTTAGGGCTTGTTGTGTGCCAGGCGCTGTGCTTAGTTCAGCAGCATATAGTTGAGGATCCATGGAGGATCTGTGATCTATGTAGGATCTCAGTTAGCTCTTCCTGAGGCAGCCACCAATGTAAGTTGTGGCTCACAGGGCATCAGTAAAGAGGAAGGAGTAAGAGAATGAGCAGCTTTCATCCTCCCTTTGAAGAGGGTCCTGAGGCGTGTAGTCCCAACAGCTGGCAGAAGGGATGCCCGAGCAGCCATCCCTCTTCTTCGCCATCCTGGTTGTCGAGTTCTGAAGCTTATTGTTAAACAAGTCAATTTCACCAACAGATGTTATGCCCTGAGACAGAAATGGGTACTAAAATGTGAAGCAGGAGGACAGTGAGTGTGGGCACATTTTTGGACAACTGCACAGGGCAGACATAGTAGCTCCACTCTCCAAGCTGGTGTGTCATCTAGGTCTGGGGGGCATGGAGCTTAATGCCCACTGGGCACCAGGCACAAGTTGGCATATCTGTTAGATCAGAAGGTGAGCCAGCCAAATTCTCATTGCACCAGGGGCTAAGCAGCCTCCTGGAGAGAACTTATCCTAACAGCAGAGGAACCAGGCAGGGCAAACTTGAGAAGTGTCAAGTGTTATGCAGTGAAAAGACTTTCTTCCTTGTTATCTCTGATCTTGGACTCTGATGCACGACTGAGGTCTGTGGTGAGCAGGCTGCTCTAAGGGAGGTGACCAAGGAGCATTGTTCCTGGACCCCTCTGAGAACACATGAACCCCACCTCCCAGAGCATATAATAAACCATGCCATCCCCAACACACCTCTTCATGATCTTTTGCCATTTTGAGTACCCGGCGACCTCTCAGAGAGCAGTAGGATCTGGGCTTGGCAGTGGGGCTTTCAGAGCCACTGATATGTCTGGTAATACGGCGCTGCCCAGAGAAATGGTGGCACCAGGGGAAGTAGAAGTGGAGCTCACAAGGTGGTCTTGGTTCAGATCACAGGGTAGTGTGGTCCCAATGGTGAGAGTCTACTCTCCTGTGCCTGAAACTGAGTGAGTGCCTTCTTAATATTTGGAGCATTAGTGAATGCAGAACTCTCCCTATTTTAGCTGTTCATAATAGAATATTAGGTTCTTATCTCCTATTAATTTGGCTCCAGAAGTCCACTTCTTCATTTGGAAAAAAAAAATCAAACATTTTCAAGCAACTGATGTGCTAAGTTGTGCCATCATGTTTATTATGCAATTTTCTCCTCAAGGCTTCAGTTTACCAAAAACTGTACGTTAATACTGGTCATGCTGTGTCCCTGCCTTAATTTTTCTTTTTAAACATAGCTGCATCTACAGAGGGCCCCTTGTGGATTAAGGAGCCTGGAAACATCCATGTTGGTATCTGCACTGAGAGGATCCTCTGAATGAATCAGGAAGTCTAGCAGGTACTACATATTTTTTAGAAGTTGGAAATGCTGCCAACTTCTGAGTTGAATTGAAGGCCATTTCCACAGTTTTGAATAAACGCAGCAATTTGTCTTTGGGGTAGATCCTCCTATATTTCTGCAAGCACTGTCTCTGTGCGGGGGTGGGGAGGGGGCTTCCAGTCATGCAGATATTGAGTAATTAATAGCCACCTCATTTTTCTTGGGGAAGCTCCCGCATGTACCAAACAACAAAATGAAAGTCCTACAAACCAAGATTCTGAGTGTTCTTCTCTGGAAAGACAACTGGTAATTCTGGCAGTGTGTCCTCTCTGAGCTGGACACTGTTCAGTTTCATTCTGTTTTGCTTTACCTCTGTGTTTGTCCTGTCCGTGCCCAATGTTAGAAAACACATGCATCTTCTCACTCTGGCATCTGCCGACAAGAGAAGGGAGCTAGGACCAGATGAGGGTGAGAGGGGCCTGCCTGAACTCATCTCTTTCTGGTGAGGAAAGAGTATGAATGGGACCAGGGTCAAGGTTAGACAGGGCAGATTGGACCATTGGTATAGTTCTTGGGCTGCTATTTTATTTATTTACTTATTTTTGAGATACGGTCTGGCTCTGTCACCTAGGCTAGAGTGCAGTGGTGCAATCTCTGCTCACTGCAAGCTCTGCTGCCTGAGCTAAAACGATCCTCCCACCTCAACGTCTTAAGTAGCTGGACTATAGGTGTGCACCACCTTGCCTGGCTAATTTTTTGTATTTTTTTGTGGAGACAGGGTTTTGCCATATTTCCCAGGCTGGTCTTGAACTCCTGAGCTCAAGCCTTTGGCCCACCTCAGCCTCCCAAAGAGCTGGAATTACAGGTGTGAGCCACCATGCTCAGCTTTGGGCTGTTATTTATTGTAGTAAAAGGCTAGATACTGTTGGCTTTTATGACTTTCTTTTCCAGGATACACTTGTGGGTGGCTTCCTGGGGAAACAGGTTTCCATTGGCAACCTGGGAAGAAGTTAATTCTAAAGCAGAAGGGTTGCTGGCATTGGATGGGGGGTATTGAAGAACTGTGTTCCTAACCTGGGGACAAGAGAGCAGAGGGGCTTGGGAGACCATGTGCATGAAGCTGCCTGGAGCATCCCAGTGGAGGCAGTGAGTCAGGTCCTGCCGTGGGGGACAGGCTGGGAGATGCACAAGGACCAGCATCTTTATACACTCTGCATCAGGCGGAGCCCATGGGCCTTTAGAATGGCCACCTCCAGGAGAATGGAGTTGCCTTTTAGGCTTTTCTAAATCCTTGCCGTCTTATTAACATCACAGCTGTGCAATGGGGAATTGAAAAGCAAAATGTTCTCATCCCAAAGTTGGGATGATGTGGTCATTAGCAGTCAGACCAGGAAGAAGAAGCAGCCGTGTCTGGCCAGACAAGGAGGTCTAAGAGGAAGAGCCTGGAGTAATTACTGGGAATTTGCTAGAGAGATTTCTATAAATCTAGCTTATGTGCTAATTGTTTAGGTATAAAAAATGGTAACTTTGACTTGTGCCACAGGTTCATGAGCATATGGACTCTTGGTTTCCATGGGGATCCCCACAAATATCAATAATATATTGTTTTTCTTTATAAAAATTAAAATTAATTACATTAGTGTGTGGGGTTCATGCCAGGGCCCCGGAATGGAAAATGCAGGGAGTACTCTTTGGATCAGAAAGACCAAGGCTAGGCAGGGTTAGGACTTAGGTGCCCAGGGTCAAACCTATGCAAGTGTAGACACAGGGAAATACATTTGCTGTGCACACTTACACACCCTAGAGGCTGACAGGGCTGTGTCTCTGTTCCTGGGCGGGATAGCTGCAGGGCTGACCACCAGGTTTTCAAAACAGAAAAGAGAACCCAACAGTGTGGCATTCTTCAAGATGGGATTTGGTGGAAAATGTAAGAGAGGGAAGGTTCAAACATTTTGTCTTTTCAGACTCTGGCATGAGGAACCAGTAAGAAAATGAAAATAATGGGTTTCTGAACTTAGCACTGAAGTCTGATTTTAGTCCAACGTGAGAGTCCAATTTCCTGTGACCTTGATCTGCCCCCATGACCTCAGTTTCTCCTCAGTGAACTGACAAGTCATACTAAGTGCCTGCTCCTTTGCAGTTGTGATGCTCTAGGCCTCCGCAATGGGGCTACCACTTGCCTGAGACTTGGTCTCTCTCAGATGGAGATGCTCAGCCTGCTGCCCTTGGCTATGCACACCTTGGTGGCTTAAGCAGAGGAAAGCTGTCTTTCAGTCACCAAGTGTGACAAGGAGAAAGGCCTTCATTGCCTAGGCAGCCTGCATGCTTGATAGCCCTTTGCCACCCTGCAGCGCCCCCTGGCGTTTCTGGGTGTCACACATAGGCATCCTCCTGGGTCCCTTGCAGGAAGCCAGGAACCTATTATATAACGCAGAGAATCTCCGTTCGGGGTGTCAGGATTGCCAGGTCACTTCTCTCTGCCCACCAGATAACAATATTAAAATCCCAGTTATCTCCAATAGAAAACCAGAAAGGAGCATTAAGCAGCAAAACTGTCATATTCATTTCTGTGTTATGCTGAATTCAAAGCACACAAACCATGAAAGGAACAGAACTTCTTTCTCTAGAAGCAGCTATTTCTCATCAACTTTAAATTAAAAACATGTTCTTGGCAGCCCTTGGCCTTCAACAGCCTGAGTTCATATCAAGTTCTGGTTTACAAGCAGCTGAGGTGTGATTCTGGGTATAACAGTTATCTGTAATTGAAATCGCCATAAAACAAATCCCCTTTGCACTGGTGGAGTCAGTCATCAACATTAGGAATGTAACATTCAGGACCCATAAAGTATGCAAGATTAATTTGCTGAACTTCATTCAGGCTTCCAACAGCTCTGTCACCTGTGGCCAGAGAAGCAGCAAATTCATTCTGAACCTCCACTAGTTTCAAGATATCAGAGTGGCCTCCTTCATGTCACTGTCCTCTGCATTGCATCTCTGCCTTTGCAGATACTTTCTGGAAAAATCAGCCTGCCAAAGTTGTTTGACCGTGGAGATGCTGAAGCGCTCCTCCTGGTTCCCAAGGCCTCTTCCTTTCTTCCCACCTCAGTAACCCTCCTGCAGACTTCGATAGCCCCAGACTAGGAAAAACAGAAGATCCTGACTTTGGTCAGCTTAGATACTGAGTCCAGGGAGAAGAGATACCTAATGGCAAAGCATTAGGATTTGATTTAGGTCATCAGCAGCCAGGCCAGGAAGAAGGCTCAGGGAGTTGAAGTCACTTGCTCAGGCTCCTCCAGAAAGACTCCAGAGTTGGTTGTTGGTTGGGTTCTAGTAATGGTTAAACAGTGTTTAACAGGTGTCCACAATACAGTCAGGCCCCTTTCCTCCCCATACTTTTCCTGCCCTCGCTACTCCAGTCAAATGAGAGCAGCGAGGGCAGCTTGCGATGTGACTGGTCACACTTCACACGCGTGTTTTTGTGCATGCTGCTGCTTCTCTTTGGCATGTCGTGATCTAATGTGGTCTAGTTCCAGCTCTGCTGCCTGCTGTCATGTCTCCCTGAACATGTTACTGCTCTTTGAGTCTTAGGGCCCATTTTAAAAAGAGAACCTTGATTGCCAAGTTTCCTTTTGATTCTTTTATACTTGGATTTTACAAGAAAGGCTTAGTAGACACTTTTAAGTTTCAACTTCCTTTGTTCAGTGTAGTCTGTTACTTTCCTTCAGCAATTTTCTATATTCTAAAATTATTGTTGATGCCACTCTCCCCTTCCACCTATTCTGTTTTCTTTGGGCTTGCATGTAATACATTCTTTGTTCCTTAACTATCGTCTTCAAAACGTTTTGGGAGTAGTCAATATCAACATACTTGTTCATTACCATGCTCATCATGAAGTCTCCTGAGATTTCTTCTTCCAAATAAGGTGATACAGTAATAGTCTAATTATTACAGATGAGGAAATAGAGACCCTGAGAGGTTTAGAAAATTACCCAAAGTCACACAGGTAGCAAGTGGCAGTAGAGGGATTTCAATCTAAGGGTTGCCTTTTAATGAAATTCCTGTTCTTAGTGACTGGGTTGTGCTGCCATGAACACATGACAAATGTGTTAATCTACCAATACTGTGAACTGGGCTCCTGTTTGTCCACCTTTGCACGCTGCTCAGTTCTTAGCACACTGACAACACCAACATTCTGAGCTGAAGGAAAAAAACATGACCAGGCAAAGAGGCTAAAGCAAAGGATGTTCTGACAGGCCCTTGAGGGGCTGATTGCTAGCCTTTCCCGCTATGCATCATCACATGCACAGGCAGAAATGTGCCTTATGTCATAATTTTAATTTCTACATATAAAATATATACTCATCTGTCCCTCTGCTATGGTGGCTGGAATCATAGTCAGGGACTAAGTGTACGGTTTTTTTTTTTTTTCTCCCAAGCATAATCTTCTTTATCAGTTTTTTAAAATTGAAATTTCTATTGAGGTACTTATAGATTCACATGCAGTTGTGCAAAATAATACAGGAAGATTCCCCTGTGTATCCTTTGTTGCTTTCCATGGATAGTAACATCTTGCACTTTACTAGTTCTTTTAGCTGCCTGTTACATTGACACATTTTCATTATCAAAGATTCCAACAATACGGAAGCATAAAGGCGCAAACATGAAGGTCCGTCTTTAACCACCTGGCTCTTCTCCTGGGCTCTCTCCTCAGCCTGGTGCTTCTTCCTTGTCTTGTTATCATGGCCAGTGTGATCCTGGGGCAGAGTGGGATCTGGGGATTTCTGGCTGATTCATCACCTTCAACATTCTGGGGAACCCGGCCTCTCCTCCGTGATGATTGTACGTGGCATGGGCAATTCTTGATCTCAGTTCTTCCTCTAATTATCTTGCGTCTTTTCCATTCCTTGTTGCCATCCTTTTCTCTGTACTCAGTCAGAAAGAAATTATTTCTATTCTACAATATAATATAAATACAATAATACGTTTTATACACACAGTAGTATTAATAACAAGTAGTACAAAGAATTACTTAGAAGAAGACAGTGATTTTTTTTTTTATTATTATGCTTTAAGTTCTGGGGTACATGTGCAGAACGTGCAGGTTTGTACATAGGTATACACGTGCCATGGTGGTTTTGCTGCATCTGTCACCCCATCATCTACAGTAGGTATTTCTCCTAATGCTATCCCTCCCCTAACTCCCACCCCCTTCTATCCATCCCCTAGCCTCCCACTCCCAGACAGGCCCCAGTGTGTGATGTTCCCCTCCCTGTGTCCATGTGTTCTCATATTTCAACACCCACTTATGATTGAAAACATGCAGTGTTTGTTTTTCTGTTCTTGTGTCAGTTTGCTGAGAATGATGGTTTCCAGCTTTATCCATGTCTCTGCAAAGGACATGAACTGATCTTTTTTGTGGCTGCATAGCATTCCATGGTGTATATATGCCACATTTTCTTGATCCAGTCTATCATTGATGGGCATTTGGGTTGGGTCCAAGTCTTTGCTATTGTGAACAGCCACAATAAACATACTTGTGCAAGTGTCTTTATAGTAAAATGATTTATAATCCTTTGGGTATATACCTAGTAATGGGATTACTGGGTCAAATGGTGTTTCTAGTTCTAGATCCTTGAGGAATTGCCACACAAAGACAGTGATTTTATTTGTTTTATTTAACAGATATTGCCAAACACTGTTCTAAGAACTTTATAAATATTAATTCATTTAATCGTATAGCAACTCTATGACCAAGGCATCATTAGTATTTTTACCTTACAGGCGAGGGTATGAGGCACAGAGACATTAAGTATTTTGCCCAAGGTCACACAGCTAGTAAATGGTGGAGATGGGATGCAAACCCATCAATATGGCTCTAGAGTTTGTGCTCTTAAGCACTTATAAGACTCACTGAGAGTTGGATAATTCACCCCCTTCCCTCCCCTCCCCTTCCCTCTCATTCCTTCCCTCTCTCTCCTCTCCTTCCCTTCCTTCTAATATTGACACATTCCCCCAACATTGACACCTATCTTGCAGACTGTAAGTGCGTTCTAATGCTTAAACTTTGAAAAGGCACATACCCTAACAGATTTTTGTCCCTGTGCTCTGTCTCAAGCTCCTACCCCATCTCCCTGTTTCCTATGCTACTTTCTACAAGCCTGGAAAGACTCTTATATAACTGCTGTCTTCACTTCCGCATCTAATTCACCCTTAGACACACTGAAATCAGAGCTTCTATCTCAGCCACTCAATGGAAGCTACTTTGCCATGATCAAAACTGTCATTTGCTTTTATCTCTCCATATATTGATGTGATTAATAATATTAATGCATTTCCTAATATGGAACCATCCTGGCATTAACATCAGTTTTCATTATTTAAACTCAGTGCTGGATTCCATTTGCTAATATTTTATTTATGACTTTGGTTAGTATCAGATGGACAGACTGTTTTTTTGAAACTCGGGAAACAGGAAGTTCTTTCTAGTTCATTTAATTTCTGTGTTAATTTATAGGGGTCAGTTTCCTTGTACAAATGGTTTTACTCTTTACGTAGTTCATATCTCTCCCTATGGGATGTCTACAATTTACCATTTAAAAGGGAAACAGCTTTCTGTCTGTGGATGCCCCTGAAGAAGTATTGTTAAAGTCCCTCTTCCCACTGTCATTGTGCCTAAGTCAGAGTCTCCTAAAGAAACTGAACAGCTACGGAAGCTCTTCATCAAAGAGTTGAGCTTTGAAACAACTGATGAAAGTGTGAGGAGTGATTTTGAGCAATGGGGAATGCTCATGGACTGTGTGGTCATGAGAGATCCAAACAACAAGTGCTCCAGGGTCTTTGGGTTTGTCACATATGTCACTGTTGAGGAGGTGACTGCAGGCATGAATGCAAGGCCACACAAGGTGGATGGAAGAAACATGGACTCAAAGAGAGTTGTTTTAAGAGAAGATTCTCAAAGATCAAGTGCCCACTTAACTGTGAAAAAGATATTGGCTGGTGGCATTAAACAACACACTGAAGAACATCACCTAAGATATTATTTTACATTATATGGAAAAATTGAAGTGATTGAAATCATGACTGACAGAAGCAGTGGCAAGAAAAGGGTCTTTGCCTTTGAAACATTTGATGACCATGACTCCGTGGATAAGATTGTCACTCAGAAATACCATACTGTGAATGGCTACAACTGTTAGTCAGGAAAGTCCTGTCAAAGCATAGCTAGTGCTTCATCCAGCCAAAGAGGTCAAAGTGGATCTGGAAACCTCGGTGGCGATCGTGGAGGTGGTTTCAGTGAGGATGACAACTTTTGTCATGGAGGAAACTTCAGTGGCTGTGGTGGCTTTGGTGGCAGCCATGGTGGTGGTGGATATGGTGGCAGTGGGGATGGTTATAATGGATTTGGTAATGATGGAAGTAGTTTTGGAGGTGGTGGAAGCTACAATGTTTTTGGCAATGACAACAATCAGTCTTCAAATTTTGAACATATAAAGAGAGGAAAATTTGGAGGCAGAAGGTCTGGCCTCTATGGTAGTAGAGACCAATACTTTGGAAAACCACAAAATCAAGGTGGCTATGCCAGTCCCAGTAGCAGCAGTAGCTACGGCAGTGTCAGAAGATTTTCATTACTGCCAGGAAACAGCGTAGCAGGAGAGGAGAGCAAGAGAAGTGACAGGGAAGCTACAGGTTACAACAGATTTGTGAACTCAGCCAAGGACAGTGGTAGCAGGACCTGGCTGCTGCAGATAAGACACGTTTTAGACAAATGTTCGTGTGTATGGGCAAAAACTCGAGGACTGTATTTGTGACTAATTATATAACAGGTTATTTTAGCTTCTGTTCTATGGAAAGTGTAAAGCATTCCAACAAAGGATTTTGATGTAGATTGTCTGTTTTTGCACCTGTGCAATTGACTGCTAAATGTAATAGTCTGATCATGATGCTGAATAAATGTGTCTTTAAAAAAAATGTCCTGTGTAAAGTTAGTCTACTCTGAAGCCATCTTGGTAAACTTCCCCGACAGTGTGAAGTTTGATCCCTTCAGGATGATGCCAGATTGTATTTGAAATTATTTACAGTCTTCTGGGTGGAAAAGCCATTGTCTTCAGAAACCGTGGTATAGTTGAACTGATGGTAACTGTTGTGACCTGAAGTTTGCCATTAAAAGGGAAATAATGGAATTATTGGTTATAAAGAAGATTGTCGGCACATCCTATGGAATACATCTAAATTGATCGAAGGTACCAGATAAAATTACAGATGGGAATGAAGTTTATATATCATCCATTGCCATGTGTAATCAATAAATTATTTAATTCTCTTGAACAAAGTCATAAAAAAGAGAAATAAATGTGTTTTCTACTTATCACTGAAATAGTCACGTAAAGCAATATTTTCACACTGGGGCATGAAGTGTGAAAATTAGGAAAGCTAGAATCATCTGATTGGTTTTTACATGGAGTTTTTGGAGTGGGATCCCTAGGAAATGCAGGTTGATAGGAAGAACATTCTCTTGAGATAAGCCAAAAGAGTAATAATAATGAGGCTGGTGACCAAAAGTAAAAGACGGGTCAGTTAGGATATTTTAAGGACTTACACGATGCTTTTTATTGGGCTAAGCATATTACATGTGTTACTGACCAGAATGTGAAAAACATGAGGGCAAAACTATGTACATTGTATTGGTTACTATTTCATTTATGGCTCTATGTGAAAGTTCTGCTATTATCCCCATTTTATAGATGAGAAAACTAAGACTCAGGGAGTTGAAGTAACTTGCTCAGGCTCCCCCAGAAAGACACCAGAGTTGGTTGTTGGTTGGGTTCTAGTAATGGTTAAACATAGTGTTTAACAGGCATCCACAATACAGTCAGGCCCCTTTCCTCCCTGTACTTTTCATGCCTTTGCTACTTCAGCCAAATGCAGTGACCTGCAGTTTGCAACACGACTGGTCACATTTCACACTCACATTTTTGCACATGCTGCTGCTTCTCTCTGGTATGTTGTGAGCCCTGGTCACCTGTCTCACTTCTATTTGCCCTTTGAGGTTTCTTTATGTGTCATCTTTTCCTTCTTCCTTTCATCACACTTCTCCCTCCTCCCTGGGGTTGGGGTAGGTGTTCTTTCCCTCTGTCCTCCATGCTCATTCCTCTCATGGCTCCCTGCCCATTGGAGTTTCTTCAGGTTCTTTCCTGCAGGGTATTCGTTTATTCCCCATTTGGACTAAAGACTACCAGGACCTCCCAGAATGGGTTTGTTGGATGAATGAAAGCTGAGAGTCTCTTGCTGGTTCCTCTACAACCTGAGCCTGGCCTGGTGACTGGCAGTGGCTGCTGAATTCTACCCTCAACAGTGGTGCAAGGTTGGGCTTCTGGGCCCATAAAACCACATCCCCTGCCCCTCTGACCATCTCTGACCCTCCGGGGAACCACTCGTTATTTCAAAAAGTATTATACATGCCTTCAAAATAAAACTACATTTAGTTCACTTATTTGAAGAACAATAAACCATTTAATGCATTTATAACTCATTGAACAGGAGGTGAACACAGTTGTCACAAAAATCAGGCTGAGGTTAAAACCACCCAAATTTTGGGGAACACAGCCCCAAGAATTGATATGAGTATATAAAAATCCCTTTGAGTTTTCTGACTAGTTCTCAAAGAGAAATTTTATTCCATCTTTTTTCATCCACTATGGTAAATACTATGGCATTCAACTTAGTCAGAATAATCCAGTTCATTTTCATTTTCAGAGAATACATAACTGATCAGAGATTTTCTTTACATTTAGAAACAAATATTTCTTTCTGTGGGGAAATAAATGGAAAAAATTCAGAAAAATACATCCTACTTTTAGCTTCAAAGATATAAAATTTCTAAGAAGACTCTTATCTAGGGTATAACAAGAACACAAAAAAGAAAAAGCCTTATTTGTATATAAAAATTAGATGAAGATTGTGGTTATCTCTTTTGTATGCAGACCTCTGTAGAATTTTGCTATTAATCTGCTATAAAGTCCCAACTCTTGCTGAGACTGAACAAGCAGGTCAGGACAACACAGAGGCAGCAGTTGCTAACGCAGCAGATCACTGTTTTTGAAAGCAAGTGTATGTGTTCATATGAGAGACAGACTAGCACTTACTCACTAACCTACCTCTCTGTGCAGGCCTGGACCAGTTCTACCAGAGTCCCAATCAGTTTCTCACCACTGAGCACTGACCTGGCACCTTGTCAGAACTCAACAATATATATTGAATGAATGAGTGAGTGAGTAAGTGAATAAGTGACTGGCTACATTCACCCCTCCAAGACTTCATGCTGTAACTGGCCCATGTATATATTTTATACACACAGTGCCTCCAGAATCCTACCCATTCTTTGAGCCCAGCTACAGTGCCACGTCCTCTGTGACATACAAGAATCATGAGAGCACTCAAGATGGAGTATCAACTCTGCCCTGAGTTATCAAAAAGGCATCATGGAGGAGGTGCCATTGGAGTTGGGTCTGGGTGAACAAAGAGGCTGCAAAGAGAGAGAAAGTGGTCTCTAGGAGGAAGTGGGGACACTCCTGCAGGTGAAGAGGCTTAGCGGAAGGGAAAGGCATGTCAACACTCTTGTTGGCCTGTTCCCATAGCCCAGGAGGTCAGCGGCTCAGGGGGTGGTGACCTCTGCAGCTCCCTGAGAGAAGAAGAGTCTTTCTGCCCCACATGTCCACATACCATGGCATCAGAGTCTCTGAGCCGAGGACTCCCATGTCCTGAGTACCAGGAGCATCTCCCAGTCTCTACTCTAGTATGCCTACAGCTCCGATCCAGTCCCACGTTCCACTATTGCCAAGAAGCACCTGAGGTGTCTCCAGAGAGCTCTGTCCCCTCATGATCATGTAGGATCCTCTTTTGTGGTAGCCCCCAGCATACAGCACAGGGCCCAGAACATTGTAGGGCTCCATAAAGACTTATGGATGAAGGACTACTTGAAACTTGGAGGTGGGTTCATTACCACACTTCCCATGTAAGGTGTAGTAGATTGTTTCTTCCTTCTCAGAAGTCTCAGTGGAGGGACGACTTGGACTATTTCCCTCCTCACTAAATATTCAGAGAGTGAGTGCCCAGTCTGCTGTTTCTGTTTTCATCTGAGTAAACATGGCATGACATGAGGGGATAACCTCTTGTCCAAGCTACCACTAGACACTAAATAGAGTGGCATGGTTCTGCAATCCAGATCTCATTAGGATAAAGAGAATTAGCCTCATCCTGGATATGTGGGAAAAAAATGAATAGCAAGATTAAGTGTAAACTCCAGATTCACAGACACGGCAGTGTGCACAGGAATTTCAATCAATCTTGAAGACCAAAGGGCAAAGTCAAAAGCAAGTTTCCCATCCAACATTCTTTAGAAAGGCAACCAGTACCCAAGAACACAGGGGTGACGACTATTTTGAAATTCTTGCCAGGCCTGTTGATGTAAGGAGAAATTAGAATGTGCTAATGCTCAGAGGTGGTGTATCCCTTCCTTTCTAACCACAATGAGGCTATTCAATGGATCTGTAACTGGATATACTAAATTAGTTTTATGATGGCTGAAGAGGTTGAGATGTTAGGATGAATTTCATTTTGAGAGAGATAATAGACTTGGACTTGTGGCCTGCTTCAGGGATTTTGGCAGGTGCTGAACTCTGCATTTTATTTTATTTTTTTGGTGAGAAGAAACATCAGAAGCAATTCAGAGACCAGGAAGTGGGTCTCTTAGGAATGAGGACGCATTCTGCTGGATGGCTTTTTAAAATGGCTGGGAGGGTTCTTCCCACTTTGGGGACACTGAATAAACTGTGTTGTGCACATGCATTTTGACCTCATGTGCACAACATGAGGTCAGATGTGTAATTTTCTACTTGTGGTGTCATGCTGATGCTCAAAAGGTTTCAGATGTTGGAGCACTTTGGATTTCAGATTTTCAGGTTATGGATGCTCAACCAATATTCTGCAGTTTGTTTATTCATCCACCTGCTGACAGACATTTGTGTGGCTTTGAAGCTACCCAAATGAAGCTGCTATGAATATTGCAAACGCCTTTTGTTGGATATATTTTGTGTTTCTTAGACAAAGTACCTTGGAGAAGAATGGCTGGGTCATAGGGTAAATGTATATTTAAGTTTCTAAAAAACAATTAAATTATTCCCTAAAGTGATTGTTTTATTATACACATCCACTAGCAATATATGAGAGGTCCAGTTGCTCCATAATTTTGCCAGCACTTGCAATGATCAATCTTCTTCTTTTTTTTTTAGAGGCAGGATCTTATTCTGTCTCCCTGAAGTGCAATGGTGCATTCATACCTCACCGTAGCCTTGAACTCCTGGTCTCAAGCTATCCTCCCACCATGGCCTCCAAAAGCACTGAAATTTACAAGCATGAGCCATGCATCAGGCCTCAGTCTTAATTGTAGTCATTCAAGTGGATGTGTAGTGGTATCTCATAGTGATTGTAGTTTGCCTTCCCCCATGTGGCTGAAAATCTTTTTATGTATTATTGTCCATTTGTATATCTCCTTTTTTGATGTGTCTTCTTCAAACCATTTATGCATATTGGATTGTCTGTCTTCTTATTAATGTTTTGTGTCCTGTGAATAGCATTTTTGACTATGTCAAAATCATGAATACTTTGTCTCTTGTTTTCTGCCGGAAGTTTTATAGGTTTGGCTTATATGTTTAAGTATACAATTCATTGTGAATTAGTTTTTGTGTATGGCATAAAGTAAGAATTGAAATTAATTTTTTTCCATAGGAATATATAAATACTCCAGCACCGTTTTACAAAAAGACTATCACTTACCTATTGAATTACCTTGGCACTTGTGTTAAAAAAGTAATTTATCATATATGTAGGTCTACTTCTGAGTTATCTACTTGGCTCCACTGATCTATGTCTGTATTTACAACAATACCACATTCTCATGATTATTGTGGCTTTATAATAAGTCTTGAAATCTGATAGTAAAAGTCCTCTAATTTTGTTCTTTCTTTTCAAAATAGTTATAGAATCCTATGTTCTTTAAATTTGCTTATAAACTTCAGACAAATCAGCTAGACCATCTCTATTTTTAAAAATCTTGCTAAGATTTTGATTGGGATGATATCTTTTTTTCTTTTTCTTTTTTATTATTATACTTTCAGTTCTGGGGTACATGTGCAGATTGTGCAGGATTGTTACATAGGTATACACATGCCATGGTGGTTTGCTGCATTCATCCCCCTGTCATCTACATTAGGTATTTCTCCTAATGTTATCCTCCCCAATCTCCTCACCCCCTGCTATTCCTCCACTAGTTCCCCCACAGGTGATCCTCCCTGTGTCCATGTGTTATTGTTCATAGACACTCACTTATGTGTGAGAACATGCAGTGTTTGGTTTTCTGTTCTTGTGTTAGTTTGCTGAGAATGATGTTTTCCAGCTTCATTCATG
Organism: Cebus imitator; assembly: GCF_001604975.1. NCBI lineage: Eukaryota > Metazoa > Chordata > Mammalia > Primates > Cebidae > Cebus > Cebus imitator. The sequence continues at coordinate 2,551,257 of NW_016107589.1, read as the reverse complement.
TCCCTGCAAAGGACGTGAACTCATCGTTTTTAAGGTTACATAGTGTTCCATGGTGTATATATGCCTATATAGGTCAATTTTTGTCAGACATGAGTCTTTTTTAGAATATAGGTCTTACGCATCTTTTGTTGAATTTATTTCTAAGAATCTTATAGTTTTGATGTGATTATAAATTGTACTACATTTAAAAAAAAAACATTTTATTTTAGAACTGTTTTTTGTTCTTGTGTCAGTTTGCTGAGAATGATGGTTTCCAGCTTCATCCACGTTCCTGCAAAGGACTGAATTCATCCTTTTTTATGGCTGTATAGTATTCCATGGTGTATATGTGCCACATTTTCTTTATCCAGTCTATCATTGATGAGCATTTGGGTTGGTTACAAGTCTTTGCTATTGTAAATAGTGCTGCAATAAACATACATGTGTATGTGTCTTTATAATAGAATGATTTATAATCCTTTGGGCGTTGGACAATAAGAACACATGGACACAGGGAGGGGAACATCACACAGCAGGGCCTGTCAGTGGTGGTGGGGGGGCAGGGGAGGTATAGCAGGGACTGGGGGGACTGGGGAGAGATAACATTAGGATAAATACCTAATGTAGATGACAGGGGATAGATGCAGCAAACCGCCATGGCACATGTGTACATATGTAACAAACCTGCATGTTCTGCACATGTGCCCCAGAACTTAAAGTACAGCAAAATAAAATAAAACGAGCAGCTTTAGAATTATGACAAAGATAATATGAAGAGTTTCCATATACCTCATACCCAGCTTCCTCTATTATTAACATCTTACATTAGTGTGGTACATTTGTTACAATTAATAAAAGTATTTTGATACATTATTTACTGAAGTCCACACATTATTCAGATTTTACCTAATGTCCTTTGTCTGTCCAAGATCGAATACAGGAAGCCACATTACATTTAGTAGTCATGTCTCCTTAGCTCCTCATGCCTGTAACAGTTTCTCAGACTTATCTCATTTTTAGCACCTTTGACATTTTTCATGAGTATTAGTCAAATAGTTTGTAGAATGTCCTTCAATTGGGATTTGTCTGCTGTTTTACTCAAGATTAGACTGTGATTATGTGTTCTTGGAAGAAAGATTACAGAGTAAAATGCCATATTAATCACATATTTTCAAATGTATATACCAGCAACATGATTTATCACTGTTGATGTTCATCTTGATCACCTAGCTGAGATAGTGTGTGTTGGGTTTCTTTACTACAAAGCTAAATATTTTTTTACCTATTTTCAGGCTGTACTTTTTGAAATTAAGTCACTATGTGCAGCCCACACTTACGGAGGTCTGGAATATATGCTTCCCCTCCTTGAAAGTGAAGTATTTGTATGCATTATTTGAAATTCGATTGCACAGGATATTTGTCTCTTGTCTCATTGATTTATTTGTTTATGTTTTTATTTTAGTTCAGTAAGAACTCATAGATATTTATTTTATACTTTGGGTTATAATCCAATACTATTTCATTTATCTTGCTGCTCAAAATTTTCCAGTCTTGGGCACTGGAAGCTCTTTCATTTGGTTTCTTTGACCTTTTGAAATACCTCCATCATTGTGTACTTTTTTGTTGTTTTTAAAAAAGCATGTTCTTAAATTCTGGCACTACAAGATGCTCAAGGTTCATCTTGCATATTTCCTGACTAAGACATAGAGTAAATGTAAATGCCCAAACCTAAGAATAATTGGTGTTCCTGAGGAAGAAGAGATTCCTAAAGGCTTGGAAAACATATTTGGAGAAATGATCAAGGAAAAGTTCCCCAGTCCTGTTAGAGTTCTAGACATATAAAGACAAGAAGCACAAAGAACACCTGGGAAATTCATTGCAAAATGATCTTCACCTAGGCACACTGTTATTAGGTTATCTAAAGTTAAGACAAAGGAAAGAATCTTAAGACTTGTGAGGCAAAAACACCAGATAACCTATAAAGGAAAACCTAACAGGGTAACAACAGATTTCTTGGCAGAAACTCTGCAAGCTAGAAGGGATTGGGGTCCTATATTCAGTCTCCTCAAACAAAACAATTATCCGCCAAGAATTTTGTATCTGCAAAACTAAGCATCATATGAGAAGAAAAGATACAGTCTTTTCCAGACAAACAAATGCTGAGAGAATTAGCCGTTATCAAGCCACCACTACAAGAACTGTTTCTAAATCTTAAACCCTGAAAACACATCAAAACAGAACCTCTTTAAAGCATAAATCACACAGGACCTATAAAACAAAAATACAAGTAAAAAAGCAAAAACAAAAAACAAACAAACAAAAAAACAAAGTACACAGGCAACAAAGAGTACATTGAATGCAAGGATACCTCACATTTCAATACTAACATTGCATGTAAATGGCCTAAAAGTGCCACTTAAAAAATACAGAACCACGGACTGGATAAGAATTCACCAACCACCTGCTGCCTTCAGGAGACTCATCTAGAACATAAGGACTCATATAAACTTAAAATAAAGGGGTAGGAAAAAACATTCCATGCAAATGGACACCAAATGTGAGGAGGGGTAACTATTCTTATGTCAGACAAAACAAACTTTAAAGCAAAAGCAGTCAAAAGAGGCAAAGAAGAACTTTATATAACAGTAAAAGTCGTTGTCCAACAGGAAAATATCACACTTCTAAACATATATGCACCTAACATTGGAGCTCCCAAATTTATAACACTATTACTAATAGACCTAAGAAATGAGATAGACAGCAACACAATAATAGTGTGGGATTTCAATACTCCACTGACAGCACTAGACAGGTCATCAAGACAGAAAATCAACAAAGAAACAGGGGCTTTAAACTATATGTTGGAGCAAATGGACTTATCAGATATATACAGAACATGTCATCCAACAGCCGCAGAATACACATTCTATCCAACAGCACATGGAATTTTCTCCAAGATAGATCATATGATAGACCATAAAATGAGGCTCAGTAAATTTAAGAAAATTGAAATTATATCAATCACTCTCAGACCACAGTGGAATAAAATTGGAAATCAACTCCCAAAGCATGCAAATACATGGAAATTAAATAATCTGCTCCTGAATGAGCATTGGGTCAAAACAGAGATAAGAAGGAAATTAAAAAATTCTTCCAACTGAACAAAAATAATGACACAATCCTGACAAACAAAGAATTAGATACCCTGAAACCTCTGGGATATAGCTAAGGTGGTGCTAAGAGGAGAGTTCATAGCCTTAAATGCCTACATCAAAAATACTGAAAAAGCACAAATCTACACTCTAAGGTCACACCTCAAGGAACTAGAGAAACAAGAATAAACCAAACCCCAAACCAACAGAAGTAAGGAAATAACCAAGATTAGAGCAGAACTAAATGAAATTGAAACAAAAAAAAATACAAAAGATAAATGAAACAAAAAGCTAGTGTTTTGAAAAGGTAAATAAAATTGATAGACCACTGACAAGATTAACAAAGAAAAGAAGAGAGAAAATCCAATAACCTCACTAAGAAATGAAACAGGAGATATTACAACAGACACCACTGAAATAGAAAAGATCATTCAAGGCTGCTACGAACACCTTTATGCAGATAAAATAGAATGCCTAGAAGAGATGGATACATTCCTGGAAAAATACAACCCTCCTAGCTTAAATCAGGAAGAATTAGATACCCTGAACAGACCAATAACAGGCAGTGAGATTGAAGTGGCAATTACAAAATAACCAACAAAAAAGTCCATGACCAGATGGATTCACAGCAGAATTCTACCAGACATTCAAAGAAGAATTGGTAGCAATCCTTTCGCCACTATTCCACAAAATAGAGAAAGAAGGAACCCTCCCTAATTCATTCTGTGAAGCCAGCATCACCCTAATACCAAAACCAAGAACTGACATAACCAAAAAAGAAAACTATGGGCTGATATCCTTGATGAACACAGATGCTAAAATCCTTAACAAAATACTAGCTAACTGAATCCAATAACATATCAAAACGACAATCCACCATGATCAAGTGGGTTTCATACCAGGGATGCAGGGATGGTTTAACATATGCAAGTCAATAAATTTGATACACTACATAAACAGAATTAAAAACAAAAGTTACATGATCATTTCAATAGATGCAGCAAAAACATTCGACCAAATCCAGCATGACTTTATGATTAAAACGCAGCAAAATCGGCATACAAAGGACATACCTTAATGTAATGAAAGCCATCTATGACAAACTCACAGCCAACATAATACTGAATGGGGAAAAGTTGAATACATTCCCTCTGAGAACCGGAACAAGAAAAGGATGCTCACTCTCACCACTCCTTTTCAACATAGTACTGGACATCCTAGCCAGAGCAATCAAGCAAGAGAAAGAAATAAAGGGCATCCAAGTCAGTAAAGAAGAACTTAAACTGTCACTGTTTGCTGATGATATGATTGCTTACCTTGAAAACCCTAAGGATTCCTCCAGAAATCTCCTAGAACTGATAAAAGAATTCAGCAAATTTTCCAGACACAAGATTAATCAGTTACAAATCAGTAACTCTTTTATACACCAACAGCTATCAAGTGGAGAATCAAATCAAGAACTCAACCCCTTTTACAATAGCTGCAAAAAAAATATTAAGGAATATACCTAATCAAGGAGTCAAAAGACCTCCATAAGGAAAACTACAAAACACTGCTGAAAGAAATTATAGATGATATAAACAAATGGAAATGCAGCCCATGCTCACACCAAAACAGTGGGGTACTGGCAAAAAAATAGTCACATAGACCAATGGAACAGAATAGAGAACCCAGAAATAAACCCAAATACGTACAGCCAACTGATCTTCAACAAAGCAAATAAAAACATAAAGTGGTAAAGGACATCCCTTTCAAAAAATGGTGCTGGGATAATTGTCTAGCCACATGTATGAGAATGAAACTGGATCCTCATCTCTCACCTAATACAAAAATCAGTTCAAGATGGATTAAGGACTTAACCTAAGACCTGAAACTATAAAAATTCTGGAAGATAACATTGGAAAAACCCTTCCAGACATTGGCTTAGGCAAGGATTTCATGACCAAGAACCCAAAAGCAAATGCAATAAAAACAAAGATAAATAGCTGGGACCTGATTAAACTAAAGAGCACAGCAAAAGGAATAGTCAACAGAGTAAACAGACAACCCACAGAGTGGGAGAAAATCTATACATCTGACAAAGGACTAATATCCAAAATCCACAATGAACTCGAATCAGCAAGAAAAAACAATCCCATCAAAAAGTGGGCTAAGGGCATGAATGGACAATTCTCAAAAGAAGATATGCAAATGGCCAACAAACATAATGAAACAACGCTCAACATCACTAATGTTCAGGGAGATACAAATCAAAACCACAATGCCATAGCACCTCACCCTGCAAGAATGATCATAATAAAAAATAAAAAAACAGTAGGTGTTGGCATGGATGCAGTAAACAGGGGATACTTCTACACTGCTGGTGGAAATGTAAACTAGTACAGCCACTGTGGAAAACAGTGTGGAGATGCCTTAAATAACTAACAGTAGAACTAGCATTTGATCCAGCAATCCCACTACTGGGTATCTACCAGGAGCAAAAGAAGTCATTATTTGAAAAAGATACTTGCACACACATGTTTATCGTGGCACATTTCACAATTGCAAAATCGTGGAACCAACCCAAATGCCCATCATTTGATGAGTGGATAAAGAAACTGTGAGATAGTATACAGCCATAAAAAGGAATAAATTAATAACATTTGCGGTGGCCTGGATGAGAGTGGAGACTATTATTCTAGGTGAAGTAACTCAGAAATGGAAAACCAAACATCATGTGTTCTCTCTGATACGTAGGAGCCAAGCTGCCAGGATGCAAAGGCATAAGAATGATTCAATGGACTTTGGGGATTTGGGGGGAAGATTGGGAGGGAGAGGAGGGATAAAAGACTACAAATGGTGCAATGCACATTGCTTGGATGATGGGTGCACCAAAATCTCACACATCACCACTAAAGAACTTACTTATGAAACCAAATACCACCTATACCCAATAACATATGGAAAAATTAAGAAAAAAAAGGACAGATTTATCTGACATGAATACAGGTTACAGGCTACACCTGGCTTTTATTCCAGTAGTTATGCTGGACTCTTTATGAGCACCTTTAAAAGCAAGCTGTTTGGGGCATAGTGTGGTGTAGTTAATAGACAAGTGTGTGCGCTGTGAAGTCATGCTGCTTTGGTTCTAATACCAGTTCCACCAGTTATTAGCAGTGTGGACAGAGGCACAGATATCGATTAGCCTGTTTGTGCCTTAGTGGCATCAGAGGGTAACAGATTATGATAGTCCCCAACCTTATGGTAATGACTTAAATGGTTGTACCATTAGCATTATATGGGAGTCTGTTAGAAATGAAAATTTCCAGGCCCCAGAGTCAGAAACTGGCAGGGCCTGCCAGTTGTCTGTGTTTAATACACCCCCTAGACAATGCTGATATGCACTAAAGTTTGATAATCATGGGTTTAACACATGGAAGTACTTAGCATAACATGAGGGACATAGAAAGTACTCAGTAAGTGTCAGCAGCTTATTATTGTTGTTTTATTAGTTAAGGCTTTCATCACTCCTAAAGTCTTGGGTGAGGAAGTTCAGCCCAGCTTCAGAGGAGAAAGAATGGAGCACCATTCTCATGCTCAAGTGACCGTTTGGGTTTCCGAGACTGGTCTGTCTTGTCTTGTCCACTGCAGAATTTCCAACCCTCATAGCAGTGCTCAGAACATAGTGTAGACTTGACTCACTGTATGGAAATGACATCTTTTCTTACTCTGTCTCATCTGTCAGTCTGGCCTTGAGAAGAGGAGGGGACTTCAGCTCCTATTCGAAGCACCCCACATGTAGGGAGCATTCTTTGCTCACCTAGGACTTGTTTTCATACTCCCTTGTCAGGTAGAGTGGGGTATGTGGGAGTGGGTGGGTAGGGGGTTACCAGACCACTGTGTTTATATTATAGTGTATTAAAAGCCTTGCACATTACTTGAAAATGAATACCAAGTGGCCAATAAACGTGAAAAGATGCTCAACATCATTAGTTGATAGGAAAATGCATATTAAAACCACAGTGGGATGCCGCTACACACTCACCAGGAAGACCAAAGTAAAGGAGATGAAAAATACTAGGTGCTAAGGAAGATGTGGAGCAACTGAGCTCTGCTGTACAGCTGCTGTGATAATACATTGATAAAGCCACTTTGGACAAAGATTTGAAAATTTCTACCAAAGTCTATCCTATGGTCCAATATTTCTACTCCTAGGTATAATACACCAATACAAGTGTGTCAATACGATTCTCTGAAAGATAGGTGCTAGAATATTCATAGACACATTGTATTTAATAGCTCCAAACTGGAAACTATCTGAATAAACTTGTCTGTCAAGAGTAGAACAGATAAATCAAAAGTGGCGTATTCACACGAAAAAATACTACACAGCAGTGATAATTAATGACCTGCTGTTACACCCAACAACATGAAAGAATTTCATAAACATAATCTTGAGCAAAAGAACCCAGACATGAGAAAACATGTATATACTGTTTGATTCCATTTAAATAAAGTTCAGTAGTAGACAAAAACCAAAACAAAACAAAAATAAAAGACAAAGACAAATTGGGTAATTTTGATTGTTCTGTCTTCAAGTTCACTGAATCTTTTTTTCTTGCTATCTTTAATGTACTGCTAAGCTAATCCAGTCAAAAATTTGATTACTACACTCCAGTTCTAGATTTTTGGTGTAAGTTTTATTCCTCTAAGTATATTTCTTACCTGTTCACTCATGAAGACACTATTTCTTTAATTTATTTAAACATATTTTCATTTAATTATTCAAACATATTCATCATAAATGCTTTAATATATTTAGTAAATTCAACATCTAGAGTTGAGTATGGGTCACACATTTCTTGAGTAGGGGTCACATATTTTCATTTTTTTCTTCTCTGTCTCTTTAGTAATTTTTGATTGTATATTAGATATTGTCAATTATATATTTAAGAAACCCAGTAATCTATTGTCTTCCTCTGAAGACTGTGAATTTTTTTCTACTAAACAGACCACCTTCACCCTGGGTAGACTTGGTTTTATGATTTATTTAGGACAGATCCGTGGGAAGTCCAGTTGTTTCCCTAGCCACTCTAACATGGCAGCACTCAGCTGCCAAACTTTGTCTCCCCCTTCCTGATCTTTTAGGAATTAGTATTACGCTTTGTTACTGTAATAGGCTTATGCCTTATTTTATGGTGTGGCCTCTATTCCTCAGGCTCAGACTTTCTTGTATCTCAATCGGATGTCTGGGATGTTAATGAAGTGCTAATGAGTTTCATCCTCTCTGGCTAGCCTGAAACTCTAATGTCCCCTAACACTGCTGGACATCTCTTATCTCTGTTCTCATCTCAACTCTGTGACAGCTAATAAGCCTCATCATATTATCTATGCTACCAAATTACAGCCTCATTCTCAACCAAAGACTTGTTGGAAACTCTCAAACAGGCCTCTGGGGGTGTAGGGGAGGATTCCTGTACATCTAGGATGCATGGTCTCTTTCTTATCAGCTCAGTGGGATTGCCATGCTCTGCTTGGATTGTAGCTCACGGTGTAGTGGTCAGGAAATTTTCCCCAAACAGATTTCTGTGATAATCATGGGACTCACCTCATGAGTTTCCATTCCCTATGGGTTCACAGAATTTTAATGCCTTTTAACCAATGTCTGAAAACAACTACCTCATATATTTTGGTAGTTTTTAGTGGAAGATCTAATCCAGGGTCAATTACTTCATCATAGCTCTAAATAGGAGTCCTAGAAATCTTTTGTGTTAAACTTTCTTATTTTTCAAGGACCCTTTTAAATGCTACCTCTTCTATGAAGTACTTCTTGATAATTGCAGCCAGAATTAGTCCCTGTCTCCCTTTCATGTCCATTGCATTTTTTATTCTTTTATCACAACGATATTCCTGCCCCTTGAACTGGTGCGTTGAAGGATGCCATCACTGGATTATACTTAAAGGCTGGTCTCTTCTAAAGTGACAGGATTAAGGAGAGACTATCAGAGTTTCTGGGACTGCTCTCAAGATCAGAGACCAGTAGGACACATTCCCACATACTGCATGTTTTTTCCCCACTAAAGGTAAGCTCCTTGAGAGAAAAGACTACACATTTTAGATCTTTGTTTCCCTGCCATTGTACCTAGCATAGTGCCTGATGTGACGATGATGAGGGCAACAGTGATATTAACAATTACATCACACACTTATTAAGTACTTTCTATGTGCCAGGGACTAGGCGAAGGCATTTTATTTAGTGAACAAACATTTATGTGTCATTTACCCTGTGCCAAGCACTATTCTAAGCGCCAAATAAATATTCATCCATATACATGTATTATCTAATTTGAGCCACACAAGAAACTTATTAAGATATTTATTATTGTCTCCGTTTTGTAGATAAGGAAACTGAGGCTTTGGAAATGTGGGTAAGTTTCCCAAATGCTCACACATCCAATAGGTAACAGAGTAGAACTAGAAGGAAATAATCAAATATTTGTTAAATTTTATAAAATGTACAGTTTTGCTTGGTAATATTTTATTTCACCTTAACGTGGAGTGTATTTTACCAATAGACATGATGTGGGCTCACCTGCAGGGGTTAGTCTGGTAGTCTCAGCTGGCTGCATACCATATCCTGAACTAAGACATTAATGCCAGGACTGAAAGTTTATGGAAAAGGAAGCCCTGTGGAGATTAATGGTCACCCTTCCACAGCTTCTGTTTGATGGATGCTGAGCTGCCAGAGTGAGCAATGGCTGTGTGGCTGGACCCAGAATCACAAAGGCCCAATTCTTACTGATTGTTTGCAATCACTGCTTCCAAATTAGATTGCAGGCAAAACACCAGACTTTTTAAACAGCCAGAGAAAATACTGTGCTTCCCTTGGAAGATGGATCACATAGTGAGCATGTAGTACTTACACTTTAATTCAGGTTTTATGGAGTTGTAAAATTCAATAAGACATTTCAGTCTAATGTAACAAGAAAAATCTCAACAGAATATTTTTTTTTCAAAGATCTTTACCTTTTCCTGGGGAAAAGAGATGGGGAAAATTCCTGTGGCCAAAACTCCTGTGGCCAAAACTCCTGCTGGGCTCCAAATTGAAGCAAGCCACCCACAGGAACACCTTTTACGTAGCATAAGGCCTTACCATTCCTCAACACGGATAAATAATAGCATTTTTGCACAGTAGAAGGAAGATGTTTCCTTTTTATTATTATTTTTTTTTCTAAATGCTAAACAATTTTGAGAGGAAGTTTGGCTGATTTCCAGGACGCTAGCAAATGATTGTATTGCTTCCTGCAAGCGCCATTTCTGATGAGTTCAGCCAGTCCCCAGTTCCTACACTGTGGAGGATGCATCCTGGTGCTAAATTGATTCTAAAAGTACCAGAGATTCTGACAGCCCCTCTCCAGCTTGTCCAGAATAGGCTAGTCATCAGGTATAATACAATGATAGTGCACTTCTTATACTCAGACTAAGGAGGCGATACATTCTTTATATCTAATATTGTGACAAAAGTCAGAATGAGAGAGTCATGACGTCTGCCCTCCATTGCTGGTTCAACGATTGACACTCGTTTAAGGTTGAAGAAATTTTATAGAACACACAATTTAGAGGGTCAAATACCTAGTGAATCTACTGTTAGTACAATCAGCCGAACTGTGAACAGTATTAAGGAGTCAAGATAGGTGGTATAAGGTACAAGGCACTTTGGCAACTGTCTTCATTGTTGTCTTGTTCCTGCATTACTTGAGATCTCCCAGTGATTTAAAACACCAAGTAACTGGATACTCCACTTGGGAATTAGACAATGAAGTTGGACAGCAATGAGACTGAATAGCCTGAAATAGACTATTTTTATTATTAACTATCTTGCATTTCCTGTGAATATATTGTAGTAATATTTTAACTGAACATAAATATTTACTAAAGTATCTGGCAGTACAAATTTATCTTAATGCAGGATCAAGTTTGGGAATCATTTATTTGAATTTGTTTTTCTAATCAAACCTTTTATTTTTCTGTAGAAAATTAAAAAAAAAATTTATACACCTACTTTTTGAGTTAAGGAGAAGTTCCTAGTCCATAAATAGCTAGTAATAATTATACTCCAAGCTCATGTTATGGACAACAAAATGATTCAAATAGAGAATAAAATATCTCAATAACCTCAGAGTGAAGAACTAGAAATCATTTAAAATATAATTTATATAATGTCCTTTCCTTTAAAAAAAATACCAGATTGTCTTTTTGAACTTAAAATCATTGCTAGGTTATGATACCAAATGTGCTTTAATTCCTGTCTAAATTGGGACGTATACAGGTGTGACAGCATGACTAATGAGGACAGAGTGGGGAGACTTGGGTACAGATTCCAGAGGTGCTTCTCACTAGTTGTGTGAATAGAGGAAGCGATATGGCCTTTCAGGGTCTTAATGCCTGTCTCCGTAACAAGAGGGCTCCAGGCACTGCTTTATTTTATTTAATACTCATAATAATTTTATAGGGTTACATTAGTCACATTGTACAGCATAGGGAATTGAAGCTTATAGAGTTCAAATGCTTTGTTCAACATTATGTTGTAGTTTTGCACCCATAGGTATAAAGAAAATTTGCTCTTGGTGTTGATTTCAGGCACCAAAAAGCAAATGCACGCAGGCTGAAAGGTCTAACCTTGTCCTAGACACCCACATGTAAGAAGAAATCTGTCAGGGTCCAGCCAATTCTGATCGTTTCTACATCCCCTGGGTGGTGTTTTGAAATAAAGTCTGTAACAGAAATTGCATGGGGGAGGATTTCCAGTGAAACTGCTCTGAGGAATGCCTATGTGCAATGACTATAAATGCTGTTTGGCATCATTTAAATTGAATTGGGAATGTGCTGAATTGGGGACTGACTAAAATGTTAAACCACTTCACTTGGACTATGTTCAAGGACAGGGCTGAAATAAAAATTGTAAACAGGAGAAAGACATCAGGTTGCCTGCATCAGCTGATGGCAGCTTGCCCTGGTCTCAACTCAACTTGGCAGCTCTCCTGTCCCAATGGGCAGCTACAGTGTGGATAGGTGAAGGTCTGAATGAGCAGCCTCGGGAGACAAAGATCCTTCAAAGGTGGCAATTTATTGCTGTCGGCTGGAAATCATTCCACCAACTGGAGTAAATATTTCTTAGTAATGTCATCTTTTAGCAATTAATTACATTTGTGAACAATATTGAGACATGTGCTTTGTCACTCTGAACACCCTGTAAACCAAGACACAGCCAAACCAATTTTAATGGGTTCAGTTTGCAATGCCTGTGAAGACTTAGCTCAAGAGAAAAGATGTAAGACTTTGAGGTTTCCATGAACCTTGTAGTTTCATCTTGATTAATTCATTTATTCATTGATTCAACAAATATTTTCTGAATGCTCATTATGTGTATATAACTCTGGTAGATTGCCTGAGATACATCAGTGAACAAAACAAAGATCCCTGCTCTTATATAAATGAAATTCCAGTGATTTACATAATTAAGTGGAAAGAGCACTAGTCTTGGAGACAGACAGCTCTGGCCTCTAAAGTCAACTCCCCCAGCTCATAGCCACATGACTTAACTTGTCTGGGCTTCTCTTTTCTCATGGGTAAAATGTGGACCACAACACCAGCTCATAGAAATTCCGTGAGGTTTGGGACAAATAATGGGGGAAGCAGTGCTTGGCACCCAGAAGGTTCTAAGTCAATACTACCTTTTTCTGTTTTTTTCTGGCAGTGGTTTCTTTCTCAACACATGGCCATGTTCCTTGCTGGACACAGGCCAGCTACACACAGTGGGCTTTGTCCTGTGCCTGCTGTGCCATCAAAATGCATCCACTCTGTCCTTAGAGTCATATTTCTAGCTACAATTGGCCAGAACCTAGCAAAAATCTAGGGTGAATGCTTTGGACTGAATGTCTGGGCCCTCCCTTGCCGCCTGTCATCCCACTCATATGGTGAAGGCCTAATTCCCCAGTGTACTTGTATTAGAAGGTGGGGCCTTTGGGAGGTTAATTAGTTTTAGATGAACTCATGAAGGTGGGTTCCCCATGATGGGATTTGTGCCATTATAAGAAGAAGAAGATACCAGAGCCCCTCTGTTTAGCCATATGAGGATAATGGCTAAAAGGCTAAAAGGTTTTGAGGGTAACTAGGAAGAGGGCTTTGCCAGACATCGAATTTGTCAGCACCTTGCTCCTGGACTTTCCAGCCTCCAGAACTGTGAGAGAGAAATATCTGCTGTTTAAGCCACTGTCTACAGGATTTCGTTAGAGCAGCCTGAGCTAAGATAGTGAGTTTAATATCAACTGAAAAGAAAGGATGGCCATTAGTGCTGAGACATCCGTTTTGATGGTTTGAACACAGGGTTCCTCCCTGACAATTGCTTTGCATCTTCTCAGGAATCTCTGCAGTCACGTTTCACATTTGAAGACATCTCTCAGTGGGTAGGGACTTAAAGCCCCAGATGACCATAGAGGGTGCTCTCGGGTCATGCCACACAAAGTGAAGTTTTTCTTCCCCAGAGCTCTCTGCCACTGTCAAACTTCCTTCTGTTTGATTACGTTGTGCTTTATTATTATGTTTTCTAATGACACCCAAAATTCTAATTCACTTCCAAAATGCAATTTATTTATATAAATTAAAACATCTACCCTTTCATACTTTTTTACTACTCTGAGGCTTTGTTTCCATTTTTTTTTCCTTCTTTGAATTTTTGTCTAAACAAAAATTAATAATGACAAAAACTAAAAAACTAACAAGAAATTTGCTAATGACCTCCTGTGTAGCTTAATCAATAGAGGATTATACAGAATGAAACTTTTTGGGAATTTCAGGTATCATTGTGTAGCTTTCAGGTGACAGAGAGTTTTTATTGTATTATATTTTTAACATATCTTACTGCTACAAATACAATATATATTACATGCTCATGATAGAAAATAGAAAATAAACAAAAATAAATAAATAAAATAGTTTCCAATTCCAAGACCCTGTGATAAAGATCATAGTCATTATTGGGAAATACTATAGTTACTAAAGATTGGTAATCTACTTTCTTATCAACATATTTCACTTCACCTTGTTATTAGATGTTTTATATAACATTTAATAGCTTCATAGTATGCTGTTATATGGATTACCATAATTTAACCAACAACTCACTCCTAGATTCATCTTTTAGACTTATTTCCATATATTTTTGGCCATCACTAACAACATCACATGAGAAACTATGTATCTACACCTTTGATATCATCCATTTTATTTATTTAGGATAACTTTCTAAAGGCAAAATAATGGGTCCAATGATACATCCACATTTTTATAGCTTCATGTATTCATTTAACAATATCTTAAGCACCTAGTATTTTTTAGGCAGTAATAGCCATTGGAGAAAAATCATGTGAAAAAGGCACACCGTCTCTGCTTTTGCAAAGCTTAGAGTCCCATGAGGTTGTCTTTTTGATACTCCTGCCAACAGAGAATGAGCATCCTTTACCTGTGAGGGTACACCTACTATGAATTGGCTCCTTCCAAAATGCCTTCAATAGTGTGAATTTTTATATTTGTTGTATTGTAAAATTAAACGGTTCCCAACATTTTAACATCATCTTTTGTAAAATGGAGTAACAAATTATGATCAGTGCATTGGGGTGGATACTTGAAAAATGATGCCTTTTACCAAAGTTCTTGAAAGTGATCACAGACTCCTTAAAATCAATGAACTCATGTTTTTATGTCTCAACTTGACATATGTTTTATGCCCAAAACCTCATGTGTTACTCATTTTAGCACCTATGGTGTCTGGAGCAATCCAGGCTTGTTCTGTCTGAATGTCACTGCATTTGTGTCCAAACAAATTAGTGTCTGAAATGGCTCAAATGAAAATACATTCACACATGGGCCACGGGACTGGACAAGATGGCTTTGAAATGCCTTCTAGCCCTACATTTTTCTCCTCCTTTGTCATTTTAAAAAGAAAAAAGGGTCTTCAAAAAGAACAAAACCTGTCAGAAATCAGATAAAAATTATTCAAAATCATTAACAAAGAAAGAAATCTATCTTCCCTCAACACAAAGAGATCCCAAAATGTCATACTCAAATTCGCAACATGGAAAATCTGAACCATTGAAAATCATGCATTAACTATGGTTATAAGATAGTCATCTCATCTCAGCAGCTAAAAATACACAAGGACAGTCAGAAATATTGCCATTTTTTTATAGCCAGTAAAATTGCTTCATTTTTACTCCACAAAGAAAAAGGCTCCTTTGAACACTGAACAATATTAAATTTGCTGTTAACTCCGATTATGCCACATTCTGTCTTAAGGTCAATATTTCTCCCTGCCTCTGCCAAATTCATCTCTGGCCACAGTGCCTCTCACTGCCCTAGCTCTGAGTCTTCTAACATTCCTGTTCCTCATTCTTGGGTAACTCCAGCTCACTATCCTAAGATCCAGGTCTTTCATTCTCTCCTCCAGCTCTCACAGATTCCAGACACCCTTTAATACTCATCCATGCTTATTTAAAGGTGCCAAGAGTATGTGATTGAGTTCTGGACAGTGTCCTGCATATGGCTTTTGTGATGAGAGAATAGAGACCAACATATTTTCCTGATGCTTTCAAGTAAGGCTTTGGGCAAAAGATATTGACGTTGGAAAGAAGAGGTGTGAAGTCAGTAGCCTCAGCATCAGAAGTGATAATAGTGAGTCAGGGGGAAGTTCCATGCCAAAGGATCATTTAATTTAGCAAAATGACACAAACCTGCAGAGCAGTCACTACAATATGGTCTCAGCTTAGGAGCCTTAAATTGTGGGGAAACTATAAACATTTATTTTCCTAAAACCCCTAAATCACTTTTAATTAAATTAGAGCCAATATCCTTCAAAAATCTCCTAAGGTGATGTTTTTCCATGAGGTTGCCTAAATGTGAACCAGTATGTTGCATACATAAATGAGGTTAAAAACTTCTTAGGGACCTTGCTGAACTGCAGAATCGCAGACCCTACTTATCTGTCAACTTCATTCAGGAGGTCTGGGCTGGGGCCTAGGTAATTCTGATGCAGGTGCTCTCTAGAGATAAAATGTCTGGTCCTGGTGCATGGATTCAGGTACATCATAGAGAAAGTTAGACTTACATTTGGTGAAATGTGAGGGTTTGGAAATCATGTAGGATTTTAGCCTAATGATTCTTAAGTCATGTGATTAGGTGAGTGGTCAGGCAAAACAAGGGTAATAAACCTTCTCCGTATTCCATGACCAAATTTTGGAGGGCGGAGGGAGACCATCTCATCATGCAGAAAGGGACAGTTTTGGTTCTGAATATCTCAGACAATTGAAAATATACAAACCTCTAGTAGGTTAAATATGACAGGATCAAGTGCATGGGAAATGAATTACAGGTCTTAAAAGGTTTTGGTCCTTAGCATGAATGCTTGCTTACTTAGAATTCTTGTTACAAAAGACAGTGTGAGGGCTGATAGATAACACATGTGAATTAAAGAAGAAATTGCTTCATTTCTGAGTTGTCTTGCCCTTTCTGAGCCCTTTCAAAGCTTCCATCACCAATGGGATAAAATCCAGACTCCCCAGTCTCACATGTCAAAGCATTATTAATCAGGCCCCCTTTACCTGCCCAGGAGCCTACTGGCCCCAGTTCCCTAAGGTCCTCCCCACTGCTTTGTGCTATAGCCCATCCACTGTAAGAAGTCCCCAAAACATAGTTTCCTGGAGAACACACTTTGCCCTCTCGGGCCCCCTTATCCACTCTGTTCTCTCACCTGAACCCTGTTCTATAGCAACCATCATCAATTCTCAGACCTCAGTTCTATAGCTGTCTCCTCTTTGAACCCTATTCCGATCCTCTCGGCCACCCCCACTGACTATCTGAGTTTTTCCTAATAGCCCCGCTGCAACCTAAACCCACTCTATATTAATTTCCAGGGCATATGGCTGCATTTATTTGTTTACTGGTCAGGCTCATCTTCTTATATGACTCGCCCTCCTGGTCAAAGGATAACTCACCTGGGTGGTGGCATCGCAGGGCTTGGACTTGGGCAAATATTGACTAAAATAGTTGATAAATATTTTTAATGTGAAATAACAGACCATCAAGTTGCTTGTGCGGACTGAAGAACAGGATGGTCATCAAGCTAACGTCTTAAACCCTGTCCCTTTTTCTAATAATTTTCTCTGTAATGAGGCAGGATTATGTAGAGGAAGTCCCCCTTTCCCAGAGCAGTCTATGGCTTTCCGAGTTTTAGTGCAGGTTCTTAGGGTGGGTTCCCTCTGACCTCCAATCACTGTGCCCAGCATCTGATCACCAGCCACCACATGCTCTCAGAGGCTGCTGAGGTTTGGGAGGTACAGAAGGGTTGGATGAATGTCTTTATCATTTGTTTTTCATGACTTTATTCTTGAAATAAAATAACTTCAGAATTATTCATTGTAACAGTCCTACATTTAAAATTCTGTTTTTTGTGTGTAGTTGGTAACTTATATCAATTTATTGAAGACTTGAATATACCTCCCTGCCTCTCCCAGCAAACCAAATGGGATTATGCAGTTACCCCAGATTGATTTCCATTTTGTTTTACAGGTGACTTTTGCAAATAGGACTTTTTCACTCCTATTTGGAAATGAAAGGACTGGCTTTGCCTCTGCTATCATAGAAACCCCCTGAGAGCAGTTTCTGACATGGTCTGGCTGGTCCCCAGGAGGTTGGTTTAGATACAGCGAAATTGTCAACACTTTTAATGGCCCAGACTCGACAGCCTAATATATTTTTTATCTCTAAGAAATTCTAGGGTAAGAGCTAGTTTAAGGAAAGCTAAAGACAAACCAAAAACACCCTATTATTTTGTGAAGATGGATTTTATTCACTCATTTCTGTTCATCCGTTTGAATACTGATCAAGGCCTTCTCAGCGTCAAGAGTTGTGCTGAATCTTGCACATGGAGCTGACTATCCTCAGTCTAATGGGAAGACACAAGAGCAAATGGCTATAGGGCTGTGCAGGGTTCTGAGCTCTGAAGAGAGTGTGGCATTGGGCACCGTGGGGACAAAACAGAGAGCAAGAACTTCACGTGGGGTGGTAAGGATGGCCTTCAGGTAGTAGAAGCGTGCCAGGCCAGAAGGCACCCTGGTGGGTGGGCAGCAGGGAACAGCTGCTAATCTTAGTTGAATCCCCCAAATCGGTCAGTCTGGCCACAGCAGAGGGTACAGATGTGAAAGCAGAGGCTGGTGGCTCTAAAATGAGCATTAAGTTCTAGATCTGAAAGGCCTTGCCTGCCAGGTAAATAATGAACCCCAGGAGATAGATTTGCTATAGACTTCTACTTATAATGTAGCTTATCTCCACATGACCTTACATATGCATATATAATAGACAACACATTACAGCAGATGGGTAATAAAAATAATGAGGCTGCAATTATGCTACTGTGTATTAAAAATAGTCCCATATCAAATCAACGGATTTTGTGTACCCACTAATGTGTTCCTGCCACATGTCTTAGAAGAAGGGCACCCCAGAGGCACCCCAAATGCTATGGTTTCCCCAGGTTTTCATTTCAGCTTAGCTAAAACAGGTGAACATCTTTCTAATTGCCAGAGACATCTTTGTTCCCTCTACAAAGACAAGCTTCTTTTAGCCCTTTGTGCTGTCATCTCACTCTATTAGACATTTTCTGTGGGGTGTGGATTTTGCCGTGATGGGTTTCTTTAACAGGTCTTGCTATTGCTTTTTATCTGAAAGAAAGGGCTGCAAGAATTCAATGGATTATTTATTAAACAGCCGGTCCTGCTTTGAGAGACTTTTATTTTCTTTTGAGTGTTTAATAATGATTCTCCTCTTGGATGCTCTCTGCATAAAAGAAGTTAAACTATTGAAGAAATTACTTAACTATTTTAAAACTAATACACTTTAGAATTCTGATTTGAGATAAAGTAGACTTTTATTAACAAAGGGCAAATCTCATTTTTCTCCAAGTTTTCCTACTGGGAGGACAAAACCAAGAGACAGACATGGCGAGTGGGACTCAGGGGATCACAGCCCAAGGTGAAATTAATACAGGGCTCAATGTCCTGTTCATGAAACCCAGGAGGCTTCCTTGCCTTCTAGCCCTGATAAGAAACAAGAAAGTACGTATGTAAAAAGAATATCCCTCCTATATAACTTTTGGACAGATTCTTGTATAAGTGCAAGATACGTACCAATTGTTTATTCATAATATTAGCTAATAATCATTGAGCATGGGGACTGTGTGAAAGATCTCACAGGTGACACTGCCCTTTCCTCTAAATAGCTCTATGGCGTAGGCATAATTACTTTTCTTGTTTTATAGATGATCAGAGGGGTTTGGTAACTTGCTCACGGTTAAACTTCAGCTAGTAAGTGTGAGTATCCACATCCAAATACTAGTCCATCTTCAAACTACACACTTTTAACAATTCAGTGTGGTCTCCTGATATTTGTGTTGGCTTCTTTGCAAAAACTATAAGAATTCTATTGCTAATCCTAAGTCCTAAAAGCCTTGAGAGAAAACAGGCTTTTTAAGAAGACAGTAAAAGGAGTTAATTTAATACAAGGCTTGGGTTCCTAACAATGTCACGATGAAAACTGTATATTTATTACAAGACAACACAAACCACTGATATAGAATTCTAGCACTAAAATAATCATTTGTGGTCATTGTTAGGGCTAGAAATTGTATTTATAGTTATGATCTTATAATATTTGAAATTATAGCATTTGCTATAAAATCAGTTCTCTTTCAGGATGTTGTTGCAGGGAGTTGTTTCTATCATTCCACAAATGATGGAGAAAAACAAGGAGTTTAGGAATAAGCCACCTAGGAAATTACAGAGCTCGCTGAGAATTATAGCTTTTGTAAAAGGAAAGAAAAGAGAGTCAGCTCATTGTACTTTTTCCATGCTGAAACAACCACCATAAGTTGGTTGTTTCCAGAAATAGGGCGCTTGTCTTTCTTAAGCTAAACACTTTCAACATCTGGATTGAAATGGGCAAAGCTTTTAATTAGCTTATAATTCAACATCTGGATGCAATATTTTTTTAAAAAGAGGATGCTATTCAGGGAAAGGCAGGTTGTAAACACATTTCTTTACGTCATTTTCTTTTACTTTTTTCCCCTCAGCTTTACTGAAGTATAACTGACAAATAAAAATTCCATATTTTCAAGGTGCATAACATCATGATTTAATGTATGCATTCATTGTGTGATGATCACCACAATCAAATTAATGAACTTACTCTTCACCACACATTGTTGCCTATGTGTGTGTGTGTGTGTGCGTGTGTGTGTGTGTGTGTGTGTGTGTGTGTGGGTGAATGTAGTAAGGACACAAAATCAACTCTCTTAGCAAATTTTTTTTTTTTTTTTTTTTGAGACAGAGTCTCACATTGTCACCCAGGCTATAGTGCAGTGGTGTGATCTCGGCTCACTGCAATCTCCACCTACTGGGTTCAAGCAACTCTCCTGCCTTAGCCTCCCAAGTAGCTGGGACTACACGCGTGTGCCACCATGCCCAGCTAATTTTTTTGTATTTTTAGTAGAGACGGGGTTTCACCATGTTGGTCAGGATGGTCTTGATCTCCTCACCTCGTGATCTGCCCGCTTCGGCCTCCCAAAGTGATAGGATTACAGGCGTGAGCCACTGAGCCCTGCCTCTCTTAACAAATTTTAAGTAATTTTAAATAATAGATTAATATAAACCATAATCACTATGCTATATGTTAAATGCCTAGAACTTATTCATCTCATAACTGAAAGTTTGTGCCCTTTGATTAACATCTCTTTTCCCACATGCTGCAACCCCGGGTAACCACCGTTATTCTCTCTGCTTCTATGAGTTTGGCTTTTTTAGATGCCACATGTAAGTGATATTGTGAAATATTTGTCTTTCTATATCTGGCTTATTTCACTTAGCACTATGTGTTCCAGATTCATCTATGTTGTTGCAAATAGCAGGATTTTCTTCTTTTATGGCTCAATAATTCTATTGTGCATATATAGCACAATTTCGTTATCTGCTCATTCACTGATGGACACTTAGGTTATTTACATATCTTGACTCTTATGAATAATGCTGCAATGAACATAGGGGTTGCAGATATCTCCTTAAGATACTGTTTTTATTTCCTCTGTCTATATTCCCCGAAGTGGGATTGTTGGATAATATGGTAGTTCTATTTTTAGTTTTTTGAGGAACTTCCATACTGTACACTGTTGGTGGGAATGTAAAATTTTATGAAATACTATTAAATTTTTTTTTCATAATGCCTATATCAATTTACATTCCCACAAACAGTGTAGAAGGGCTTCCTTTTCTCCACATCCTTGCCAACACTTATTATCTTTTGACTTTTTGGTAATAGCCATTCTAACAGGAGTGAGATGACATCTCATTGTGGTTTTGATTTGCATTTCCCTGATGGTTAATGATGTTAAGCCCTTTTTCTAATACCTGTTGGCCATTTATAGGTCTTCTTTTGAAAAACGTTTATTCAGGTCCTTTGCTCATTTTTTAATTGAGTCATTTATTTTTATTGCTACTGAGCTGTGGTTCCTAATATATTTTGTACATTAACCCTTTATTAGATATATGGTTTATAAATATATGACATGCAAATATGATGTCACTTTCTTTTATTCGCCTGATCATCATCAGGTATCTACTTTAAGTGGTAGGAATAATACCAAGACCCTTTCAGTTACAATCCTGTGCTGTTAGCCCACTTCTGCTTTACTCCAGCTCATGATCCAGTGTTTATTAGACCACAGATAGAAGCTGGGTTAGACATGTCATTGCTATATACATACGTTCTTACCTTCATAGGACTCTCTTTTTGCGCCTTGAAAATACCAAGTGCTCTCCTGCTTCAGGGCCTTTGCACTTGTTGTTACCTCTCCCTGATATGCTCTCATCCCAGATATTTGCATAGTTCCCTGCCTCACCAACTTCAGGCATCTGATTAAAATTGTAACCGCCAGCACATGATATTCATTCTTCTATGATTTACTTATCTCCACAGCACTTATATACTTTTGACATATTTTATGTTTTATTAATTTGTTCAATGTAAGTTTTTCTCCTTAAATGTATGTTTCATAAACAGAAGGTTTATTGGCTTTATTCACCACTGTATTCCAGCATCTGGGACTATTCCTGGCACATAGTAAGTGTTCAGTCAATGTTCATTAAATATATTATTAAAAAAAGTATTATCAATAGAAAACCCCAATGACATAGATACTCATTAGCAGTGTTTTCTGTGGAGGCAGGGACTGCGTTTTGTCTCTCTCAGTGTACTGGAGAGGGCCTGTTACATCATAGACATTGAATGTATATTTATGGATTGGATGGATAGGTCCCTGCTCATTAATAAAACTACTGGAGGCCAGTCATGGTGGCTCATGCTTGTAATCCCAGCACTTTGGGAGGCTCAGATGGGCGGATCACCTGAGGTCAAAAGTTCAAGGCCAACATGGTGAAACCCCATCTCTACTAAAAATACAAAAATTAGCTGGGGGTGGTGGCATACATCTGTAATCTCAGCTACTCAGGGGGCTGAGACACAAGAATTGCTTGAGCCTGGGAAGTGGAGGTGGCAGTGAGCTGAGATTGCACCATTGCACTCTAGCCTGGGCGACAAGAGTGGGACTCTGTCTCAAAAAAATAAGATAAAATAAAAAATGAAATAAAATAAAATAAAATAAAACTATTGGTAAATTAGGTTTTTAAAAAGAAGAATAGAGAAAAGGAAGGAAGGAAGGAAGGAAGGAAGGAAGGAAGGAAGAAGGAAAGAAAGAAAGAAAGAAAGAAAGAAAGAAAGAAAGAAAAGTATTGATATTTCAGAGCTCACTCCCATTTCACATTGATTTTACAGAGTTACATGTAATTTATTATGTTAAAGCTACAATAAACTTTGCAATTCCTCCTCAAAAGAAAAGAAAACTGTGAATAAAGTAACTCATCATAAAAAGTCATATTGACTCCCCATCATCTGCCTTTCTAGTTTGGTACCCGTCACTCTGCAGTGAGAAAATGCATTTGATGCTGTGTCCTGTAAGTCCTGGTTGTATTAATTATAGTCTCCTCTCTATAGATATATTGGATTCGTATGTAATCTAACAACCATTTACTAGGCAGAGAAAATAAGATTACACTTGGCAAATTTGTTCTTTGTGGATCCAGAGACAATACAGACACTGCAGCTTCACCACGAACCATCACCTGGGAGGGAACAAGGAAGGGGCAAAATGTAAGATGAATTTTAATCACGAGCAGGACACTGACAATTTGAAGCATTTGTTTATTACAAAAATGGGAAAGCTTCAAAGTTATTCTCCCTGCTGGTTAGGAACCAAAGCTAAACAGAGACAGGAAAATTGCCTTTGATTGAAGCATGTGGCCAGCAGCCACCGGCATGCTCCAAAAGCAGAAATAGACATTGTAAGACACAGAGGATCATTGTGTGACCCAGAGTTCCCTTTAAATATTTTAGAGCACATTTTTGAACATGAGAAATAATAACAACACTATAAAAGCTTGGAATTTAGAGCTCAGGCTCTTCTACGTTAACTAGAATTATTCAAGTTTTAAAACACAGTCTAAGGTAGAAAACAAAATGACCTGAAAAACAGTAAAATAAAGAATGGAAGGCAATTATGGTGGCAAACTATGAAGCATAGCCAGCGAATCATTACTTTGAAGATGAAATCCTGAGGTTAGTACAGGAAAAATGGACAATTAAACCTATTCCAGACTGCAGGTAAGGATTTTGTGGTTCATTGAATGAATATGAAAGTAATCATATTAATCATTAGCACTACCTCCCAGTAAATTTCTAAGAGAGAAGAGTACTTCCTACTCCCTTGATGCCAAGAGTATGCCTGTGATTTTCTTTCGCCAATAAAATGTTAGTGTAAGTGACATATGACAATTCCTAGGAAAATCTTGAAGAAGCATCATGTGATTCTGCCATCTTTCTTTTCCCTCTGCTATGAGACCAGGATATTCGAGATGGGGACTATTCTTCAGCCCAGGTCCCAAAGTGAAAAGAACACATAGTAGAGTCATAGCCAATTCATGCAGACATAACTGTGAGTCAGTGAATCACACTGCTTTTGCAAGACACCAATTTTGGGAGTCTTTTGTTATTGCTGCACAACTTATTCTCAGCTGACTGATATTGTTTTTAGATCTGTGAAGGGTATTGAGAAAAAAGTCTGGTCTTCTCAGAGGAGGGATAACATAATTTAGAGAACAACAGAGAATCCAAAGAATTCAAAGTTTCTCAAAGTGGGGTGCCACATCAGAATTACCTAGAAGCTTGTGAAACATGCACATTTCCAGGCTTCACTCCAGATTTAGTGAATCTGAATCTTTGAAAGTAGGCATTGTGAAACTGCATTTTCAGAGGCTTCCCAGGTGACCCTGTACAACTCCAAATCTGAGAACTGCTGGCCAAAGTGTTTACTTAAGATTAAAGTGCAAGAGCAGAGAGGCAGTGTACAAGAAATTAGAAACTTGTCTTTGGGAATCTTGAGATTGGATCCTTGCCCTGCCACCCAGCTTTGGGATTCTAAGCTAGTCCTTCAGTTCCAGGACTCAGATTTTTCATTGCTTTGATGGTTTTAATGACAGCCATTCCGGGTACCTCCCAAAGCTGTTGTGATATAATAACTCAAAAGTGCTTTGTAAATTGAAAAATATTTTGTGTATCAGTCTTGTTGAGATGGGGAGTATATCAGTCAGTCTTGTTGAGATGGGGAGTAGCTCATGGTTTGAATTGAAATGGAAATCAGCAATGTGGCATAGGAAAGCAGGCTCAGTCTCATCAATGCTAATTTTATTTTGCTCTTTTAATCACCAGTAGGAAAATGTATTGGAGATTATTCAAGTCTAAGAGATGGCTGAATGTCTAGAGCCTATCAGGTTTAAGCTGCAGAACTGAGAAGGCAGAGACATCCTTGTTATTTCATTTGAGAATCCCAGGTATTTGCAGAAGCCGGGAAGGGAGAGCCTGCCAAGTTGTTATTAGACAACTTAATAAAGGATGGATAAAAACTTCTTGAATCTCCTCCTCATCCTTGCTAAGGTGGCACATTTGCTGAGTGCCCATCAGGTGCTAGATACTGGGCTAAACACTTTAACTAAGGCTTTGTAAATATCCCCAAAGATCAGTATTTTCAGCCCACTTTTACAGACGAAGAAGTTAAAGCTTAATGAAGTACAGTTGTTTGTCAACAATGGCTTCTTTCATAAGTGAGCGTGGCAGTATTTGAAGCAAATTTTGGTCTGACTTCAGAGTCTCTATGTGTACCTTCTCTCGGCAAAGCATGTGTAGTTACTGTGGACGAAAAGGTAAAAACACAAGCATATGCTACTGTAAGAACCAGAAAAATAAAAGAAATATTTGGAAGCATTGAAACTCACAACTCAAACACCAAGGCATTCTACATAACTAGAATATCTAGAAACTATAGTATAGTAAATTTAAAAACCTAACAACTCTCATATATGCCATCTTCTTACCTACATAGAAAAAACCCTAAATGCAGAAATGCATGGCTACTGCACAGTTGTCCATAGATTTGAGTAGAAGAAGTGAAAAGAAATAGAAATCACTGTAGTTCTCTTGGCTTTTTATGTCATCAGGATCTAGACACAGCTCTAATGATGAAGGAAAAGAAAAACAAGTGATTGGAGCCAGCTTTTTATCACCCTGCTATTATAACTCTTTTGCAGTGGGTATCCTGTGTCTTCTTAATATGCTTTTTTTGACTTGCTCATCACTGTAACCTGACATAATTCCCTAATAAAAGCATGCCAGATGAAAAGGTCCTTATAGTCAGGAGGGTCAAAATATGCTCATGTATATTTTAAAATCACAATGTACTAAATTATGGTTAAGAACTTAAATATCTAATTACCTTTTATTCTATACCTAATATGGGACCGGGGGAAAAGAACTGACTCTGACACTAACCTCTCCCACATGCTGTGGGAACTTCATACAAGGCATAGATTTCATTATTTCTCCTCAATGGTATATATTTGAATAGAAAGCCATGGGGAAAAGGCAAAAATTTAAGCTAAGAAATGGGTAAGAAAAACCAACGTCAGAGTGCATGGTGGGGCTGACGTGAACCCGAAAGACCTGAGGAATAGAATTCTACAAAACTGATTTCCAGTGGGCCAGTGAAATCGCTCATTTTTCTCTTTCTCTGGACTATGTTAAAAGTTTATAGCCAATTTAATTAAAATAGTTCTAGTGAAGACAAATAAATTAAATGTGGATAGAGAGAAGAGTAAATCTGAGCACTGAATCAAAACTGCTTTGGATGGCTTGAGACAAGCAGTAGATATACTGCGTTTGTCAGTTTCTACATATATATCCATGGCTTCCCATGTAGGAAGGTGTGGCCTTCAGCCCTGCTCTTCAGGGGTGTCAGCTGTATAAAGTCCATACCCTAGAGCTCAGTTACCAAAGCTCTTGACCAGCCCCTTCCACATACCTGAACTTGGGAGCCAGAGGCATGTGGAGAAGATGAATGTTTATAATTTGAGGCTGCGCTTCCATTCCACATTGGAGAATCAGCTTTTTTCTGCTATCAGTATTAAAGGATGGCTTCATCACACTTTTACTATTACTAATAGTCATAATAAATCTGGATTTTATACTGACCTTCGTTCCAAAGTACTTCAGAAGCATAAAGAGAAATATAAACTTCCCAAACTTCCTATAAAGATTGCTTTATATAGTCAAAAGCCATTTCCTGTGAAATGAAAGGCACTTGCTATTTAA
The DNA here is from genome assembly GCF_001604975.1 of Cebus imitator. NCBI lineage: Eukaryota > Metazoa > Chordata > Mammalia > Primates > Cebidae > Cebus > Cebus imitator. Next base: position 2,524,291 of record NW_016107589.1, on the reverse strand, counting down.
CAACTCACAGATACATTAGACAACAATTTTTGGCAGGAGTATCCAATTGCAACCAAAGGCAAAATTGATGTCGGCAGAATGCAATTACCTCAAATGTTCCTCTTCTCCATTTTACATCCCTGTGAAAGGATATTAAGAGGACTCCAATTATCATTTAACTTGATATTTGGGTTCCATCCTTTTTTTGGGGTGGAGCAGAGCAGGTAGGTCCAAGTCCCTGTGAAGGAAAGCTATTTGCTTGACCTCAGGGCATGGCCTGTGTAGGTGAACCAAGGAGTAATGTCCTCATTACTAAAGAAACACTTCCATCAACTCAGTGGGATTTCTCTCTTTTGGCTTCAAGACTCCCTTTGTGAAAATTCCTACTTGTTTTTATTTTGCCATGCTGCTTAGTCTCTTCAGAGGCTCAGTTAATTTGACTGTGTTTTCCTTTTCCAGTTCCCAGCTTTCTCCTGAAGTAATCCCTTTAAATGTGAGCAAAAGCAGCATTTCTTGTTCAATGCTTTTCAACAACCATGGTCCTGAGGAACAATCTCTGCAAAACGGTTCTGACTGGGAATATGCTCACTGCATTTTACGTTTTGGAGAGGTTCATTATCTACTGTCATAGGCTCTGAGAATTCCTGTAGTTGATACACCCGGAATGATGTTTGACCAAATGTCTGGCTTTTCCATGGCCTACAGAGTTAACACATAAAAATAACCATCACAACATAGAAATCATTTTTTAAAAATTTGATTTGTCTAAAAAAGATATTTTTGCCCTAATAGCATATAATGAATTCACTTATTCTTTCCATGAATTTAACATGTACCTACTAAGTGCAAGCCATGTATCAGGCATTGCACTAGAGATTGGGACTGGAAGGATGTGTAAGACTGATTCTAAAACCAGTAGCCTCACAGTACAGTGAGTTGTTCTCAGCGTTGTGAGTGCTTTGATGCACAGAATGAACAATTACTTTTGGTGGAAAGTCCAACAAGATGGAGGCATAGACTTCTTCAACAGAATACCCAAGGATTCTATGGATGAGTAAGAATCCCCTTAGTTGCAAATAATATTCTAAACAAAAGAAACCACATGCACCAAGGTGAGAGGGAGTGAAGGGTGTGTTCTGGTCATGTAGTTTTTAGTTAGCAATTGGGAGAGAAGACAGAAGGTAGGTGAAGAGGAGCTTGGAATAACAGGAAAGCAGTAGACCAAAGAAGTACCTACATTCCAGGCTGAGGATTGAAATATGTAGTGCAAGATTTTCCACTCAGTGCCTATGGCAGATATTACTAACCAATTATGGCAATATTTACTTCTGAGCCCAGAAATTTCAACCCAGAAATCTACTGTTAATGACTTAGAATTGGCACTTGAGCTGAAGCCTGTTTATCATTCCTGCTGCAGACAGAAAGGAATGATTTTTGCTTTTCAAATAATGCTGGCATATGATTGACCATGTTTTAGAAGGATCTTTATGGCCAGAAGATTGATGATAGAGGATAAAAGGAATAGGAAGACCAGTTTGGCATAACCCCTAGCAGTTCTGTTGCTTAATTATTAAGCTACTATGATTGAATGCTCATGTATTTTTACATATGTTTTTATTTGACTTCTTCACACCACCAGTGGGATGAATATCATGATTATTCCTTACTTTACACGAAAGGGAACTGAGCTTCATGGACATGAAGTAATTTGGCCCTCTCAGACTGGTGGTAAATGGCAGAGCTGGAACTCAAGTTTTGCAAGGCTGGGAATTGTCTGACCCTTGCTCACTTATCAGGTCTCATTTCACACCTCTTTCTACCTGTGCTCTAGCCACACTAGGTTTTCTTTCCTTCAATATACCTTTCCTTACCATAGGCCTTTATAAAAGTGTACAATTCTCTTTCACTGAAACACCCTTTCTTCTCTCTGTACCTTCTTAAAGCCTTCTCACCTAAGGCATCACTTCTTCAGGAAAGTATTCCCTGAAGGCTTTTCTTTTTTTCAGGACTCTTTTCACTTCCTTCAAACCTCTCATCTCCTTCAGTAATAACACATTTACTTACATCAATATTTGGTGACTATCTGTGCCCCCCAGTTGTCTAAGGTCTGTGAGGGCAGGGACTGTGGCTGCTTTCACTGACAGCTATATCCCAAGAGCTCAGGAAAGGATTCAGGGGCACCATATGTAGTTATTAAATCAATCATTCTAAATTGTCATTATTTTATAGTTAACCAACGTACCTCTTACTTTGGTAATAAGGCAAAAGGGAGAACCAACAAATTATAGAGTCATGAGCCCAGAGAAGAAGAGCAAAGTCATTGGGTCAACCATATTGATTTTCTTTTGTTTTAGAAAAATCATAACTGACTGGATGCTCCTGGCACGTCATAAATACAGGAAAGGCACTATTACTCTCAGGTGCTAAAAGATAAGATTTCTGGGCAGTTATTAAAAGAATTTGATGATGCTGGACATTGTCAGAAAACTGTCAGACAAATTATACCATTGTAAACTCATTAAAAAATAAAGACGAGAGAGACAATGGACAGTTATTAAGCAAAATGCACACACCCAAATTTTCTAATTCAAAAATAAAAACAAGCCAACACAAGTCTAAAACGGCACAGGAGACAACCAAAGAGAACTAGAACAAGTGCTTCATATGACCCTTACATGCATATATATGCATATACACTATACAACACTTAACTCCTCCAGTATCTTCAATAGTAATTTTGCGTGGTTGTATATAAAATGTTCATATTTAAATATGCAAAATGAATCTTAAAATACTTTAAAGCAACTTAGAAAATATTTTTTTTTGTTATTTTTTTTTGTTATATTGTGTCTCTCTGAGACACAATATCTATTTGGGCAATAGATATTGCTCATCAAAAAAGATGCATCAATTCCAGGAATTTTTAGGTTTGGTGGAGCTTTTAGGGGTTTCTATGTACAGAACTGTATCATTGGCAAAGAGAGACAGTTTGATTTTTTTTTTCTATTTGGAAAAAAATTGAAATTTTTTTTTCCTATTTGAATGCTTTTAATTTCTTTCTCTTGTCTGGTTGCTTGGGCTGAGACTTTTGGTACTACCCTGAATAGGAGTGGTTAGAGTGGGTATCTTTGCCTTGTTTCAGCTCTCAAGGGGAATGGTTCCAGCTTTTGTCCATTTAGTTTGATGTTGGCTGCGGGTTTGTCATAGATGGATTTTATTATTTTGAAGTATGTTTTGTCAACACCTAATCTGTTGAAGGTTTTTATCATGAAGAGATGTTGGATTTTTTTCAAAGGCTTTTTCTGCATCAATTGAGATAATCGTATGTTTTTTGTTTTTAATTCTGTTTATGTAATGAATGACACTTACTTGATTTGCATCCCTGGGTTGAAACATCCCTGCACCCTTGGTTGAAACCCATTTGATTATGGTGAATTTTCTTTTTTTTTTTTTTATTGTACTTTAAGTTCTGGGGTACATGTGCAGATGTTGCAGGACTGTTGCATAGGTACACATATCATTGTGGTTTGCTGTCTCCATCCCCCCGTCACCTACATTAGGCATTTTTCCCAATGTTATCCCTCCCCAACCTCCTCACCGCCCCCATCTGTCTCCTAGACACTGCCCTCCAACAGACCCCAGTGTGTGACGTTCCCCTCCCTGTGCTCATGTGTTCTCATTGTTGAATACCCGCCTATAAGTGAGAACATGCAGCATTTGGTTATCTGTTCTTGTGTCAGTTTGCTGAGAATAATGGTTTCCAGATTCATCCAGGTCTCTACAAAGGACATGAACTCATCCTTTTTTTGGCTGCATAGTATTCCATGGTGTATATGTGCCACATTTTCCATGTCCAATCTATCATTGATGGGCATTTGGGTTGGTTCCAGGTCTTTGCTATCATAAACAGTGCCACAATGAACATACATGTGCATATGTCCTTATAATAGAAAAATTTATAATACTTTGGGTATATACCCAGTAATGGGATTGCTAGATCAAATGGAATTTCTATTTCTAGGTCCTTGAGGAATCGCCACACTGTCTTCCACAATGGTTGAACTAATTTACACTCCCACCAACAGTGTAAATAGGAACGAAAAGCCTTCCTATTTCTTCACATCCTCTCCAGCATCTGTTGTCTCCAGATTTTTTAATGATTGCCATTCTAACTGGTGTGAGATGGTGTCTCAATGTGGTTTTGACTTGCATTTCTCTAATGACCAGGGATGATGAGCATTTTTTCATGTTTGTTGGCTTCATAAATGTCTTCTTTTGAAAAGTGTCTGTTCATATCTTTTGCCTACTTTTGGATGGGTTTGTTTGTTTTTTTTCTTGTAAATATACTTTAGTTCTTTGTAGATTCTCGATATTAGCTCTTTGTCACATCGGTAGATTGCAATTTTTTTTTCCCATTTTTTGGTTGCTGGTTCACTCTGATGATTGTTTCTTTTGCTATGCAGAAGCTTTTAAGTTTAATTAGATCCCATTTGTCTATTTTGGCTTTTGTTGTCATTGCTTTTGTTGTTTTAGTCATGAAGTCCTTGCCTATGCTTATGTCCTGAATGGTTTTGCCTAGGTTTCCTTCTAGGGTGTTTATGGTGTTAGGTCTTATGGAACAGAACAGAGGCCTCAGAAGTAACGCTACACATCTATGGTGAATTTTCTTCTTGATGCACTGTTGGCTTTGTTTTGCTAGTATTTCGTTGAGGATTTTTGCATCTGTGCTCATCAGGGACATTCATCTGTTATTTCGTTTTTTGTTATGTTCTTTCCTGGTTTTGGTGTCAGAGTGGTACTGGTTTCATAGAACCAGTTAGGGAGGAGTCCTTCATTCTCAATATTTTGGATTAGTTTCAGTAGGATTGGTATCAATTCTTCTTTGAATAGCTGGTAGAATTCAGTCGTGAATTTAGCCCTGAGCTTTTTTTTTTCTTGGTAATTTTTTAGTTACTGATTCAATATCACTTTTTTATTGATCTGTTTGGGATTTCTATTTCTTCCTGATTTAAGCTAGGAGGTTTGTATGTGTCCAGGAATTTATCCATTTCCTCTGAATTTTATAGCTTGTAGACATAGAGGTATTCATAGTAGCCTCAAATGACCTTTTGTATTTCTGTGGCATCCATTGTAATATCGCCATTTTCATTTCTAAATGAGCTAATTGGAATCTTTTCTCTTTTTTGATAATCTAGCTAATGGTGTATCCATTTTGTTTATTTTTCTAAAAGAATCAACTTTTTGATTCATTGATCTTTTGCATTTTGTTTTTTATTTCAATTTCACTTAGTTCCACTCTGACCTTTGTTACTTCTTTTCTTCTTCTAGCCTTGGGTTTGGTTTGTTCTTACTTCTCTAGTTCCTTGAGGTGTGATGTTATCAACTTGTGGTCTTTTAGAATTTTCAAATGTAAGCCTTTTGGGCTATAAACTTTCCTCTTGGCACTGCTTTTTCTGTATTCCAGAGGTTTTATAACTTGTGTCACTACAGTCATTTATTTTGAAGAATGTTTTAATTTCCATCTTGATTTCATCGTTAACCCCAAATCATTGAGGAGCAGATTTTTAATTTCTGTATACTTGTATTGTTTTCAGTGTTCCTTTTGTACTTGATTTCTAGTTTTATTCCACTGTTGTTTGAGAATATACTTGATATAATTTCAATTTTTAAAAAATTTATTGAGATTTGTTTTGTGGTACATCATATGGTCCATCTTAGAAAATGTGCTGATGAGAAGAATGTATATTCTGCAGTTCTTGGGAGACTATTCTGTAAATATCTGTTAGGTCTGTTTGTTCTAGATTGCAGCTTAAGTTCACTGTTTGTTTGACTTTCTGCCTTGATGAACTGTCTAGTGATGTCAGTGGAGTGCTGAAGTCCTCTACTATTATTATGTTGTTGTCTGTCTTTCTCTTTCCGTAGGTCTAGTAGTAGTTGTTTCATGAATCTGGGAGCTCCAGAGTTAAGTGCATGTATAGTTAGGTTTGTAATAGCTTCTTGTTGGATCAATTCTTTTACCATTATATAATGACCTTCTTTGTGTCTTTTTACTATTGTTGCTTTAAAGTCTCTTTTATCTGATATAAGAATAGCTAATCCTTCTTGCTTTGGTTTCCATTGGCATGGAATATCTTTTTCTGTCTTTTTTTCTTGAGTTTATATGAATCCTTATGTGTGAAGTGGGTTTCTTAAGGACAGCAGATATTTGGTTTGTAATTTTTTTTAATCCTTTCTGCCAATCTTTCTCTTTAAAGTAGAGCATTTAGACCATTTGCATTCTATGTTAATATTGAGATATGAGGTGTTGTTCTAGTGATTACATTGTTACCTAGATACTTTGTTTCCTTCATTGTGTCATTGTTTTATAGGCCCAGTGAGTTTTATGCTTTTAAGAGGTTCTATTTTGGTGCATATCAATCTTTTGTTTCAAGATTTAGAGCTCCTTTTTAGCATTTCTTGCAGGTCTGGTATGGTAGTGACAAATTGCTTTAGCATTTCTTGTCTGAAAAAGACGTTATTTCTCCTTGATTTATGAAACTTAGTTTTGCTGGATACAAAATTACTGGCTGAATGTTGTTCTGTTTAAAGAGGTTAAAGATAAGACCCCAATTCCTTCTGGCTTGTAAGGCTGTAATCGAATTTCTGAAAATCAAAGATCTTGAAAGCAGCTAGAGAAAATGACCCAGTGTATATAGAGAAACAATTATTAGAATGGCCACAAATTTTTCATGAGAAACCATGGAGGCAAGAAGACCTTGGAACATCTTTAAAATGTTGGAAGAAAAGAACTGTTGTCCTAGAATTCTATACACAATAAAAATATCTAGCAGAAATAATTGCAAAGTAAAGGCATGGAAAAACACTAAGAGAATTTGTTGCCACACATTTTTTTCTTAAAGAAACACAAAAGGAACTTCTTCAGGCGGAAGAAAATTATATCAGAAGAAAGACTAAACCTCAGGAATGAAGAAATAGCAACAGAATAGCAAATATCTGGTAAATATAATATATTATTTTTTTCTTCATAAGTTCTTTAAAATAGTATGTCTATGGAAAATTCAAAGTATAACATTGTCTAGTGGGGCTTTTGAGACACGTAATGTATCTGGCAGCCATATGATGAAGGAAAAGAGTAAAGAAGCCTACAAGATTGAAAGTCTTCCATAGATTGCTTACAGTGGTAAAATGCGAACCCTAAGTAGAGCTGTGAAAGTTTAAGTGTGTATATTTAATTTCTGGAGAAAACATTAAAAATAAAAATAATGGAATGATATATAGTCAAAGAGCCAATACAAAAATTAATACAAAATTTTACAATTTTAACACAAAATTAATATACAAATGTAATATGAAATATGCAAAAATCCAAAGCAGGCCAGAAAGTGTGGAACATAGAAACAAAAGGCAGATGGGAAAAAACTGAAATGAATAATAAAATGTTATATCTAAATCTAATCATCAATAATTATATGAAATGTAAGTCATTATTGCTGAAAGAAATCATAGACGACATAAACAAATGGGAAAAAAATTCCATGCTGGATTGAAAAAATCAATACCATTAAAATGGCCATACTACCCAAAACAATATACAGATTCAAGGCTATTCCTATCAAACTACCAATATCACTTTTCACAGAATAAGAAAAAGCTACTCTAAAATTCATGCAGAGCCGAGAAGGAGCCCAAATAGCTAAATAAATTCTAACCAAAAAGAATAAATCCAGAGGTATCACATTGCTTGACTTTGAGCTATACTATAAGGCCACAGTAACCCAAATAGCATGATACTGGGACAAAACAGACATATGGACCAATGAAACAGAGAAGAGAACCCAGAAATAAAGCCACACAGCTACAACCATCTGATCTTTGACAAACTTGACAAAAATAAGCGACGGGGAAAGGACTCCCTATTCAACAAATGGTGCTGAGATAATTGGATAGTCATATGCAGAAGAATGAAATTGGAACCCTTTCATTCACCACGTAAAAAATTAAGATGGATTAAAGATTTAAATGTAAACTACAAAATTCTAGAAGAGGGTCTAGGAAATGCCCATCAGCCTTGGCAAAAAATTTATGATCAAGTCCTCAAAAACAATTGCAACAAAACCCAAAATTAACAAGTGGAACCAAAGTAAACTAAAGAGCTCTGCACATCAAAAGAAACTATCAATGAATTAAATAGACAACCTCCAGAATAGAAGCAAATATTTACAATCTATGCATCCAACAAAGATCTAATATCCAGAATCTTTAAGAAGCTCAAACAATTGAACAAGCACAAAATAAATAACCCCATTAAAAAATGGGCAAGGACACGAACAGGCACTTCGCAAAAGAAGATATCCAAGCAGCCAAAAGACATATGAAAAAATGTTCCACATCATTAATCAGCAGAAAAATGCAAATCAAAACCTCAGTGAGATATCCTCTCACACAAGTCAGAATTGTTATTATTAAAAAATAACAAACCAAGAAAAAAACAGTCCTTTGTCAGACATATAGATTGTGAAGATTTTTCCCACTCTATGGGTTGTTTGTTTACTCTGCTGATTGCTTCTTTTTCTGTAAAGAAGCTTTTTAGTTTGACTAAGTTCCATTTATTTATCTTTGTTTTTGTTGCATTTGCGTTTAAGTTCTTGATCATGCGGTCTTTTCCCAATACAATGTCTGGAAGGGTTTTTCCAATGTTATCCTCTAGAATTTTTATGGATTCAGGTCTTAGATTGAAGTCTTTGAGTCATCTTTAGTTGATTTTTGTACAAGGTGAGATGAGAATCCAGTTGCATTCTTCTACATGTGGGTAGCCAATTATCCCAGTACCATTTGTTGAAAAGGGTATCGTTTCCCCACTTTATGTTTTTGTTTGCTTTGTTGAAGATCAGTTGGTTGTAAGTATTTGGGTTTATTTCTGTGTTCTCTATTCTGTTCCATTGGCCTATGTGCCTATTTTTATACCAGACTATGCTGTTTTGGTGACTATGGCCTTATAGTATAGTTTGAAGTCACATAATGTAATGCCTCCAGATTTGTTGTTTTTGCTTAGTTTTGCTTTAGCTATATGGGCTCTTTTTGGTTCCATGTGAATTTTAGAATTTTTTTTTTTTTTATAATTCCATGAAGAATAGTGGTGTTATTTTGATGGGAATTGCACTGAATTTGAAGATTGCTTTTGGCAGTATGGTCATTTTCACAATATTCATTTTACCCATCCGTGAGCATCGGATGTGTTTTCATTCGTTTGTGCCATCTGTTATTTCTTTCAGCAGTGTTTTGTAGTTTTATTTGTAGAGATCTTTCACCTTACTGGTTAGGTATATTCCCAAATACCTAATTAAATAATTTATTTTGACAGCTATTGTAAAAGAGGTTGTCGTTCTTGATTTGATTCTGAGCTTGGTCACTATTAGCTTATACCAGAGCTATTGATTTGTGTACATTAATTTTGTATCCTGGAACTTTGCTGAATTCATCTATCAGTTCTAGGAAATTTTTGGATGAGTCTTTAGGGTTTTCTAGTTATACAATCATATAATTGGCAAACAACACCAGTTTGACTTCCTGTTTACCAATTTGGATGCCCTTTATTTCGTTTGTTTGTCTGATTGATCTGGCTGAGACTTCCAGTACCGTATTGAATAGAAATGATGAGAGTGGGCGTCTTTGTCTTGTTCCAGTTCTCAAGGGGAATGCCTTCAACTTTTCCTCGTTCAGTATTCTGTTGGCTGTGGATCTGAGGTAGAAGGGTTTTATTACATTAAGATATGTCCCTTCTATGCCGATTTTGCTGAGGGTTTTAATCACAAAGTGATACTGGATTATTTTTAATGCTTTTTCTGCATCTATTGAGATGTTCATGTGACTTTTGTTTTTAATTTTGTTTATGTGGTGTATCATATTTATTGACTTGCAAATGTTAAACCATCCCTACATCCCTTGTATGAAACCCACTTGATCATGGTGGATTATCTTTTTGATATGCTGTTGGATTCAGTTAGCTAGTATTTTATTTAGGATTTTTGCATTTATATTCATCAGGGATATTGGTCTATAGTTTTCTCTTTTTGTTATATTTTTCCTGGTTTTGGTATTAGGGTATTACTAGTTTCATAAAATGATTAAGGAAGGATTCCCTCTTTCTCTATTTTATGGAATAGTGTCAATAGGATTAGTACCAATTCTCTTTGAATGTCTGATAGAATTGAGCTGTGACTCCATTAAACAGATCAGCAGGAGAAACCCAAACAATCCCATCAGAAAGTGAGCTAAGGGCATGAATAGACAATTCTCAAAAGAAGATACACATATGGCCAACAAAGATGAAAAAATGCTCAGCATCACTAATGATCAGGGAAATGCAAATCAAAACCACAAAGTGATACCATCTTTCTTCTGCAAGAATGGCCATAATGAAAAAATAAAAAATAAATAGATGTTGGCATGAATGGAGTGAATAGGGAACAGTTTTACACTGCTGGTGAGAATGTAAATTAGTAAAACCACTGTGAAAAACTGTGGAGACTCCTTAAAGAACTAAAGGTGGAACATCTGATCCAGCAATCCCACTACTGGGTATCTATCCAGAGGAAAAGAAATCATTATACCAAAAAGGCACATGCATATGCATGTTTATAGCAGCACAATTAGCAATTGCAAGAAGTATTGAACCAGCCCAAATGCCCATCAGTCAAAGAGTGGATAAAGGAATTGTGGAACATATACATCATGGAATGGAATACTGCCTAGCCATAAAAAGGAATGAAATAATGGTATTCACAGTAACCTGGATAGAATTGGAGACCATTATTCTAAGCGAAGTAACTCAGGAATGAAAAAGCAAACATCATATGTTCTCACTCATAAATGGAAATTAAGCTATCAGGATGCAAAGGCATAAGAATGATAGAATGGACTTTGGGGACTTGGGGGGAAGGGCAGGAGGTGAAGGATAAAAGACTACGCATTGGGTACAGTGTACATTGCTCAGGTGATGGGTGCACCAAAATCTCAGAAATCACCACTAAATAACTTATTTATGTAACCAAACACCACCTGTTCCCTAAAAACCAATTGAAATAAAAAATAAAAGAAAATCTTATTGGTGATATCTAAAAAAAAAAAAAAGAAAAAAAGAAAAAATGACGTTGGCAAAGCTGCAGAGAAAAGGGAACACTTATACACTGTTAATGGTATTGTAAATTTGTTCAGCCACTGTGGCAAGCAATTTGGGGATTTTACTGGGTATATACCCAAAGGAAAAGAATGTATTCTGCCGAAGAGATACATGCACTTGTATGTTCATTGCAGCACTATTCACAATGTCAAAGACATAGAATCAACCTAGGTATCCAGTGATGCATAAAGAACTGCATAAAGAAAATGTGGTACATATGCACTATGGAATACCACACAGACATAAAAAACAATGAAAGCGTATTCTTTCCAGCAACATGGATACAGCTGGAGGTCATTATCCTAAATGAATTAACGCAGAAACAGAAAACCAAATACCATATGTTCTCATTTATAAGTGGGAACTAAACATTGGGTACACATGAACATAAAGATGAGAACAACAATGGGGGATACTAAAGGATAGAAACAGGGAGGGGGGCAAGGGCTGAAAAGCCACTTATTGGGTACTATGTTCACTACCTGTGTGGTGGGATTATTCATACTCCAAACCTCAGCACCATACAATATACCCATGTAACAAATGTGCACATATACCTCATGAATCTAAAATAAAAGTTGAAATTATAAAACTGAATAAAATCGAAGTCATCTAAACACACCAGTAAAGTGTGCAGTGTTTGGAACAAATGAAAAAAGAAAACCAGATGACCAGATGGATTTTTACTGGGGATCACAGCCTGGATTAGCACTTAAGGATCAATAAATTAATTCATCATATCAACAAACAAAAGAAGAAAAAGCTTATAATCATACAAGCAGATACAGAGCAAGCATTTGATAAATTTTAACACTAAATCCTTTACAAATTCTTTACAAACTAGGAATAGAAAGGCATTTCTTCAGCGTGATAAAGTGCATCTAACACAAAACCTACAGATAATATTATGCCTTGTGCTGAAAGATTGAATACTCTTCCCCTTACAAACAGGAGCAAAGTGAATGTGGCTTCTCTTGCCTCTTCTATTTAACATTGTACTAGAAGTTGTAGTCAATGCAAAAAGGCAAGAAAAAGAACTAAAACGCATTCTGAATAAAAAGAAGAAAACAAAATCATCTGGATTCACAGATGACATAAATGCATACAGAGATAATCTCAAGGAATCTACAAAACATCTCCTAGAACTCGTTGTGAGTTTACAAGTTCACAAGCTACAAGGTCAATATAGAAAGATAAATTGTATAACTATATATCAGCAATGAGCAACTGAAAACAAAACAAAACAAAACAAAAAATCCTACCATTAAGAAAAGTACCAGGATACATAAAATGCTTAGTTATATATCTAAAAAAATAAGCTAGGCATAATACATTGTGAAGATTATTATAACTTGATTGCTAATGTCATCCTTTTTATCATGGTCCCCTGCATTAACATATATGAAAGAATGGTTTCCTTAATTAAAGAAATCTCGGTTTCTAAGTTGTGGTGTTCTTTTCTCTCTATTTTTGGAAACACAAAGCCTAGAGATTAGGAACTTTAAATAAGCCAAATAGTTCTCTTAGAAAAAAAGAATTCTGCCTGGAACAAGAAGACAGTCACATGATAATCAGGTAAAAAAAGCGGATTATAAATCGTTCTATTATAAAGACACATGAACATGTATGTTCACTGTAGCACTGTTTACAATAGTAAAGACTCGGAACCTACCCAAATGCCCATCAATGATAGACTGGACAGGGAAAATGTGGCACATATACACTATGGAATACTATGCAGCCATAAAAAATGATGAGTCCATCTCCTTTGTAGGGACATGGATGAACCTGGAAACCATCATTCACAGCAAACTGACATGAACGGAGAATGAAGCACCACATGTTCTCACTCATAGGTGGGTGTTGAACAATGAGAACACATGGACACAGGGAGGGGAATGTCATACACTGAGGTCTGTGGAGGGGGAACTAGGGGAGGGATGGTGAGGGGTAGGGGATTGGGGAGGGATAACATGGGGAGAAATGCCAGATATAGGTGATGGGGATGGAGGCAGCAAACCACATTGCCATGTATGTACCTATGCAACAATCCTGCATGTTCTTCACATGTACCCCAGAACAGAAAATGCAATAAAAAATATTTTATTATATAAATATATATTTATATATATATAATGCAATAAAAACATATATTTTATTGCATTTTCAGTTCTGGGGTACAAGTAAAGAACATGCAGGATTGTTTATATATATATATATATACACACATATATATACACATATATATACACACAAACACACACATATACATATAAACAATCCTGCATGTTCTTTATACATATTGTTTTTATATATATATGTGTGTGTATGTGTATATATATATATATACACACACATACACATACATATAAAGGATCCATTCCTGATGACACAGGCTCTATTCTCTTTCTCCAGGGAGATGAAGTTTCTGGAGGTTCACATTTTATTAGTAAATGATATATGAGGCAGGGACTTTTGAGATACCTGCCAGAGAGGAAGTTTCCTGTAGGAAGTGAGGTGGGAGTCAATGAGGGAGGCACCTTTCTGCGTGGTGTACCAGTCAGACTCTGGTTCCTGTTGCTGGGACTCCACTAAACAGCAGTTGTGCCTGAGCCTCTTGGTGGGATTAAAGTAAGAGTAATCTCTATGCATGTTTCTGGAGAATATCGTACTGGAAACCAGGCCCTAAATTTGAGGGAAGTGACTTTGAATAAGTGATTTGGAGCCTGAAAGCAGACAGACCACTTGGCTTCGGATCATACACAGAGAGGAAGTTTGATGCCGTACTGAGGAGAGGGGATTGTTTTAATTTAAAGAGATTGCTGTTTACTGAGTTTCTACGTATTCCATTGTTTTATGTGATAAATGGACATATTACAGAATGAAAGATCTTAATTTACAGCACTACTTTTTCAGCTGAAATGTTTGGTCCTATTTTAGTTTGTTTTTTAACCACCTTGAGGTATGATTGGCATACAAAAAAAACAAAAACAAAAACAAAAACAAAACCCTGTAAATATTTAATGAATACAATCTGGTGAGTTGGATACAAGTATACCCCCATGAAAACATCACAGTCTATGCCATAACCACATTCATCACCTCCAAAACTTTCCTCCCTTCTCTTTATTTATTTATTATTATTATTTTTGTGATAAGAACACTTATCATAAGATCCACCATATTAGCAAAATTTAAGTAGACAATACAGTATTATTAACTATATGCACTATACTGTATAGTGGATCTCTAGAACTTATTCTTCTTGCATAAATGAAACTGTACTTTTGACTAATACCTCCAGTTCCCCCCTCTCCCTGAACGCCTGGAAACCATTATTACAATCTCTGCTCCTATAAGTTTGACTATTTTAGATTCCTTATGTAAGTGGTGTCATACAGTATTTGTCCTTCTGTGTTTGGCTTATATTACTTAGGATAATGTCTTCCAGGTTCATCCATGTTATTGCAAATAGTAGGATTTTCTTCCTGGTAAATAATATTCCATTGTATGTACATACCACATTGTTTTTATTCATTGTTCATTCATCAGTGGACATTTATGTTGCTTTCATGTCTTGGCTATTATGAATAAAACTATAATAAATATGAAAGTGAAGATACCTCCTTGAGATCCTGATTTCAATTCTTTTGGATATATACCCCAAAGTGGAATTGCTGGGTCCTATGGTAGTTCTATTTTCAATTTGTTCAGGAGATTTTATAGTTTTCCACACTGGCTGCACCAATTTACATTTCTACCAACAGACTTACCTTCCCCTTCTAGCAGGAAAAGCTAACACAGCCATAGGGTAAAATATTCACTGCAGATATTCAGACTTTACAAATATGTGCAATTCCTTTAAAAAATGACAGACAGGAGAACGTAAGAGAACCAAATACATGAACTGGAGACGATAGCACTAGTAGACTGCAGCTTGGCATGGCTAAAATTTCTTGAGACAGGTGTGTGCCTGTCTCTGCCTCTGAAGCACCTTTTCACCCTAGAATCTTTTGACTCCTGTTCAGTTTCTCTCTAAGGGATCTTGAACCAGGTAAGAGAAGAGGTGGCTATGGAAGAGGAAGGAGGAGCAGTTTTGCACTGCCGTACATCAAATGAAACTCGAACCAATGCTAGAGTATCCAAAGCTGATTTCATGTACTTTCAAAAATTCTATATGTTTATAGACACATTTCCACATACTCTCTCATGTAATGTTTTTAGTGATGGGTTCTCCTGAGTCATCTACATTTCCTCATTCATATTTTTGGGAATGGAACATGACTGTTAATTATTTCTAAGTATGTGTCCACAATGTCACATCAAGCTGCCAACCTAGATTTCTGGACAGTCACAGTTGAATTGCATTGCAGGTGGTAATACAGTCTAACTCTGTTTAATTTTTTATCTGAAAATTGATTACTCAAACCTCAAAACTCATTCTGAGCCACCCACATATAGACATGCTGCTAATGGACTGTTTCATTCCTGCAGGTTATTGAAATGGAAAAGGGGGGCTAAAATGAGATGCCTCATTTACAGAACATTTCTGTGATGAGATTTATTAGTAAGCCACTACAGAGGAATACAAATTTTCTCTAATGGGTTCCATTATGATTCCCTAGGTAAACAAAACACTTTCAAAGCAACTTATGTAATTATACATAGGCTGGAGAGGATATTATTTTTGAGATCTACTACTTAGTGGGCAAAATACAACTCCAATTTATCCTAAATGTAAATTTTACAAAGGCCTTGGCAGGGAAATTGATGAAAGGTTACCTATTTAATAAAGAGAAAGATGACAGACAGAAAGGACTCTGAGATGGGTAGGTGTCCAGTCTATCTCTGCATGTCATATCGGGGATGGGAAGATGGGAACTTTAGAAAAAGAGGTGACCCCATAGACAGACCAGTTCAGACTCTGCCAGTGGGATATGCTTTGTGGTTGTTTCTGACCTTCAAGGCCTTGTTCTTCCTCTGCTTCTCAGCCTAAAGCTTTTTGAATGCACTAAAGTTTTGTTGATGTTGTTGGTTTAAGTAAGCAGTCATGAGTGGGGAACAAGTAACAATGGACTGTCAGGAGTTTGTAAGTCGGGACCTGCCTTACACTTTTTGAACCTAGACAAAAATCAAACCATTACTAATATGACGACTTAATGCCTTCCTTGGTGGTACAAGCCAAATATTTTATCATCTTAGTTTACATTCAGCCCTGTCCCTCCTAAAATGAAGGTCATTTTGTTGCAGTCTAAACATTTCTTTAGCATCCACCACATGTAGGGCATTTTGCTAGGTTTTAACAACTGCGAAGTTGCTGCTTACATTCTAAATTCAGTGAAGCAGAAACTGCTAGAAAAAGTGCCTTTCTGGGGAGTGCTTTAGGTCGCATAAATTCTTTACATGACTGAAGGTTTTTTTCTAAGCACGACGGCTGGTGGATTCAATACTGGGACCAGGGTTTGCCAGCTAAAGTGAAAGCTAGGGATGGATGGTTTCTATTGCCTTGCCTTTTGGACAGCACTTAGCTTACCTCCAACCAGCTGGAGTCATGGCAGACTGTTCATTACATACACTTAATGGACCGGGAAATTAATAAAATGGAGAAATATCTATTGTTGCTCAATCTCTGAGAGTACTTCATTTTAACTAAGCATAGAGAGGGAATATTTTATTGTTTCATAACATTTTTAATTACTCAACCAACATATGTTTACTGTATAAAAATCAGAAAAGTACAGATAAGCAAAAAGAAGAAATTAAAAGTCATCTTTGATACCTAAAAATAACCATTATGAACAGTTTAATATATTTCCTTTCAGACTTGTTTCTACACATATATATTAATTGTTTAGATTGGATTACACTGTTAATGTTAGACTGGATTACACTGTTACTGTTTTATAATATAATTTTTGGATTTAATTATATATAAAGTATTCATTTGTCAATAAACATAACTTGGTAATGTTTAAAAATCACTATGTGGTTAGTTATGGTAATTTATGTACTCCTATTCGTTTAATTAGATACTCTACTGGTTGTCATTTGTAGTATTTCCAGTTTTATGTATTATAAGTTACATGTCAGTAAACAATATAGAAACTAATTTGTATGAACTTTAGTGATTATTTCTTTTATTTAGGATTTTAAAAAATGGTATACATTTAGGGAATAAAGTGCTGAAGCCTGGGCTTTTAGTGTAAACATAACTCAAATACTGTACATTGTGCCCATTAAATAATTTTTCATTCCTTATTCTTCCTCCGCCCTCTCACTCTTACTCCTTAAGTAAAATATTTCTTAAAATTTAACTGCTTTGTCAAAAGGTATGCATATTTTATGTATTTTGGTATGTACTATCAGATTGTCTTCTAGGAGATTTATATCAATTTATACTCACAATAACTTAGCATTGTGTAAGAGTTTTATTTTAAAAATCCTGCCTTTCTCTAATGACCAGTGATGATGAGCTTTCTTCCATATGTTTGTTGGCTGCATAAATGTCTCCTTTTGAGCATCGAGATACCTTCTCACACCATTTAGAATGGCTATCATTAAAAAGTCAGGAGACAACAGATGCTGGAGAGGATGTGGAGAAATAGGAATGCTTTTACACTGTTGGTGGGAGTGTAAATTAGTTCTATTGTGGAAGACAGTGTGGCGATTCCTCAAGGATCTAGAAATAGAAATGCCATTTGACACAGCATCTCATTACTGGATATATGCCCAAAGGATTATAAATTATTCTATTATAAAGACACATGCACACATATGTTTGTTGCAGCACTGTTCGCAATAGCAAAGACTTGGAACCAACCCATCAGTGATAGACTGGATAAAGAAAATGTGGCACGTATACTACGCAGCCATGAAAAAGGATGAGTTCATGTCCTTTGCAAGGACATGGATGAAGCTGGAAACCATCATTCTCAGCAAACTAACAGAAGAACAGAAAACCAATTATCACATGTTTTCACTCATAAGTGGGAGTTGAACAATGAGAACACATGGACATGGGGCGGGGAACATCACATACCAGTGCCTGTAGAGGGGTAGGGAGCTAGGGGAGGGATAGAATTAGGAGAAATACCTAATGTAGATGACAGGTCATGGAGGCAGCCAACCACCATGGCATGTGTATACCTATGTAACAAACCTGCATGTTCTGCAAGTGTACCCCAGAACTTAAAGTACAAAAAAACAAAAAACAAACAAACAAACAAAACAGGAGTAAGAGACATAGATGTAAACTATAGCAGAGGAAATTCATGTTTAAGAATTTCCTTTAACACTAAAGGGCTTAACCATGTAACAAAACTATCTTTACCCCCAACACCATAGAAACAAATTTTTAAAATTTACAAAAAAATTCTTGCCAATCTGACAGGCAAAAACTAGTATTTCATAATTTAAATTGCTTTTTGTGTGGTACTAGTGAGCTTTAGCAATAATTTTGTGTTTATTGGCCATTTTTGCTTGTTCTGTAAATCATTCATGCCCTTTGTCAATTTAAAAAAATTTTTGTATTTCTCTTTTTCTTATTGAAATGGTCATCATTTAGGGAGCTATCAATAACAGGGTGGTGTTCTATGTAATTTTTTTAGAAGCTGAGATAA
Source organism: Cebus imitator (assembly GCF_001604975.1). NCBI lineage: Eukaryota > Metazoa > Chordata > Mammalia > Primates > Cebidae > Cebus > Cebus imitator. The sequence goes on along the minus strand of NW_016107589.1, from coordinate 2,505,514 downwards.
ATTATAAAGAGGAAACAATGTGAGCAGCCATCCAGGGCTTATAGTTAATAAGCACCAAAGATGCTTATATGAATGCTTAGATTGTAATAACTGCCGTTTATAATGCAAAGTTTGCAAGTAGTTCTGCACAGCTTACCATCCTAGAAAATATCTGTGCCTTCTCATCTTTTTTTTCCGCATGCATACTGTACTAAAGTGAAGGAGAGCTATAGATCTTGTCTCTTCCTTTCCCATACAGGATGAATGGTGGACGCTGTCAGTGCTTCTCACACCAAGATGCTTTTATCTTTTTGTCATTGTTGCTGTTGGGTAATAGCTCCCAATGCATTTTCACTCCCAAGTCCAGCACCTGCTTCTTTGTGGAAGGGCTGCCCTTGTGCTGCTGTAACCCACTTTCCCTGATGGGACCTCATGTCCCCCTAGGGGCATCCCTTAATAAACAATGACCATGGTTGCACAGCCTCCTTGTCCTGAGATGGACAACTCTGAGTTGTGACCTGTCTTGTCTTTGGAGCTCCTGCGGGACCAAGCTACAGCCATCCTCCATGAAACTTTGGTTGACAGTACATCCTAGCTTGACCGCTTTTCTTCATCACTTTCACTTTCCCTCTCTCACTTTCATAGAAATCCTCATTGTTGAATTTGCTTCTGGGGAATGTGCCCTAAAGCGCATACATCAATATGTAGAACTCAGAGTTTTATGTCAGGAAAGTTCTCTTCATATAGTGAAGTCTAATGGCTAATAATATCAACAGTAATTAACAATTCTGAGTTTGTGCTATGAATCTAGCACTATGCTAAGCACTTTCTCATGTGACATTTCATCTCATCTACATATTATAGAGAGTCTGATTTTTCTCTGATGAGGAAACTAATTTAATTTGTTTATGTTCACATAGATTCTCAACAGCCAAAATGGAATTCAAACCTGAGGCTAGGAGACCCTAGAACCCAAGTTCTGTAACCACAATGCAAACCTGCCTCAGAAGAGGCTGAATAATTCCTGTGGCAGATTCAGAATCTCTTCTGGACATACAGCCTTCTTGGGACACCTGTGCATTCCTTGGCACATTCTAAGGTGCACGTGCACTGACCAGCCAAGGCTGTGCTTGATTATTTTCACATCTACACAAGTTCGCTTTGAAGGACTACCCTTGTTTTCAACTCATCACAGTTTTGTAGAATAAAGAAAATATAATGAAACTTTCTGTTGGACAGAAAGGGAGGAATCATATTTGGATAGTATAGCATCTAGATCATCAGGGCTTTGTGTGTGGGTGTGTGTGTGCGTGTGTGTGTGTGTGTGTGTGTGTTTTGTTTTAGTTTGGCAGCCAAAATTTTCCCATAAAGCAGCATGATTGTAAATTATTCTTAATTTTGGTTGCATGATATTTTCATTTTGACTTTAGCCTACAGACTCAGACCAAAAACAAAAACAAAACCAGATGCTGAGATTTAAGAGATTTCAGCACATTCCAACTATTTTCTTGTTAGCTAACTCAAGCTATTTATATGGCAACCCTTCCTTGTAGAATGCCAGACTTAGAAAATAACAGCAGGATGCCCAGTTGAATTTTAATTTCAGATAAGCAATGAACAATTTTTTTTAAAATATGAAAATGTATCATGTTATTTTCAATATTTGGAACATAGTTATATCAAAAATTATTTGTTGTTTATATGAAATCCAAATGTAACTGGGTATCCTGTATTTTACCTGGCAACCCAACTTACTTGGACCCCCTACCTCGAGCCCAATAGCAAGACTCTGTGATACGACCTGCTGTTAGGTCCTCACCACTACGCTCATGTGCTCAAAAGCATCTCTTGGTCATGGCATAGAGCCTTTTACCAAGTTCTGCAGCTTCCAAGTTTGCTACACACAAAGTAGTCTCACTCAGCTGCCTCAGTGATCATTCTAAAACATATATCAAATTATGCCACTCCTCTCCTTATAGCTCTTTAATGGATTTCTATCAAAATTTAAAGAGGTAGCCATATGGTTTATAAACCCTCACCTGACCCGGCACTGCCTTGTCTTTGATTTCCCTGTCCCCTTCCCCATGACTCTCACTCCAGCTACAGTAACTTCTCATTATTCTCAGAGCACAAAAAGCTTGCCACTGCCCATTTGGATCTGCTGTTCCTCCACCTGGAAGGCTCTTTCTCCAAAGTTTGTATGGCCTGCTTCCTCAATTTCTGTGGTCACTGCTCAAACATCTCATCAGAGGCTCCTTCCTTGACAAGTCAGTCTAAGATAGCTGCCATCACTCCTCATTGGTTAGTTTCTATCACATTATTTTATTTTCTTTATAACATCTTTTACTACTCAAATTATCTTGTTTATTTGTGTGCTTTAGTAAATGTATCACCTCCTTCCCAAAGCAAGCAAACTTCATGAGGTGTCTGGCTGTACCTGCCTTACCCATCAACATATGCACGGCACATAAAGCAGGGCTTGGCAGAAGGTAGGATCTCTGTAGATATTTAAGTGAATTAACCCTGGTAAGTAAAGATAGTCATTCTTGAAGCCAGATTTCTTAAGTTGGGCCCTTCAAATGCAGACCCTGAGATGAGGATTTTCATGCATATAAATTTTTAAAGGAAGTTCTTCTAAGATAAGCAAGTAAAGGAGGGAGAGAAAGAAACCAAGCAAGGGGGAAATGCCAGGTTGAGACTCAGCCCAAACCTGATCCCCTTAGGAGATCGGGAGCAGTCTCTCCCTCCTGCAAGGAGCTGGGCTCTCATCCTCGTGCAACAAGTCAGCCATGTGCTAGGCTTTACCCCAGGAGCATGCTTGCTCCCAGGATTTTAGGCTCTCAGTAGCTGGGTGAAGTAGTTCCAGGAACCAGCCGATAGTTCTCTGACAAAGTCCAGAAGATATGAGCTACTAGGAGGAAACACTACAGAAGCTGAGGAATGGCTCCACTCAACCAGTAAGGGCACCTGAGGAGATTTGGGTGGCTCCAAAAGCATCCTCTACAGCAGAACTAGGATGAGATTCCAGAGGCCTGGCCATAGCACATTGGCCGGGGAGTTTGGCTGCTGTCAGTGCAAAAATATTCCTGATTGGTAGCAGGCTGTGGGATAGTTAGGACCCCTGGGCAAGTCATGGAGTGAGGATGAGAGACTCCAATTATACCAAAGGTTAAGGAGAAACCAAAAAACATCTAGTTTGGTTGTGAGACAGAATAAGTTGCTTTCTGTATGTACTTCCTGGGAGGAAAAAAAGGAGAAGTGACTTCTATCCTCCCAGAGCCTTGATCTTCAAACAGGCAGTTGACAACATAGCATGAGGAGCAAATAGTTTCAGCAGAGCTTCTGGGAGCAAGTCTTTTTTTTTTTTTTTTTTTTTTTTTTTTTTTTTTT